>NC_080072.1:104431833-104748042 GCF_949987535.1 Balaenoptera acutorostrata | reverse complement strand
ACAAAGAAAAACAGTGATCATCTTTGGGAGGAAAAAGATCAATAAAACCCAAGAGTAACAAATCTTTACCAAACTCACTATACCCAAGGAACTATTTCCACAAATATTTTCTCCTGTTAATCTAAATTTAGGAAAGAGAAGTAAGAAAAAGGACTCTCACCACCCTTGCTCCCACTGGACTTTTCAGGCAGAGATCTGGGAGACTGATATGGTAAGAATTTACTCCTTGTGCTGGCTTTTTTGTCAGAGGTCCCAGGATCTCTCAGCTGCAGCAGCCTCAAAGGGAGCAGTGTCCAGCCAGTGAAGTTAATCCCGTCAAGGTCACTAAGTATATGGGGGGAGGGGAGGAGTTCCTCTACCTTTCTAACTTCTTTTGGCTGATCTATTAATTAAATAAACATAAGACAGATTAACATGAGAAAAACAAATTTGATTTTATATGTACAGAGCCTAATGATAGTGAAGATGATCCAGGACCTCGGAATAAGAATGGAGGCAAAGATTGAGAAGATGCAAGAAATGATTAACAAAGACCTAGAAGAATTAAAGAACAAACAAACAGAGATGACCAATACAATAACTGAAATGAAAACTACACTAGAAGGAATCAATAGCAGAATAACTGAGGCAGAAGAACGGATAAGTGACCTGGAAGACAGAATGGTGGAATTCACTGCTGCGGAACACACTAAAGAAAAAAGAATGAAAAGAAATGAAGACAGCCTAAGAGACCTCTGGGACAACATTAAACGCAACAACATTCGCATTATAGGGGTCCCAGAAGGAGAAGAGAGAGAGAAAGGACCAGAGAAAATATTTGAAGAGATTATAGTCGAAAACTTCCCTAACATGGGAAAGGAAATAGCCACCCAAGTCCAGGAAGCGCAGAGAGTCCCATACAGAATAAACCCAAGGAGAAACACGCCGAGACACATAGTAATCAAATTGGCAAAAATTAAAGACAAAGAAAAATTACTGAAAGCAGCAAGGGAAAAACGACAAATAACATACAAGGGAACTCCCATAAGGTTAACAGCTGATTTCTCAGCAGAAACTCTGCAAGCCAGAAGGGAGTGGCATGAAATACTTAAAGTGATGAAAGGGAAGAACCTACAACCAAGATTACTCTACCCGGCAAGGATCTCATTCAGATTCGACGGAGAAATCAAAAGCTTTACAGACAAGCAAAAGCTAAGAGAATTCAGCACCACCAAACCAGCTCTACAACAAATGCTAAAGGAACTTCTCTAAGTGGGAAACACAAGAGAAGAAAAGGACCTACAAAAACAAACCCAAAACAATTAAGAAAATGGTCATAGGAACATACATATCGATAATTACCTTAAATGTGAATGGATTAAATGCCCCAACCAAAAGACATAGACTGGCTGAATGGATACAAAAACAAGACCCATATATATGCTGTCTACAAGAGACCCACTTCAGACCTAGGGACACATACAGACTGAAAGTGAGGGGATGGAAAAAGATATTCCATGCAAATGGAAATCAAAAGAAAGCTGGAGTAGCTATACTCATATCAGATAAAATAGACTTTAAAATAAAGAATGTTACAAGAGACAAGGAAGGACACTACATAATGATCCAGGGATCAATCCAAGAAGAAGATATAACAATTATAAATATATATGCACCCAACATAGGAGCACCTCAATACATAAGGCAACTGCTAACAGCTCTAAAAGAGGAAATCGACAGTAACACAATAATAGTGGGGGACTTTAACACCTCACTTACACCAATGGACAGATCATCCAAAATGAAAATAAATAAGGAAACAGAGCTTTAAATGACACAATAGACCAGATAGATTTAATTGATATATATAGGACATTCCATCCAAAAACGGCAGATTACACGTTCTTCTCAAGTGCGCACGGAACATTCTCCAGGATAGATCACATCTTTGGTCACAAATCAAGCCTCAGTAAATTTAAGAAAATTGAAATCATATCAAGCATCTTTTCTGACCACAACGCTATGAGATTAGAAATGAATTACAGGGAAAAAAACGTAAAAAAGACAAACACATGGAGGCTAAACAATACGTTACTAAATAACCAAGAGATCACTGAAGAAATCAAACAGGAAATAAAAAAGTACCTAGAGACAAATGACAATGAAAACACGACGACCCAAAACCTATGGGATGCAGCAAAAGCGGTTCTAAGAGGGAAGTTTATAGCTATACAAGCCTACCTAAAGAAACAAGAAAAATCTCAAATAAACAATCTAACCTTACACCTAAAGAAACTAGAGAAAGAAGAACAAACAAAACCCAAAGTTAGCAGAAGGAAAGAAATCATAAAGATCAGAGCAGAAATAAATGAAATAGAAACAAAGAAAACAATAGCAAAGATCAATAAAACTAAAAGTTGGTTCTTTGAGAAGATAAACAAAATTGATAAGCCATTAGCCAGACTCATCAAGAAAAAGAGGGAGAGGACTCAAATCAATAAAATCAGAAATGAAAAAGGAGAAGTTACAACAGACACCGCAGAAATACAAAACATCCTAAGAGACTACTACAAGCAACTTTATGCCAATAAATTGGACAACCTGGAAGAAATGGACAAATTCTTAGAAAGGTATAACCTTCCAAGACTGAATCAGGAAGAAACAGAAAATATCAACAGACCAATCACAAGTAATGAAATTGAAACTGTGATTAAAAATCTTCCAACAAACAAAAGTCCAGGACCAGATGGCTTCACAGGTGAATTCTATCAAACATTTAGAGAAGAGCTAACACCCATCCTTCTCAAACTCTTCCAAAAAATTGCAGAGGAAGGAACTCTCCCAAACTCATTCTATGAGGCCACCATCACCCTGATACCAAAACCAGACAAAGACACTACAAAAAAAGAAAATTACAGACCAATATCACTGATGAATATAGATGCAAAAATCCTCAACAAAATACTAGCAAACAGAATCCAACAACACATTAAAAGGATCATACACCACGATCAAGTGGGATTTATCCCAGGGATGCAAGGATTCTTCAATATACGCAAATCAATCAATGTGATACACCATATTAACAAATTGAAGAAGAAAAACCATATGATCATCTCAATAGATGCAGAAAAAGCTTTTGACAAAATTCAACACCCATTTATGATAAAAACTCTCCAGAAAGTGGGCATAGAGGGAACCTACCTCAACATAATAAAGGCCATATATGACAAACCCACAGCAAACATCATTCTCAATGGTGAAAAACTGAAAGCATTTCCTCTAAGATCAGGAATGAGACAAGGATGTCCACTCTCACCACTATTATTCAACATAGTTCTGGAAGTCCTAGCCACGGCAATCAGAGAAGAAAAAGAAATAAAAGGAATACAAATTGGAAAAGAAGAAGTAAAACTGTCACTGTTTGCGGATGACATGATACTATACATAGAGAATCCTAAAACTGCCACCAGAAAACTGCTAGAGCTGATTAATGAATATGGTAAAGTTGCAGGTTACAAAATTAATGCACAGAAATCTCTTGCATTCCTATACACTAATGATGAAAAATCTGAAAGAGAAATTATGGAAACACTCCCATTTACCATTGCAACAAAAAGAATAAAATACCTAGGAATAAACCTACCTAGGGAGACAAAAGACCTGTATGCAGAAAACTATAAGACACTGATGAAAGAAATTAAAGATGATACCAACAGATGGAGAGATATACCATGTTCTTGGATTGGAAGAATCAACATTGTGAAAATGAGTATACTACCCAAAGCAATCTACAGATTCAATGCAATCCCTATCAAATTACCAATGGCATTTTTTACGGAGCTAGAACAAATCATCTTAAAATTTGTATGGAGACACAAAAGACCCCGAATAGCCAAAGCAGTCTTGAGGCAAAAAAATGGAGCTGGAGGAATCAGACTCCCTGACTTCAGACTATACTACAAAGCTACAGTAATCAAGACAATATGGTACTGGCACAAAAACAGAAACATAGATCAATGGAACAAGATAGAAAGCCCAGAGATTAACCCACGCACCTATGGTCAACTAATCTATGAGAAAGGAGGCAAAGATATACAATGGAGAAAAGACAGTCTCTTCAATAAGTGGTGCTGGGAAAACTGGACAGCCACATGTAAAAGAATGAAATTAGAATACTCCCTAACACCATACACAAAAATAAACTCAAAATGGATTAGAGACCTAAATATAAGACTGGACACTATAAAACTCTTAGAGGAAAACATAGGAAGAACACTCTTTGACATAAATCACAGCAAGATCTTTTTCGATCCACCTCCTAGAGTAATGGAAATAAAAACAAAAATAAACAAGTGGGACCTAATGAAACTTCAAAGCTTTTGCACAGCAAAGGAAACCATAAACAAGACGAAAAGACAACCCTCAGAATGGGAGAAAATATTTGCAAATGAATCAACGGACAAAGGATTAATCTCCAAAATATATAAACAGCTCATTCAGCTCAATATCAAAGAAACAAACACCCCAATCCAAAAATGGGCAGAAGACCTAAATAGACATTTCTCCAAAGAAGACATACAGACAGCCACGAAGCACATGAAAAGATGCTCAACATCACTAATTATTAGAGAAATGCAAATCAAAACTACAATGAGGTATCACCTCACTCCTGTTAGAATGGGCATCATCAGAAAATCTACAAACAACAAATGCTGGAGAGGGTGTGGAGAAAAGGGAACCCTCTTGCACTGTTGGTGGGAATGTAAATTGATACAGCCACTATGGAGAACAATATGGAGGTTCCTTAAAAAACTAAAAATAGAATTACCATATGACCCAGCAATCCCACTACTGGGCATATACCCAGAGAAAACCGTAATTCAAAAAGACACGTGCACCCGAATGTTCATTGCAGCACTATTTACAATAGCCAGGTCATGGAAGCAACCTAAATGCCCATCAACAGACGAATGGATAAAGAAGAAGTGGTACATATATACAATGGAATATTACTCAGCCATAAAAAGGAACGAAATTGAGTCATTTGTTGAGAAGTGGATGGATCTAGAGACTGTCATACAGAGTGAAGTAAGTCAGAAAGAGAAAAACAAATATCGTATATTAATGCATGTATGTGGAACCTAGAAAAATGGTACAGATGAGCCAGTTTGCAGGGCAGAAGTTGAGACACAGATGTAGAGAATGGACATATGGACACCAAGGGGGGAAAACTGCGATGAGGTGGGGATGGTGGTGTGCTGATTTGGGCGATTGGGATTGACATGTATACACTGATGTGTATAAAACTGATGCCTAATAAGAACCTGCAGTATAAAAAAACAAACAAAACAACTAATACTAAACTTTCATTGGGTTATTTGTATGGAAATATGTTAATATAAATGTTTCAGACATTACATGAAATTTCTAAAAATCTTATATGTGTATGGAAATATGTATGGAAATATGTTAATATAAATGTTTCAGACATTACATGAAATTTCTAAAAATCTTATATTTGTATTTGTATGGAAATATGTATGGAAATATGTTAATATAAATGTTTCAGACATTACATGAAATTTCTAAAAATCTTGTATTTGTATGGAAATATGTATGGAAATATGTTAATATAAATGTTTCAGACATTACATGAAATTTCTAAAAATCTTATATTTGTAGTTGTATGGAAATATGTATGGAAATATGTTAATATAAATGTTTCAGACATTACATGAAATTTCTAAAAATCTTATATTTGTATTTGTATGGAAATATGTATGGAAATATGTTAATATAAATGTTTCAGACATTACAGGAAACGTCTAAAAATCTTATATGTTCTGGTATAATGTTATAAGTAATAATCCTAGTTATTACTTTAAAATGTATATCTCAGAAATAACTAATTTTCTTGTCAACTGCGTTATTATGAACTTTCATCAAATCTTTAACCATGGTCATTTTTAAGTCTTTTGTCATTTACAGACAGTTCTGGGTGTACTCTGATGATTTTGCAAATATGTTCCTATAAAAGGGTTTCATCTTCAAGAAATTCATGGAAAAGACTCTGACAAGTACAGGTTTCTGGTAACTGACTGTACTGCTGAACTGAATGAATAAGCATTTTCAGAACTCTAATGAAAAACTGATGAACTCATAAAAGTGCTAACAAAAGATCAAGATGAAAAAAAGAAATTAATTACATGGGACTGAGTGAACTGATGAGGATGAGTATAATTTTTGTGACTTTCTGTCTGAATTAAAAAAAAAAAATCCCACAAGGACTCAGAGGAAAAGAATATACAAATCAATTTTCACTGCAAAGTAAAGGAGCTGTTACAGTGGAGGATTACTGGACTGAATGTCAATATTATGACATAGTATAAGTGTGTTTCATGTTTGGTAATTGCAATCATTGTTGCTTTTGTTGTGGTCATCCATGTACAATGCTTGGTGTCAGTCTATTTATCTCTTGTAAAAATAAAATACACTGTGTGTGTGTGGAAAAAAAAAAAAAAAAACAATCTAACCTTACACCTAAAGAAACTAGAGAAAGAAGAACAAACAAAACCCAAAGTTAGCAGAAGGAAAGAAATCATAAAGATCAGAGCAGAAATAAATGAAATAGAAACAAAGAAAACAATAGCAAAGATCAATAAAACTAAAAGTTGGTTCTTTGAGAAGATAAACAAAATTGATAAGCCATTAGCCAGACTCATCAAGAAAAAGAGGGAGAGGACTCAAATCAATAAAATCAGAAATGAAAAAGGAAAAGTTACAACAGACACCGCAGAAATACAAAACATCCTAAGAGACTATTACAAGCAACTTTATGACAATAAAATGGACAACCTGGAAGAAATGGACAAATTCTTAGAAAGGTATAACCTTCCAAGACTGAATCAGGAAGAAACAGAAAATATGAACAGACCAATCACAAGTAATGAAATTGAAACTGTGATTAAAAATCTTCCAACAAACAAAAGTCCAGGACCAGATGGCTTCACAGGTGAATTCTATCAAACATTTAGAGAAGAGCTAACACCCATCCTTCTCAAACTCTTCCAAAAAATTGCAGAGGAAGGAACACTCCCAAACTCATTCTATGAGGCCACCATCACCCTGATACCAAAACCAGACAAAGACACTACAAAAAAAGAAAATTACAGACCAATATCACTGATGAATATAGATGCAAAAATCCTCAACAAAATACTAGCAAACAGAATCCAACAACACATTAAAAGGATCATACACCACGATCAAGTGGGATTTATCCCAGGGATGCAAGGATTCTTCAATATACGCAAATCAATCAATGTGATACACCATATTAACAAATTGAAGAATAAAAACCATATGATCATCTCAGTAGATGCAGAAAAAGCTTTTGACAAAATTCAACACCCATTTATGATAAAAACTCTCCAGAAAGTGGGCATAGAGGGAACCTACCTCAACATAATAAAGGCCATATATGACAAACCCACAGCAAACATCATTCTCAATGGTGAAAAACTGAAAGCATTTCCTCTAAGATCAGGAACGAGACAAGGATGTCCACTCTCACCACTATTATTCAACATAGTTCTGGAAGTCCTAGCCACGGCAATCAGAGAAGAAAAAGAAATAAAAGGAATACAAATTGGAAAAGAAGAAGTAACACTGTCACTGTTTGCGGATGACATGATACTATACATAGAGAATCCTAAAACTGCCACCAGAAAACTGCTAGAGCTAATTAATGAATATGGTAAAGTTGCAGGTTACAAAATTAATGCACAGAAATCTCTTGCATTCCTATACACTAATGATGAAAAATCTGAAAGAGAAATTATGGAAACACTCCCATTTACCATTGCAACAAAAAGAATAAAATACCTAGGAATAAACCTACCTAGGGAGACAAAAGACCTGTATGCAGAAAACTATAAGACACTGATGAAAGAAATTAAAGATGATACCAACAGATGGAGAGATATACCATGTTCTTGGATTGGAAGAATCAACATTGTGAAAATGAGTATACTACCCAAAGCAATCTACAGATTCAATGCAATCCCTATCAAATTACCAATGGCATTTTTTACGGAGCTAGAACAAATCATCTTAAAATTTGTATGGAGACACAAAAGACCCCGAATAGCCAAAGCAGTTTTGAGGCAAAAAAATGGAGCTGGAGGAATCAGACTCCCTGACTTCAAACTATACTACAAAGCTACAGTAATCAAGACAATATGGTACTGGCACAAAAACAGAAACATAGATCAATGGAACAAGATAGAAAGCCCAGAGATTAACCCACGCACCTATGGTCAACTAATCTATGAGAAAGGAGGCAAAGATATACAATGGAGAAAAGACAGTCTCTTCAATAAGTGGTGCTGGGAAAACTGGACAGCTACATGTAAAAGAATGAAATTAGAATACTCCCTAACACCATACACAAAAATAAACTCAAAATGGATTAGAGACCTAAATATAAGACTGGACACTATAAAACTCTCAGAGGAAAACATAGGAAGAACACTCTTTGACATAAATCACAGCAAGATCTTTTTTGATCCACCTCCTAGAGTAATGGAAATAAAAACAAAAATAAACAAGTGGGACCTAATGAAACTTCAAAGCTTTTGCACAGCAAAGGAAACCATAAACAAGACGAAAAGACAACCCTCAGAATGGGAGAAAATATTTGCAAATGAATCAACGGACAAAGGATTAATCTCCAAAATATATAAACAGCTCATTCAGCTCAATATCAAAGAAACAAACACCCCAATCCAAAAATGGGCAGAAGACCTAAATAGACATTTCTCCAAAGAAGACATACAGACGGCCACGAAGCACATGAAAAGATGCTCAACATCACTAATTATTAGAGAAATGCAAATCAAAACTACAATGAGGTATCACCTCACTCCTGTTAGAATGGGCATCATCAGAAAATCTACAAACAACAAATGCTGGAGAGGGTGTGGAGAAAAGGGAACCCTCTTGCACTGTTGGTGGGAATGTAAATTGATACAGCCACTATGGAGAACAATATGGAGGTTCCTTAAAAAAAACTAAAAATAGAATTACCATATGACCCAGCAATCCCACTACTGGGCATATACCCAGAGAAAACCGTAATTCAAAAAGACACATGCACCCGAATGTTCATTGCAGCACCATTTACAATAGCCAGGTCATGGAAGCAACCTAAATGCCCATCAACAGACGAATGGATAAAGAAGAAGTGGTACATATATACAATGGAATATTACTCAGCCATAAAAAGGAACTTAATTGAGTCATTTGTTGAGACGTGGATGGATCTAGAGACTGTCATACAGAGTGAAGTAAGTCAGAAAGAGAAAAACAAATATCGTATATTAATGCATGTATGTGGAACCTAGAAAAATGGTACAGATGAGCCAGTTTGCAGGGCAGAAGTTGAGACACAGATGTAGAGAATGGACATATGGACACCAAGGGGGGAAAACTGCGGTGAGGTGGGGATGGTGGTGTGCTGAATTGGGCGATTGGGATTGACATGTATACACTGATGTGTATAAAACTGATGCCTAATAAGAACCTGCAGTATAAAAAAACAAACAAAACAACTAATACTAAACTTTCATTGGGTTATTTGTATGGAAATATGTTAATATAAATGTTTCAGACATTACATGAAATTTCTAAAAATCTTATATTTGTATTTGTATGGAAATATGTTAATATAAATGTTTCAGACATTACATGAAATTTCTAAAAATCTTATATTTGTATTTGTATGGAAATATGTATGGAAATATGTTAATATAAATGTTTCAGACATTACAGGAAACTTCTAAAAATCTTAAAAAAATAAAAATAAAAAAATAAAATAAAATAAAAAATAAATTTAAAAAAATTTTAAGATAAAAGGATGAAAGGAAATCCTTATTCTTTTTTTTTTTTTTTTTTTAATTTATATATGCACATGAACAGGTTTAGGTAAGCCTTGGGTCTCTGGGAGCCAAAGCAATTCCTGAAAGGGATGTACCACTGAGTTGAGGATTACGTGATGTTTTACAGAGTACCTCACTGCATGAACATTGTCTTGAGGTTGGTGGGTGATCTAGTGTCAATCTAACCCATTCTATGACCAACTTATTCTAACATGGGAGTCTTTGAGTTAGGAAGTGAGCACTTTAAAGTGCTTTTAAGTGCTCAACCCATGCTCACCAATTTTGTAGCTTCCAAGATGTCCCTTATTAACAGCCTTTACCTCAACCACATTAACCCACAGTAAAGTTTGTCTAGACAGATGCCAATCTGGTGAGAACCGTGAACTCAGCAGTCTGCGAGGCCTGCTCAAATAGCAGTCTTATAGGGTCTATGCCTGCATTCTAACCTATGGTTTTCCTCCTTATGACAAATGATACAACAAACAGAGACAAAGAAAAACAGTGATCATCTTTGGGAGGAAAAAGATCAATAAAACCCAAGAGTAACAAATCTTTACCAAACTCACTATACCCAAGGAACTATTTCCACAAATATTTTCTCCTGTTAATCTAAATTTAGGAAAGAGAAGTAAGAAAAAGGACTCTCACCACCCTTGCTCCCACTGGACTTTTCAGGCAGAGATCTGGGAGACTGATATGGTAAGAATTTACTCCTTGTGCTGGCTTTTTTGTCAGAGGTCCCAGGATCTCTCAGCTGCAGCAGCCTCAAAGGGAGCAGTGTCCAGCCAGTGAAGTTAATCCCGTCAAGGTCACTAAGTATATGGGGGGAGGGGAGGAGTTCCTCTACCTTTCTAACTTCTTTTGGCTGATCTATTAATTAAATAAACATAAGACAGATTAACATGAGAAAAACAAATTTGATTTTATATGTACAGAGCCTCACACAGACATAAGAGGTTCCAATACTCCCAGCCAATTGAGGCCTATATGCCATCATGAGCTAAAGAGAAGGGATAACAATCTGGAGCTTCAAAGGGAAGGAAGACAATTCTCAGGAAGAGGGGAAGAACAAATGTTTGGTAGACAAATGTTTTTTATGACAATCAGGGACAACAGCACACAGAGAGGCATCTGAACAAATAGGCCCTGCCAAACTCACCCCAGCCCACCACCTACCCATGCTCTTTGTAGCTATCTCTGGTGACAGCTGCCTTCCTGAGCCAGGCCCTCTATCTAAATTCTTTTAGGTGGTTAAAGGGGGGTTTAAAAGCTCTTCCTAAGTCTTTTGGGCCTTGATTGTCTTCAGTTCAAAATAACCTGTATGCCAGAGTGGCACATTTTGGGGTGTTGTATTCTCCTCCCTTTCACAGACCTCTCTTACCCAGTGAGAATCTGTGATGGTCTTTCCCTGCATCCCACAGCCATGGTTTTGCCATGTTTTACCTTCTGTAGTCTGTTATGACAGCAGTCAATGTTTATTTTCTTTTTCCAAAGAATCAGACTTTGATGTTCAGCCCACAATCCCTCAAAATCTGGGGGGCTGGGGAGGGGGGAAGTGGGGGGTGATAAACACTATGAACTGGGAGCTGGGAGGGTCCGCTGTTCTGGATTCTTTGTAGAGAGAAGCAGGAAGAAGCTCCAAGGGACTGAATCCCTCAGGGCTGAGGTAAGCGGCAGGGCCCACCCCCCTCCTTCGACATGAGCTCCTCAGGAACCACACAATTGGAGAATAGAAGAATCATCTGAGTAAAAGAAAACCATTTCTTCTTAGTTTGTTTATGAAGGCCAGGATATGGCCCCAAATAGGCCTCTAAAAAGGCCAAAACATTTTTTTAAAGGTCCAATTCCAACTTAAGGACAGGTTGATTAAATGGGTGGTAGTGGTAGGTATGAGTAGACATACAGTCTAGCTCACTTATGCAGAGCACAAAGGAAAGAGGTAGCCTCCATAAAAGCAGATTAAAGTATAAAATATAAGAGTGGATTAGCTAAGCTTTTAACAAGTATTAAAAAACAAGTGAGAACTTGAGTGTCAGTTTGAAATGAATGAGGGCCTCAGACCCAAGTATATTTTGCACCTAGTTGTGTGCAAGGAAAATCAAAATGGAATTGGTATTGCTAAGAGGGCTCTCCAAAATGGAGCCTGGAGGGCACTGAGGAAGTGTGACTTTTGCACGTCTCAGCCTGGGTGGAATCTGACTCTGTGACCATTTATTGTTCTGACAAAGGCATCCAGAACATCAATATACTTATGGACACTTCATCTGAAACAACTTGTGACAGCCATCCTTCAAGAACAAATATTTCCTTCCTGTGTCAGAGCATAGCCTCGTGGCTTTTGCCTTTGTAAGCCCCTGAGTCTTTCTCTTCCCTGGAACACTCTTTCAGTTTTACCTGAATCTATGTCTCCTGAATTGCAATTCTTAAGACCCCAAATAAACTCTTTTCTTATTTGCAGCCTTCTGCCTTTGTTGTTGTTACTGTTGACAGTTGCGACCTCTATTCCAGAGATGTCTAGCCAGTGCTAATGAGAAAGATTGGGGGCAGAGCAAGAGAGAGCATGGAGCCTTACCCGTCACCCCACAGCCTTGTAGACTTGCAAAACCTCATCAGCAGCTTCTGAAAGCAGTAAGCCTCACTTACTTTCCTTGGGCACTTTTTGCTCTGAAGCAAATGTCTTAAATTACTGAAGGAGGGACAGAAAACCCTATTGATTTAAGGGCACAGAGGAATTCATATTGTGGCTGGAATAAGAATGGGAAAAAACAAAAAACCTTTACATCTTTGAGATGGTCAAAAACTATCACCGAAGACTAACCACAGAACAAGGCACAAAGCATGGGCAGGAATATACTAAAAAAAAGCCCTGCCTCTGAGGCCCAGGCATAAGAAGATAGCCTAAGATTGCAGCTGAACCAGGGTAACAGAGAATTCTTAGGTTGTAAGCACAAGCTTAGCACCAAATAACAAGCAGCAGCATTATAATGCTGAGAGAGGAGTGATGGGGAGCAGAATATACCACCCCAACATATGCCTTTTTAGCACAAGGATTATTTTAGGGTGGTTATTTTTAAGAAACAGCAGGCAAAGGAGAAGCTCAGAAAACTGAATTAAAGTTCCACTTTTGTAAGAGACATTTACATTTATAAGGGAAACCTCCATTTGTAAGGGCGTCTCCCCCCCTGTACCAGGAAGAGGAGGGTGACTAAATCTCTAACAACTCTTGTCAATGGAGAAGGCAATGACTTAAATCTGCATAACAACCTTACCCTTGTTTACTGTGCTTTTTCCTGGTAACATCCCTTAACTCATTTTCCCCCACCCCCAAATCTTCTTTTGTCTTTAGCTGGAGATGGTATTTACATGGAGATGGTGGTGACTTGAGTCACTTTGGGGAATTACTCAGTTTTCCTGGGTATCTCTCATGTATATAGGAGGTATGCATGCTATTAAACTTCTGTTTGCTTTTCTCCTGTTAATGTGTCTTTTATTACAGGAGGGTCTTAGCCAAGAACCTAGAAGGTAAAAGGAAAATTATTTTTCCTCCTCACAGGAGTATAAGCTTGGAGAGGGACCTCATCTGTTGTGCAGGAATGCAAGGAAGTGTAAACGCTGAGTGGGGAGCATGAACACAAAGAAAAACACTCCAGCATCCCTGACACCCGCCTAAGCATGAGAATACAACAACCCATCACTGGAGGAATTTGAAGCCTGTGGCACATAGAAAGTAATGGTAGCAACAATACAAAGTAACCTGTCACAATTCCTGACTAGATGGTCTCAAAAAAAGAAGCATGTCCATTTCCAGGTTTCAGTACTATTTATCTCATTCTCTACTCACACTAAAATGTCAAGCATTTGATAAAGAGTTACAAAAACAAAAAGGGAAAACAACCCACTGTCAAGAAACAAAATAATCATCATTACTGATTAATGATGGCCTAGATATTGAAACTATTAACCAGGGACATTAAAATAATTATATTTAATATATTAAATGAGTGAGTGAAAAAGTTAGACAACATGCATGAATAGATGAAGAATTTGAAAGGAGAAATAAAATCTAAGTCAAATGGAGATGCAAGAAATAAAATTACACAATATCAGAGGTAAAGAATTACTGTGATGTGCTCAGGGACTTCACTGGTGGTCCAGTGGTTAAGAATCTGCCTTCCAATGCAGGGGACGAGGGTTCAGTCCCTGGTTGGGGAACTAAGATTCCACATGCTGTGGGGCAATTAGCCCGCATGCCACAACTAGAGAGCCCACATACCACAAGTAGCGAACCCACGTGACACAACTAGAGAAGCCTGCATGCCACAACGAAGAGCCCGCATGCTGCAACTAAGACCTGATGCAGCCAAAAATATAAATAAATAAATATTTTTTTAAAAATTACTGTGATGGAGTCATAGACTTCAATACAGCTGAGGAAATAATGAGTAAACTTGAAGATTGGGAAAGAGAAATTATTCAGATTGATGAATGAAGAGACATCATCTTCATCATCTTCATCTTAAGAAGAAGAAGAAGGAGGAGGAGAAGTAGAAGTAGTAGTAGTTAAGTTTTATTTGTGTTAGTTGTATTTGGGACAAAATGAGGACTATAGCCCAGGAGACAGCATTTCAGATACCTCTGAGAAACTGCTCCAAAGAAGAAGGGGAGAGGTCAGAATATATGTGATTTTGGTGAAGGGAGAGTACATGCAATCAAGTGCATATTTTTTTGCATAAGGTTGCTGCTAGTCATGAGGAGCAGATGTCACCATGAAGGATTTTAGTGCTTTTCTAGATACGAGGAGACGCAAGAATTGGGCTCATAAAATCTTCTCACGAAAATATCTATCTGAAGACCTGTTCTGCCAGTTTTTCCCAGAGCACAGAGTGCCTCATTCCTGATCTCCACCCTGAAATCCTTTCAGGAGATATTGAAGGTCAGCAGCTGCAGCAGCAGCTCATAATTTAATCTGTGTAGAGGTAGATGTCAAGTTCCAATTTGTAGTTGGCACCCAAAAGGAGAAGAAAGAGAAAATGAGACAGAATATGTACTTAAAGACATAATAGCCGGGACTTCCCTGGTGGCGCAGTGGTAAAGAATCTGCCTGCCAATGCAGGGGACATGCGTTCGAGCCCTGGTCCGGGAAAATCCCACATGCCACAGAGCAACTAAGCCCATGCACCACAACCACTGAGCCCACACTCTAGAGCCCGAAAGCCACAACTACTGAGCCTGTGTGCCACAACTACTGAAGCCCACATGCCTACAGCCCATGCTCCACAACAAAGAGAAGCCACCACAATGAGAAGCACATGCACCACAACGAAGAGTAGCCCCCGCTCTCCGCAACTACAGAAAGCCTGTGCGCAGCAATGAAGACCCAATGCAGCCAAAAATAAATAAATTACTTAATTAATTTTTAAAAAGACATAATAGCCAAGATTTTCCCAAAATAATAATTTAAAACACCATCAAAACACAGATCCAAGAAGCTGAAAGAATCTCAAACAGAATGAATACCAAAACCACCACTACCTTCATCATCTTAAACTTTAACTGCTTAAAACCAAAGATAAAGAGAAAATCTTGACATCGAGAGAAAAAGACACTTTTCAAGTATTTTAATTCTTACTTATTTTAAGGTAAGTTGTGATAAATTAAAGATTTATACCAAAAGACCAAGAACAACCACTAAAAATATTCCAGAAAAGGGGCATAACTAATAAGCCAATAATGGAAATAAAACCTTACCATAAAAAATACATAATCCAAAATAAGGCATAAAAATGCCTATATTCTTCTATGGGAAAATAGCAAACAACAAACAGTATGATAAATTTTAAACCAATCATGTTAATAATTGCATTAAATATAAATAGAATAACACTCTTCAATTAAAAGCAGAGATTGTCAAATTATGTTATGAACCAAGATCAAATATGTGCTGTACTCAAAAAACACACAAAGATATAAATATCTTTGTGGCTGTATTATTATCAGATAAAATACATTTCAGGATAATGAATATTACCATGGAAAAATAGGTTAATTATTCAAAAGGTCAATCCACCAACAAGACTTTAAAATCCTAAATGTTTTCTGCACTAACAACAGAAGTTCAAAATGTACAAAGCAAAACCCAATATAATGGAAAAGAGAAATAGATTCATAAGAATAGTTACAGATTTACAAACACATGGAGGCTAAACAATATGCTACTAAATAACCAAGAGATCACTGAAGAAATCAAAGAGGAAATCAAAAAATACCTAGAGACAAATGACAGTGAAAACATGATGATCCAAAACTTACAGGATACAGCAAAATAATTTCTAAGAGGGAAGTTTATAGCAATACAATCTTACCTCAAGAAACAAGAAACATCTCAAATAAACAATCTAAACTTACACCTAAAGGAACTAGAGAAAGAAGAACAATGAAAACCCAAAGTTAGTAGAAGGAAAGAAATCATCAAGATCAGAGCAGAAATAAATGAAATAGAAACAAAGAAAACAATAGCAAAGATCAATAAAACTAAAAGCTGGTTCTTTGAGAAGATAAACAAAATTGATAAACCATTACGGAGACTCATCAAGAAAAAGAGGGAGAGGACTCAAATCAATAAAATTAGAAATGAAAAAGGAGAAGTTACAACAGACACTGCAGAAATACAAAACATCATAAGAATCCTACAAGCAACTCTATGCCAATAAATGGACAACCTGGAAGAAATGGACAAATTCTTAGAAAGGTATAACCTTCCAAGACTGAACCAGGAAGAAACAGAAAATATGAACAGACCAATCACAAGTAATGAAATTGAAACTGTGATTAAAAATCTTCCAACAGGGCTTCCCTGGTGGCGCAGTGGTTAAGAATCTGCCTGCCAATGCAGGGGACACGGGTTCGAGCCCTGGTCTGGGAAGATCCCACATGCCGTGGACCAACTAGGCCCGTGAGCCACAACTGCTGAGCCTGCGCGTCTGGAGCCTGTGCTCTGCAATAAGAGAGGCTGCGATAGTGAGAGGCCCATGCACCGCGATGAAGAGTGGCCCCCGCTTGCCATAACTAGAGAAAGCCCTCGCACAGAAACGAAGGCCCAACACAACCATAAATAAATTAAATAAAATAAGTTTAAAAAAAAATCTTCCAACAAACATAAGTCCAGGACTAGATGGCTTCACAGGTGAACTCTATCAAACATTTAGAGAAGAGTTAACACTCATCCTTCTCAAACTCTTCCAAAAAATTGCAGAGGAAGAAACACTCCCAAACTCATTCTACAAGGCCACGATCACCCTGATACCAAAACCAGACAAAGATACTACAAAATAAGAAAATTACAGACCAATATCACTCATGAATATAGATGCAAAAATCCTCAACAAAATACTAGCAAACAGAATCCAACAACACATTAAAAGGATCATACACCATGATCAAGTGGGATTTATCCCAGGGATGCAAGGATTCTTCAATATACTCAAATCAATCAATGTGATACACCATATTAACAAATTGAAGAACAAAAACCATATGATCATCTCAATAGATGCAGAAAAAGCTTTTGACAAAATTCAACACCCATTTATGATAAAAACTCTCCAGAAAGTGGGCACAGAGGGAACCTACCTCAACATAATAAAGGCCATATATGACAAACCCACAGCAAACATCATGCTCAATGGTGAAAAACTGAAAGCATTTCCTCTAAGATCAGGAACAAGATAAGGATGTCCACTCTCACCACTATTATTCAACATAGTTTTGGAAGTCCTAGCCAAGGCAATCAGAGAAGAAAAAGAAATAAAAGGAATACAAATTGGAAAAGAAGAAGTAAAACTGTCACTGTTAGCAGATGACATAATACTATACATAGAGAATCCTAAAGATGCCACCAGAAAACTACTAGAGCTAATCAATGGATTTGGTAAAGTTGCAGGATACAAAATTAATGCACAGAAATCTCTTACATTCCTATACACTAACAATGAAGGATCAGAAAGAGAAATTAAGGAAATCTCATTCACCATTGCAACAAGGAGAATAAAATACCTAGGAATAAATCTACCTAAGAAGGTAAAAGACCTGTATTCAGAAAACTATAAGACACTGATGAAAGAAATCAAAGATGACACAAACAGATGGAAAGATATACCATGTTGTTGGGTTGGAATAATCAATATTGTGAAAATGACTATACTATCCAAAGCAATCTACAGATTCAATGCAATTCCTATCAAATTACCAATGGCATTTTTTACAGAACTAGAACAAAAAAATCTTAAAATTTGTATGGAGACACAAAAGACCCTGAATAGCCAAAGCAATCGTGAGGGAAAAAAATGTAGCTGGAAGAATCAGACTCCCTGACTTCGGACTATACTACAAAGCTACAGTAATCAAGACAATATGGTACTGGCACAAAAACAGAAGTATAAATCAATGGAACAGGATAGAAAGCCCAGAGATAAACCCACGCACCGATGGTCAACTAATCTATGACAAAGGAGGCAGGGATATACAATGGAGAAAAGACAGTCTCTATAATAAGTGGTGCTGGGAAAATTGGACAGCTACATGTAAAAGAATGACATTAAAACACTTTCTAACACCATACACAGAAATAAACTCAAAATGGGTTAGAGACTTAAATGTAAGACCAGACACTATAAAACTCTTAGAGGAAAACACAGGAAGAACACTCTTTGACATAAATCACTGCAAGATCTTTTTTGACCCACCTCCTGGAGTAATGGAAATAAAAACAAAAGTAAACAAATGGGACCTAATGAAACTTAAAAGCTTTTGCACAGCAATAGATACTATAAAGAAGATGAAAAGACAGTCCTCAGAGTGGAAGAAAATATTTGCAAACAAAGCAACTGACAAAGGATTAATCTCCAAAATATACATCAGCTCAATATCAAAAAAACAAACAACCCAATTCAAAAATGGGCAGAAGACCTAAATAGACATTTCTCCAAAGATATACAGATTGCCAACAAACACATGAAAGGATGCTCAACATCACTAATCATTAGAGAAATGAAAATCAAAACTACAATGAGGTATCAGCTCACACAGGTCAGAATGGCCATCATCAAAAAATCTACAAATAATAAATGCTGGAGAGGGTGTGGAGAAAAGGGAACCCTCTTGCACTGTTGGCGGGAATGTAAATTGATACAGCCACTATGGAGAACAGTATGGAGGTTCCTTAAAGACTAAAAATAGAATTACCATATGACCCAGCAGTCTCACTACTGGGCATATACCCAGAGAAAACCATAATTCTAAAAGACACATGCACCCCAATGTTCATTGCAGCACTATTTACAATAGCCATGTCATGGAAGCAACCTAAATGCTCATCGACAGTCGAATGGATAAAGAAGATGTGGTACATATATACAATGGAATATTACTCAGCCATAAAAAGGAATGAAATTGGGTCATTTGTAGAGACGTGGATGCATCTAGGGACTGTCATACAGAGTGAAGTAAGTCAGAAAGAGAAAAACAAATATAGTATATTAACGTATATATGTGGAACCTAGAAAGATGGTACAGATGAACCAGTTTGCAGGGCAGAAATAGAGACACAGGTGTAGAGAACGTATGGACACCAAGGGGGGAAAGTGGCGGGGGGTGGTGGTGGTGGTGTGATGAATTGGGAGATTAGGATTGACATATATACACTAATATGTATAAAATAGATAACTAATAAGAACCTGCTGTATAAAAAAATAAAATTCAAAAAGAAATAGTTACAGATTTTGTTTTTTTATTTTTTTGGCAACACCATGCAGCATGTGGGATCTTAGTTCCCCAACCAGGGATTGAACCTGTGCCCCGTGCATTGGAAGCACAGAGTCTTAACCACTGGACTGCCAGGGAAGTTCCTTTTTAATTTTTATTTTATATGGGATTATAGTTAATTTATGATGTTGTGTTAGTTTCAGATGTATAGCAAAGTGATTCAATTATACATATATCAATACATATATCTTTATTTTTCAGATTCTTTTCCCATTTAGGTTATTACAGAATATTGAGACGAGTTCCCTGTGCTATACAGTAGGTCCTTGTTGATTATTTTATACATAGTAGTGTGTATATGTTAATGCCAAACTCGTAATTTATCCCTCCCCACCATTTTTCCTGTTTGGTAACCATAGTTTGTTTTCTAAGTCTGTGGGTCTGTTTCTGCTTTGTAAATAAGTTCGTTTGTATCATTTTTTTTTTATTCCAAATATGAGTGACATCATATGGTATTTGTTTTTCTCTGTCTGACTTACTTCACTTAGTATGATAATCTCTAGGTCCATTCATGTTCCTACAAATGGCATTATTTCATTCTTTTTGATGGCTGAGTAATAGTCCATTAATAGTTACAGATTTTGAAACTCGTCTCTCAGTAATTCATAGAACAAGTTGACACAAAATCACTACATGGATTATCTGAATATACAATTAACAAATTAGTCCTAACTGACATTTGTGGAATTTATCAATACAACAGTAGTAGAATAATATTGCTTTCATGTGCACATGGAACATTCACAAAGATAGACCATACTCAGGACCATAAAACCTTGACAAGTTTTAAAATAAATCATACAAAGTATGTTTCCTGACTATAATAAAATTAAAATAGTAATCAATAACAGAAAGGTAACTGAAAAAGTTCAAATTTTGGAGATTAAACAACAGTTCTAAAACAGTTCTAAACAAAAGGAGGAAGCCAAAGGTAAAAAATAGAAAATATTTTCAATGAAAATGAAAACACAATATATCAAAATTTGTAGGACACAGCTAAAGCAATGCTTAGAGGACATTTACAACATTAATCCTAATCAAAATATCATTTTTTTTCTAGAAATCACTTTTTAGAAATCATAAGCAGGGAAGGAATCAAGATGTCCAAGTAAGAGTACATAGAGCTCCCCTTTCCTTCCAAATACATCAAAAATACATCTACATGTGGAACAATTCTTATGCAAAACTAACTGGAAATTGGTAGAAGGACTCCTATGCAACCAAGGCTGTCAGAAAAATACACACGTAATTGGGTAGGACAGGAAGAAAAGTGATTGAGTCAGGACCTGTGCCCCAGGGAGGGGACTCAGAGGGAAAGGAAAATCGCACAGGTGGACACTCAGCCTGGGGAGTGAGCAAGCTGAGCTACAGACAGCATCCCAGTCCAGGGGTCCCATGAATAGGAGACAAGCCTCCTTGGCTGTTCGGAGAACCAGTAGGACAGATAGGCTGGAGAAGCCTAGACTCCACTCATGAGGAGCACACAGGTGCTGGCTTGCCACCAGGCAGGGCAGAGAGAGTCCTGCCCTATCAGATGCCACCTTGCCATGCTCCCCTCTCTGATCTGAGCGAACTCCCTGGCACTGGACCTAGGGTGGCCGGGACTAGGGAAAATATTTGACCTAGGGACACAGAGGTGACCCAGGGGCCTGGGGTATAGCCCAGGTGAGGCAGTGGTGGCCATTGATGGCACTTACCCAAGCAGTGCCCCAGAAGCAGTCCAGACTTCTGATGGCAGTGCAGCTGCTAGAACTCCTGCAACCACCTTGCTGTGTACCCCAGCCCAAACCAAGCAAACCATCCTGGCCAACTCACTCCATGGCACAAGGCAGCACTAGACCTGGGGCTGTCACAACCAGGGAAAAGACACAACCATGGGCTCCATCTGAGCAGAGCCACAGATACCTGCACAGGCAGAGCTCTGGGTCTCTATAAGCACACGAGCCCCACTTGTTTCAGCACTGCCCACCTTTGGGGCAAAGTTCCCAGTGCAAGGAGGAAAAAAAAAAAACATACTCTTAGAGGGAACAGAACAGCTCAAGCCCAAACCTCAGGGCTTCTGCTCCAGCAACATAGGAGCCAACTCCAGCCCTGACAGGGCAGTGCTGGCCACTGAGCAGAGAGGAAGTCCTGCCTCACACCCTATGCAGGCTCTAGCTCTTCCATCTCCAGCCACATGCCCTACAGAGGTAATAGCAGCCAGCACACCCTGAGGAAAGATGTGACTGGTGTCCACATCAAATCCAGCCCCCCCACCAGAGGCATTGGGCATATGCAGTCTACATAGGGACACGCCCACATAAGAACACCCTTCCAGACTGCATTAGATAACCATTTCACCTAAATTCACAGAGACAGAGAAAGTTAAGTAAAATGAAAAGGCAGAACTACTCTCAAGTGAAAGAGCAAGATAAATACCCTAAAAAAATAATGAAACAAACAATTTTCCAGATTAAGAATTCAAAACATTGGTAATCAAAATGCTAACTGAATTAGGAAAGAGAAGTGATCTAAACACAGATGATTTTAACAAGGAACTAGAAAATATTAAAAAGACCCAATCAAAATAGATAATTCAAGGGGCTCCAATCACGATGGTAGAATAGAAGGACATGGAGCTCACCTCCTCCCAAAAATACATCTATGTGTGGAACTATTCTCACAGAATCCCTACTGAACACGGGCAGAAGATCTCAGAACCTAAAAGTGCAAGAAAGATCTCCATGTAATGGGGTAGGATGACAGGAAAAAAAAAAAAAGTAAGAAGGACAAGACCTGCACCCCTGGGAGGAAGCTCTGAAAGAGGAAAGGTTCCCACACCCTGGGAAACCCCCTCACTTGTGGGAAGGTCACTGGGACAGAAAGGGAGCTTCAGAGGCTTGGAGGAGAAAACGGCAGCTGGTTTGCAGAAGGCAGAACAGAGAGAGACCTGCACAGACAGTCCATGCCACTACCCTGCACTCCCCAGCCTGAGACACGTATCTGCTGCTGCACTTGGGGGCTGGGTGCTAAAACTCAGGCTTTAGAGGATAAACCCAGGGAGAGCCTGAAACTCATCGTGCATGGAGACAGCCTGAAGGGGCTGGAGTGTGGTATGGTGGCAACCAGGGGGTGTATGCAGAAAAAGCCCAGGCCCATAGAAATGAAGCACCAAGGTTCAGGGGCACATGAAGGGAGGGGTGGGGCCCACCATATCAGCCTCTTTTTCCACCTGCTCTCAACTGGCTCAGTGCCACCTTTACAAGCTCTGGGAGCGTGCAAGCACCAGCGGGTTGCCCACAAGCAGAGGCGGGACTGAAATCAGAGCTGATCCCCAGGGTTGTGCAATCTGCAGATTTATACCACCACTGCCAGCTTTGTAAACTCAGCACCTGCAGGACATCCAAGTGGACAATGGGTGCTCCCACAGCTGGGATGGGTCTGGCTTTAGCAGCTTTGGGCTTAGAGGGTGTGCACACGTGGAGGCAGGGCCAGGTCTGGGCTGCTTCCATAGCTCCCAAGGTGGGTCCAAGTGCATGACTACTGCGTTCCTGGTACCTGACTTCAGTGGATCTGTGCTGGCAGATATGTGCTGGTGGCTTTGTAAACAGAGCACCTGAAGGACACCAAGGCCTACTGACTGCATTCCTATGGTTGATGAGGGGCTGAGGGCAGTCCTAACATCAGTGTACTTTGTGAGCCCACACAGTGGGTTTCAGGTGACACCATAGAGTGCACTCCCTAGTGGACAGCTCTGGCAGGGAATACTCAGTGTCTCTTCTCCCAGTGGGAGTGCTCCAAGCCCACCTACCTCACACCACAGCTCAGAAATAGATCTGGGTGGTGGTGTGGGGTGGGGGGGGGAAATTCCCTGGTGGTCCAGTGGTTAGGACTCTGTGCTTCCACTGCGTGGGGCATGGATTCAATCCCTGGTCAGGGAACTAAGATCCTGCATGCCACAAGTCATGGCCAGAAAAAAAAAAAGTTTAAAAAAAAAAAAAAAAGCAGATCTGGGGGCTCCTACTCCAACAACTAGGGAGCAGACTCTGCCCCCTTAAAGGGCTGTGACAACCATAAAGCAAAGAGGAGGCCCTGCTCAACATCCAGTGCAGGCTCTGGACACCACCACACCAGTCACATCCCCTGTCAAGGGGATAATGGCCATCACACACTGAGGAAAGATGTGGCAGGCATCTTTACTAAAAACAGCCCTCAAGCCAAAAATATTAAACCCACATAGGATACACAGGGACACTCCCACATAAAAATAGCCCTCCAAGACCACAGTAAATAACTGTTTCTCCTAAACTCATAGAGTAAGAGAAATATAAGTAAAATGAAGAAGCAGAGGAACCACTTCCAATTAATAGATCAAGAGAAGAGAATTCCCCTGAAAGAACAATGAAACAAACCTCTTCAGTCTAATAAACACTGAGTTCAAAAAGGACATAATGAAAATACTGAAGGAATTAAGAAAGGCTATCAATAGACATGCAGATTACTGTAAAAAGGAACTAAAAACTATAAAGAGGAGACAAGAAAAATTAGACAACTCAATTGCTGAGACGAAAGCTGAACTAGTGACAATAAATAGCAGATTAAATAATGAAGAAGAATGAATAAGTGATCTGGAAGGTAGAATAATGGAAATCACCCAATCAGAACAGCAGACAGAAAAATGAAAAAAATGAAAACAATATAAGAGACCTGCGGGATAATATAAATTGTGCCAATCTATGCGTAATAGGCATTCCAGAGGAGAAGAAAGAGAAAAGGGGATTGAAAATGTATTTGAAAAAATTATGGCTGAAAACTTGTGAAACCAAAAGAAGGAAATAGATATCCAGGTAGAGGAAGCACAGAGGGTCCTAAATAAGATGAACCCAAACAGACCTACACCAAGACTTATCATAATTAAAATGGCAAAATTTAAAGATAGAGGATTCTAAAGGCAGCAAGAGGAAAACAAAGAGTTAGCTACAAGGGAATCCCCATAAGGGTATCAGTTTCTATAGAAACACTGGAGGCCAGAAGGGAGTGGCAAGATATATTCAAAGTCCTGAAAGGGAAAAATCTGTAACCTAGGATACTCTACCGGGCAAGATTATCATTTAGAATAGAAGAAGAGATAATAAATTTCTCAGATAAGGAAAATCTAAAAGAATACAGCAATACTAAACATGTCCTAAAAGAAATATTGAAATGTCTTCTCTACATGGAAAAGAAGCAAGAATCTATAGAAAAGGGAAAATCACATTTGGAAAGTAAATCACTTAAATAAGCCAGTATACAGATTAAAAAATCAAAAAATTTTTGTGAAGGTGATGATAATCAAAATGCAAAAAGGTAAACATGAAGATGTAAAAGAGGGTATCAAAATCATAAAATGTGGTGGAGGAAAGTAAGAAAATGTAGGGTTTTTTTTGTTTTTAGAATATGTTTGAGCCTATATGATTATCAGTCTAAAGCAAATAGATATAGTAATGGGTTAAATAACATACTTGAAAAACAGTAACCACAAATCAAAAACAAACAATAGATTCATGAAAAACAAAGGAAGAGAACATAAGCATAATACAAAAGAAAATCATCAAACCACAAAAGGAAAAACAAAAAGGAACAAATAAGAAATAGAAAATCAACTGGAAAACAAGGTTTAGAGTGGCAATAAATACATATCTATCAACAATTACCTTAAATGTCAATGGACCAAACGCTCCAATCAAAAGACATAGACTGGCAGATTGGATAAATAAAAAACAAGAGCCTACAATATGCTGTCTACAGGAGATCCACTTTAGGGCAAAGGACACACATAGATTGAAAGTGAGGTGATGGAAAAAGACATTTCATGCAAACAGAAATGACAAGAAAGTGGGGGTCATGATACTCATATCAGACAAAATAGACTTTAAAACAAAGGCCATAAAGAAAGAAAAAGAAGGACATTATATAATGATAAGAGGATCAATACAAGAAGAGGATTTACACTCACCAACATATATGCACCCAATATAGGAGCAGCCAAATACATAAAACAAATACTAACAAAATTAAAGGGAGAAATTGACAGATATACAATAATAGTAGAAGACTTTAACACTCCACTCACACCAATGGACAGACCTTCCAGACAGGAAATCAATAAGGCAACAGAAGTCCTAAATGATACAGTAGAACACTTAAAATTAATTGATATTTTCAGGACATTACATCCAAAAAAACCAGAATACACATTCTTTTGAAGTGCACATGGAGCATTCTCTAGGACTGACCACATACTAGGGCAGAATAAAAGCCTCAATAACTTTAAGAGTATAGAAATTATTTCAAGCATATTTTGTCACCACAATGGCATGAAACTAGAAATCAACTGCAGAAAGAGAAATGAGAAAGAAAAAAATTACATGGAGACTAAGCAACATGCTACTAAAAAAAACCAATGGCCAATGATGAAATCAAAGAGGAAATTTAAAAATACCTTGACACAAATGACAATATAAACACAATCAGGGACTTCCCTGGTGGCGCAGTGGTTAACAATCTGCCTGCCAATGCAGGGGACACGGATTCGAGCCCTGGTCCAGGAAGATCCCACATGTCGCGGAGCAACTAAGCCTGTGTGCCACAACTACTGAGCCTGTGCTCTAGAGCCCACGAGCCACAACTACTGAAGCCCACACAACTAGAGCCTGTGCTCCACAACAAGAGAAGCCACCACAATGAGAAACCTGCACACTGCAACGAAGAGTAGCCCCTGCTCACTGCAACTAGAGAAAGCCCGTGCACAGCAACGAAGACCCAATGCAGCCAAATAAATAAATAATTTTAAAAATAAATAAATAAAAATAAACACAATCATACAAAATCTATGAGATGCAACAAAAGAAGTTACTAGAGGAAAGTTAATAGAGATACAGGCCTTCATTAAAAAAGAAAGAAAGAAAAGAAATAAGAAAAATCGAAAAGAAAATCTCAAATAAACAACCTAAACTACCACCTAAAATAATTAGCAAAAGAAGAACAAACAAAACCAGAAGTCAGCAGAAGGAAGGAAATAATAAAGATCAGAGAGGAAATAAACAGAGATTTTTAAAATAGAAAAAAAAAATCAATAAAACCAAGAGTTGGATCATTGAAAGCTTAAACAAAATTGACAAACCTCTGGCCAAACTCATCAAGAAAAGAGAGGACCAAAATAAAAGAAGAAATGAACAAAGAGAAATAACAACTGATACCACAGAAATACAAAATAAATAAATAAATAATAAGAGAATACTATGAACAATTATATGCCAAAAAAATCAACAATCTAGAAGAAATGGACAACTTTCAAGAATCATACAGCCCACCAAACTGAATCAAGAAGAAACAGATAATTTGAACAGACCAGTTACTGGAACTGAAATAGAAGCTTTAATTTAAAAACCTCCCTAGAAACAAAAGTCCAGGACCAGATGGTTTCACAGGCGAATTCTACAAAACATATAAAGAAGAAATTATACTGATCCTTCTCAAACACTTCCAAAAGATTGAAGAGGAGGTAACACTCCCAAAGACATAGTATGAAGCCAGCATCACCCTGATACCAAAACCAGAGAAAGACACTACCAAAAAAAGAAAATTACAGGCCAATATTTTTAATGAATATAGACGCAAAAATTCTCAACAAAATATTAGCAAACCGAATCCAAAAATACATTAAAAAGATCATACATCACAATCAAGTTGGATTCATCCCAGGGTCACAAGGATGGTTCTACACTTGCAAATCAATGTGATACACCACATCAACAAAAGAAAAGACAAAAACCATATGATCATCTCAACAGATGCAGAAAAAGCATTTGATAAAATTCAACATCCATTCATGATAAAAACTCTTACCAAAGTAGGTATAGAGGGAACATATCTCAACATAATAAAAGCCTTTCATGACAAACCCACAGCCAATATAATACACAACAGTGGAAAGCAGAAAGCCTTCCCACTAAAATCTGGAACAAGACAAGGATGCCCACTCTCACCACTTCTATTCAACATAGTATTGGAAGTCCTAGCCACAGCAATCAGAGAAGAAAAAGAAATAAAAGGTATCTAAATTGGAAGGGAAGAGGTAAAATTGTCATTAGATGCAGATGACATGATATTGGGTTGGCAAAAAAATTCATTTGGGTTTTCAGTAAGATGTTACTATATATAGAAAACCCTAAAACCTCCACACAAAAACTACTAGAACTGATAAACTAATTCAGCAAGGTAGCAGGATACAAGATTAACATACAGAAATCAGTTGCATTTCTTTACAATAACAATGAAATATTGGAAAGGGAATCTAAAAAAACAATCCCTTTTAAAATCACATCAAAAAAATAAAATACTTAGGAATAAATCTGACCAAGGAGGTGAAAGACTTATATGCTGAGAACTATAAAACACTAATAAAGGAAACTGAAGATGATTCAAAGAAATGGACAGATATCCCATGCTCTTGGATTGGAGGAATACTGTTAAAATGGCCATACTACCCAAAGCAATATACAGATTTAATGTGATCCCTATCAAATTACCCATGACATTCTTCACAGAACTAGAACAAATAATCCTAAAATTGATATGGAACCACAAAAGACCCAGAATAGCCAAAGCATTCCTGAGGAAAAAGAACAAAGCAGGAGGACTTCCCTGGTGGTGCAGTGGTTAAGAATTTGCCTGCCAATGCAGGGGACATGGGTTTGAGCCCTGGTCCAGGAAGATCCCACATGCCGTGGAGCAACTAAACCTGTGAGCCACAACTACTGAGCCTGTGCTCTAGAGCCCACGAGCCACAACTACTGAGCCTGTGTGCTGCAACTACTGAAGCCTGTGCGCCTAGAGCCCGTGCTCCGCAACAAGAGGAGTCACCTCAATGAGAAGCCTGTGTACTGCAACAAAGAGTAGCCCCCGCTCACCACAACTAGAGAAAGCCAGTGCACAGCAACAAAGACCCAACACAGACAAAAAAAATAAATAAATACTAATTGTCTTTGTTTAAAAAAAAAAAAAAGAACAAAGCAGGAGGCCATACCCTCCCAGACTTCAGACAATACTACAAAGCTACAATAATCAAAACAGTGTGGCACAGGCACAAAACAGATGTATGGATCAATGGAAGAGAATAGAGAGCCCAGAAATAAACCCACACACCTATGGTCAGTTAATCTTCAACAAAGGAGGCAAGAATATACAATGGAGAAAAGATAGTCTCTTCAGCAAGTCATATTCAGAAAGCTGGACGTAAATCAATGAAGTTAGAACACACTCTTACACCATACACAAAAATAAACTCAAAATGGCTTAAAGACTTAAATATAAGACATGACACCATAAAACTCTTAGAAGAGAACATAGGCAAAACCTTCCCTGACATAAATCATACCAATGTTTTCTTAGGTCATTCTCCCAAGGCAATAGAAATAAAAGCAGAAATAAACAAGTGTGACCTAATCAAACTTATAAGCTTTTGTACAGCAAAGGAAACCATAAACAAAATGAAAAGACAACCTATGGACTGGGAGAAAATATTTGCAAATGATGTGACCAACAAGGGCTTAATTTCCAAAATATACAAACAGTTCATAAAACTCCAATATCAAAGAAACAAACAACCCAATCAAAAAGTGGGGAAGACCTAAGTAGACATTTTTCCAGAGGAGACATATAGATGGTTAACAGGCACATGAAAAGAGGCTCAACATCACTAATTATTAGAGAAATGTAAATCAAAACCACGATGAGCTATCACCTCGCATCTGTCAGAATGGCTATCATAAAAAAGTCTACAAATAACAAATGTTAGAGAGGATGTGGAGAAAGGGAACACTTGTACACTGTTGGTGGGGATGTAAATTGGTGCAGCCCTTAAGGAAAACTGTATGGAGGTTCCTCAAAAAACTAAAAATAGAACTATCATATGACCCAGAAATTCCACTCCTGGGTATATATCTGGAAAAAACAAACACTAACTCAAAAAGATACATGCACCCCAATGTTCATAGCAGCACTACTTACAATAGTCAAGACATGGAAGCAACCCAAGCCCCCATCAAAAGATGACTGGATTAATAAGATGTGGTATTTTATACATACATACATACACACACATACTCAATGGAATATTACTCAGCCATAGAAAAGAATGAAATTTTGCCATTTCCCCCAATGTGGATGGACCTAGAGGAATATTACGCTTAGTGAAATAAGTCAGACAGGGAAAGACATACTGTATGATATCACTTATACATGGAATTTAAAAAAATAAATGTATATGTAAAACAGAAACAGACTCACAGATACAGAAAACAAACTAGTGGATACCAGCGGGGAGAAGGGAGTGGGGAGGGACAAATTAGGGGTATGGGATTAACAAGCACAAACTACTATATATAAAATAGATAAGCAACAAAGATATAATATATAGCTCAGGGAATTATAGCCATTATCTTGTAATAACCTATAATAGAGTATAATCTTCAAAAATACTAAATCACTATGCTGTACACCTGAAACAAATATAACATTGTAAATCAACTATACTCCAATGAAAATATTTTTTTTTAAAGAAATCATTAAGCTGATTTGAAAATCTTCATGGGACTGCAAAGAACCTAGAATATTCAAAATAACTTTGAGGAAGAACAAGTTGGAAGACTCACACTACCTAATATCAAGATTCACACTAAACCTATTGTAATCAAGGCAACGTGGTATTGGCCTAGGAGAGACATACAGGTCAATGGAAGAAAAGGAAGAGTCCTGAAGTGGACTTACACCAATATGGTCAATGGATCTTAGATAAATGTGCCAAGGTAACTAAAAGAAAATTTCTATAGATTATGTATCACACTATACTTGAATTAAATTTTTAAAGGAGAAAGGGTAATTTTTTCAACACATGGTGCTACAACAATTGGACATTCATATGCAAAAATAAAATACCACACACCCACACATAATTGATCATATTTGAGGGAACTGCACACCTAAAAAGCATGAACTTACTGCATGTCAATGATAACTTAATAAATCTGACTTTTAAGAATTGAAAGTAATCAAAATAACAGTACAGAACTTGTTAAATAAATGTTGTAGGTATATGATGCACTAATATGTAATCAATAAAAGATAGTAACATAAAAGTATCATTGGAAAGATATCCATAATTTATATAAAAAAGCAGGTTATAATTTTTAATATATATAAATGTATATATATATTTATATCTGAACACACACACATATCATGACCTACTTCTGCTTTTAAAAGCCTGGAAAAGGGCTTCCCTGGTGGCGCAGTGGTTGGGAATCTGCCTGCCAATGCAGGGGACACGGGTTCGAGCCCTGGTCTGGGAAGATCCCACATGCCGCGGAGCAACTGGGCCCGTGAGCCACAACTACTGAGCCTGCGCGTCTGGAGCCTGTGCTCCGCAACAAGAGAGGCCGCGATAATGAGAGGCCCGCGCACCGCAATGAAGAGTGGCCCCCGCTTGCCGCAACTGGAGAAAGCCCTCGCACAGAAACGAAGACCCAACACAGCCAAAAATAAACAAATAAAATAAAGAATTATAAAGTAGCATAATTATATGTTTAAAAAAAAAGCCTGGAAAGACATACCTGAAAATGTAAACAAGATAACATCTCTGCGTGATAGGATGGGATTGCCAGTAATGTCTACTTTTGCCAGTATTTTATACTTATTCTAAGTTAAACATGGTTTTTACTCATGCAATTAAAAGGCGAAAACAAAAATTCCATAGAAGACCAACCTAAAAACATATGTGATTTATTCGGAAAAAAGCTAAACAGTGGAAAGTGGGAAAGACTGAGAAAGAGCACTCACGTGTGTGTGTGTGTGTAAAATGAGGGTGGTGATGAAGGAATCCCTCCCAACCCTAAGTTCCATGAATAAGAGGGGGGCAAGATGCTGCAGCTCTCGTGACCCTGGTCAGACTGGCAGTAAAGGAACCACTAAACTGAAGACATATGGAGAGCAGGGGTCAGGTCTACCTTATTCACTGTTAGATCATCAGCACCTAATTAGAGAGTTTAGCAATCAGGAAATACTTGTTGAAGACAGGAAGGCAGAGCTTGCTATATGCCAGCCAATGATGGGGGTGTTGGGGGAGGGAAGAGAAAGCCGAGACAAAGGGAAGGAGATAGGAATCTGAGAAAGAAAGAGCACCAAGGGTGGTGGGAAGGAGAAGGCATCTATCTGGTGGGTTAAGGTGTTGAAACATCAACATCTGTAGCTGAGTAGGTGTCAGGGCTGGGTCAGTGCTGGGGAAAGATGGCCCAGTCTTTTGAGGCAGCAGGAGTCTAGGAAAGGGCTGAATGAACAATGGAACAGGGCAAAGAAGGGCCAAGTCTCTAAAGCTTGTTACAGAAAGATGAGTCACTGCAGCACACAAAATCCACTCGAGCATTTTGTCTGAAGAAAGACATGGGGAGACACAGGTCCCCACAGCCCTGGTATCCATACAGGAACCTGTCACCTGGAGAGGAAGAAAGACAAGAGGATCTCTGGTTTGTGGCCTCCAAGTTCAAGTGTTTGCCACATAAGAGGTACACAATAAATCTTTGTTGAAAGAATGAGTCCTTCGGGACTTCCCTGGCGGTCCAGTGGTTAAGACTCCACACTCCCAATGCAGGGGGCACGGGTTCGATCCCTGGTCGGGAAATTCAGTTCCCACATGTCGCAGCGCGGCCAAAAAAAAAAAAAAAAGAATGAGCGCCTCAACTAATGAGGAGAAAGAGCGCATTGTCCTGAGGAGTCAGGCAGCCACGTAGGAAAGGACATCAGAGCCATGCTGATTGACATGCGCCCCCAGTGGGCCATCCTCTCCCAACCTCTCATCCTGTTGGCACCAAGGCCTCCCGTTCTCAAAAGTGCTACCACACACAAGCTCCAGGGGAATATTCAGAGTCCAATTCCTGTCCTCCCTGAGTATGTACGGGGACTACCCAAGGATCCAGGGACCCCTCAGCAAGCAGTTTTTCTCCTGATAGGTCTATTGGTACAGTCAAGGGCCCGTGGCAGTCCAGCACCAGATCCAGAGGACTCTTTTCCAACTTTTTAGGAAAACAAACAAACAAACTCTCCCACACTCTCTGCTTTTGCCCCCAGGGCTCCTGAGAGAGCCAACTCCCTCAAGATCAGGCTAAAGGTCACCCAGGAGACTTCTCAGGCCCCACCTACCTTCGTAGACCTTCCTCAGGAAGCACTGCTGGCTGTCTTGAGTCTGGCAGAAGCTTTCCCCACTCTCACAAACCCCGCTGGCGTTGACTCGGTGACACTGGAAACATTCTAGAGCTGGAAAGTCAAAGCAGCATAATAAGGCCCTTCTGGCCCAGCGTCCCGGCTGCTCAGGAGGGAGCACACCTGTGACCCAGGTGCGCCTGGACACTGACCGGCTCCCAGCGCCTGACAAATGTGCTGAAAGCAGGTCGTTTCTCCGCGCTTGGCTTACACCTGGGAGGAGGCGTGTGCGCCTCTAGGCACAGGGTCTGCACCTGAGCGCAGAGGGCTCGCCCTGTCCTCCCAGGGATGGGCTGTGCTGCTGGAGGAGTGAGGTCAAGTCCTTCACTAACCCTGCTTCTAGGGCTCGTGATCACTCCTCCTTCTGGGAACAGCCCACATGCACCACCCACAAAGAACCTTCTTTGTCCCCTTTCAATTCAAATGTAGGGCTCTCAATAAGAAAGGTTGAGGCATGGGGGAGTATCAGGGATTAGAACTGAGGTGGGAGGGAGGTAGAGGCTGAAGTAAAATGGGGGAGGGAGGAGGAAGAAGAAAGGGAAGAGGAGCAGAGTGGGACCCAAAGTGGAAGATGCAAAGGAGAGAGGGTGGAGGAGGAAAGAGAGGGGTGGGGTGAGGCTGTGGTCACCTCCAAGGCTCGGGTTAGGTCCTTGTGCCTTTCTTCCCACTGCCCCATGCCCATCAACCCACAGCCCCTGTGGGTCTGTCTCACCTAGACCCAGTCCCCATGGCCCTCCCAGATGCCCGGCAGGGGCTCACCTTGCAGGAGGCCCAGCAGCAAGGAGAGGCCCAGCAGCAGCAGCAGGAAGCGCGTCCCCATCTCCGATCGAGGACAAGGCAGTAGCAGGAGGTGGGGCAGCTGCAGGCGCCCGGACCCTGAGGATCTGGCTTTATAACCCCGGCAGGCACGGCAGCCAATGGGAGCCGAGGCGAGGGGCTGGGCTTCCCCAGGATGCGGATGCGGCGTGAGCCAAGGGCCCGATGGGAGCCCCGCGTTCCTGCTGCACAGGCTCTGCTCACCGCCACCTGCCCTGCCGAGGTAGCCACGTTCTTTCAAGGCTTCTTTTGCTCCCATTTTAACTAGCTTTTAAATGGGAGAATCATGTCTGCCTTACGCGGCCAAAGGATTTATGAGATCCAGGTGAGCTAATGACCCTGGAGGGGTGGGGCATACACCGTGATCTTCCGTACTTCGGGGACTATTTCCTTGAATACGGTTTAAGTCCAGATACTGAAATCTTTTGATTTCAGAGAAATTAGGGGACTTCCCTGGCGGTCCGCGCTTCCACTGCAGGGGGCACGGGTTTGATTCCTGGTCGGGGAACTAAGATCCTGCATGACGTGCAGTGCGGCCAAAAAATGAAATAAAATGACAGAAAAAAAAAAATTAGAAGAAGTGGATACTTGCCTAGACTGTTGCTCAGTAAAGCACTAAACATAAAATAGCAGATTTGGGTTTATCTTTCAGGCAGGCTGCATTACAGACTAGAGATTTTTGTTTGTTTACACTGCTTGACGAACGTAATTTAAAAACACTGATCTGGAGGGAAAAGTTTTGTACCTTTGGCTTCAGGCTCCCTTGCAGCCCTAGGCCCACCCCAGATCCTGGGTCCCCCTCTTACCCAAACAAACATCGGACTTCAAGAATGAACATATACCCCCCGCAACTTGGCTTTAACCTTCAATCCCAGCTTAAGAACAGGAAACCCACTAAAACGGAGGGCTTATTCCATAGGGGTATAATTATTACCCAGCCCAGCTCTGAAGTCTGAGGAGGTTGTGTCACCTGCTTCAGCCCAAAACAGCATGATTGACTGAGAGCTTGCTATGTACCAGACACAGTGCTAAATATTTGAACAATGTTATTCGATTTGATTCTCACACAACAGCCTATATGGTAGTTATTAATGTCTCCATTTTATCGATGAGAAAACTAAAAGGAAGCGGTTAGTCCCAGGTGACAAAGAGGATAGCTGGCAGATTGAAACCCGGATCTGCAGACTCCATTGACCCTGTGACTCTGCCATGGAAACCTGGCAAGTCTTCTGGGTCCCAAGAGCCACCAAATTAGTGTCTGAGGACTGGATTCCTGCTGCCAGATATGGCTCCTTTAGACTCAGAAGGTCCCTAGCACCAGCTCCACATCATGAACAAGAATGGATGTGTTTCCTCAGAAATAATTTTTTATAATCTGCTAAGAATAAGGTTTTTACTTAGTGGTTTTTCTTCTGGGACTCCCAGTTAGCCCTAGTCCTAGAATGCTCTGGGATTCTAAGGGGAGGAGGGTGGGCCCTGATGCCTAGCCCAGTTCCCGGGGGTTCTCTTCTCTCCACTCCCTGAAGCTTCTCCCTGACTCTCCTTCCAGAGAGTCCAGCTGTCCAAGCCCCTCACCGAGGCCAGGGGCTACCCCAGCTCCTGTTCACAGTCTTTCCTGCTGTGGGAAAGATAGAGAAAGACCCATTTTAGCCTGAGGAGTGCTGAGGGACTCAACATTATGTATGGTGCATGAGTTAGGGGTGGGGACAGACAATGTCTGAACCTTAGGGTAGGAGGACGTGTCATTTAATAAATATATGAATACAGTTACTATAATACACTTTATAAAAGAAAGTAAAACCTAATTGCTTTCTTAGTACAAACTGTACAAAGCTTGACAAAATCATCTTAGCCCATAGAGGTATCAGGAAGCAGTCAACCCCTTTCTCAGCCACCATCAAGGAGGTTTAAAGGGGACCTCCTTAGGGTAGAGTAAGATTTTATATGTTTACCCAAAAATGGTATGCATTTTTTTTTTTTTTAAGATTAAGAAAACTTCTCTGTTTCTTACAAAAGAAACACAAAAGACTGTATATGTTGGTCTCCACCATTAGTTTCAATTGTCATTCCCCATCTGGCTTCAGTCACAGCAGAATTCCAGGCTGTTAGTTTTAAAAGCTTTTAGCAGTTGCCCTGTCATAGATGAGTTCCTATGCTAAATAAGTTTGCAAGATTTCAGTGTTCTGAAGAGAAGTCGATCATCAACTTTCCTAGGTTATAAGTACACGGGCTTTGTCCACTGGTGTGCTGGTAAATGTTTAACTGGCTTGTGGGGTGAAGGAGGGTGGGGAGAGTCCTGATTTGTAGAATTTGTAGATTTACATGGTGTCAATGGCAATTTCAAGCTACCATCCTGACGTCACTGAATTAAGAGATGTGCACACCATTATACAGTATTTCTAACACACAGATACAACAGAACTAAATACCTTAACAGTGAAGATTAATAGTAAAATGTAGTAAAATAAATAAGGAGTGATGAGGTTTTGAGTATTCATCTTTGTTTCTAATATAATTTGTCAGTTTATATGTTAATTTTTATTAATACCTGTGTTCAACCACCAATTTGTAAAATTCCTGAAACTCTAACAATCAGCTCTCATAAGCCAGTTGAAGCCAGCTCTCAGCACACCACTGGTTGAGTCACAATTATGAAAAGCCGGTCCAGTGAAAGGTAGAAATTGCTGTATCCTTTTACTCACACAATTACCAGTGATAATATCCTTCCTCCCATCCCTGACTTGATTTGTTAAAGAAGGGACAAATGTTATATGGCCAGCCAAACAGAAGCTTTCCCCACCTTTGAACAGCTGCTCCTTTTGGGTTCATGCAACCTGACTATGGAGAAGGTGTTGTCTCGAAAGGATGGTGCAGAAGTGTCTAACCATCTGTTTGCAGGCTGAGCTCCTGTGGGGATGTAAGGCTATGGCAGCTGAAGCTAGAGAAGCTCTGATCTGAGAGACCCTTATTTGGAGTTTCTGCAGAACTTTACTACTTAAGATTTTAGTTTTAGAAGTCAGTTTTGGCAACAGAAAAAAAGAAAGTTATGATGAGGACAACAGAGGCCGAGAGGAAGCTGTTTCAGTGGTCCAGGGGAAAGGAGATGAGAGCCTGAACTTGGGTTATGCTGGTGGGAATAAAGAGGAGCTGATAAACTAGTTTGAGGTGAAACTGACATAATGCGGAGGTGAGGGCAAGGGGGAAGTCAGTTACAGGCACACCTCGTTTTATTGTGCCACACTCCCACCCTTTATTGCGCTTCGCAGATATTTTGCTTTTTACAAATTGAAGGTTGGCGGCAACCCTGCATTGAGCAAGTCTATCAGTGCCACTTTTTCCAACAGCATGTTCTCACTTCATGTTTTTGTGTCACATTTTGCTAATTCTCACAGTATTTCAAAGCCTCCACCAGCAAAAAGATTATGACTCACTGACGGCTCAGATGATGGTTGGCATTTTTTGTCAATAAAGTATTTTTAAATTAAGGTATATACATTTTTTAGACATAATGCTATTGCATGCTTAATAGACTACAGTATAGTGTAAACATAACTCCTTTTTAATTGAGAAGGCTTTTTTTAAAATTAATTTTTATTGGATTATAGCTGATTTACAAGGTTGTGTTAGTTTCTGCTGTATAAACATAACTTTTATCATGTGACTCGCCCAGGCATACCTTGGAGGTTGGGTTCTGGATTACCACAATAAAGCAAACATTGCAATAAAGTGAGTCACATGCATTTTTTTGGTTTCCCAGTGCATAAAAAAGTTATGTTTATACTATACTGTAGTCTAGCAGGCATGCAATAGCATAATGTCTAAAAAATAACGTACATTTCTTAATTTAAAAATACTTTGATTAGGGCTCCCCTGGTGGCGCAGTGGTTGAGAATCTGCCTGCCAATGCAGGGGACACGGGTTCGAGCCCTGGTCTGGGAAGATCCCACATGCCGCGGAGCAACTGGGCCCGTGAGCCACAACTACTGAGCCTGCGCGTCTGGAGCCTGTGCTCCGCAATAGGAGAGGCGGCGATAGTGAGAGGCCCCCGCACCGCGATGAAGAGTGGCCCCCGCTTGCCGCAACTAGAGAAAGCCCTTGCAAAGAAACGAAGACCCAACACAGCCTAAATAAATAAATAATTTAAAAAAATACTTTGATTAAAAAAATGCTATCCATCATCTGAGCCTTCAGTGAGTCGTAATTTTTTGCAAGAGTAACAAAAATCGCTGATCACAGATTACCATAACAAAGTTAATAATAATGCAAAAGTTTGAAATAAGACAAGAATTGCCGAAATGTGACATAGAGGCCTGAAGTGAGCAGACGTTGTTGGAAAAATGGCACCCATAGACTTGCTTGATGCAGGGTTGCCACAAACCTTCAATTTGTAAAAAATGCAGTATCTGAGAAGCACAATAAAGTAAAGCACAGTAAAATAAGGTATGCCCGTACCAAGCTAAAAGTCCCAGGAACAGAGCTGGAGTACAGATGATGAATTCAGTATCACAAATGTTGAGTTTCAAATGTTCTGGGATATCCAGATAGAAATGTCCAGCTGGTAGTTGGATATATGGGTCTAAACTGAAAAGAGAGGAGTCTATGGGCCAGATTGGTGGATTTGGGGAGTCTTCAATTGGTAGGTGGTGATTGACATGGATTAAGACTTCCCAGGGAGTGTGTGAAGAGTTAAGAATTAATGCTTCTCAGGAAGACTAGATGGAGAAGTACAGTTTCAGGAAGGGGGGAGGGGAACCATGAAAATGCAGAGGGCATTGCATATTCAGAGAATAATTAGAAGTTGTATATGGATGTGGCCTGTGATGGAGCTTGGGATGAAGGTAGAGAAAGGGAAGGGGAGGAGCAGAAAGACAAGACAGAGAAAGTACATGTGGGGACAGATTGTGCAAGGTCTTGATACCTTCCCCTGGCAGTAGCAGTGCACAGGTGAAGCAACATGCCTTCCATTTTACTGTGCCCCCTCTGACTTTCAGGAAACTTCAGAATGGTTACCACAGCTCTGACCCCTTTCTAGGTTTCTTAACATAGATCACCATGCTAGGTATCACATAGACCTCCATCCTGGCCACTGTGAATTGCATGAAAGACCTGTGTGGTAGCCTGGCATTAGAATTTTGTGCAAAAGGGATGAGAATGAGAGGTTAAGCCATTGAGATTTTCTCTCTTGAAAACTGAATGTCAGAGTCAAGAATGCCTATTAGAACCAAAGAATAGACAAAGGCACATGTCAGGGAAGTCAGGGGTAAGCATAAGCTGTGAATAAACAGAAGTCATGAGTAAGCAGAAGTAATGAACATTCAGAAACTCTGAGTGAGCAAAAGTTATAAATCATACAGATGGCCAATAGACACATGAAAAGATGCTCAACATCGCTAATTATTAGAGAAATGCAAATCAAAACTACAATGAGGTATCACCTCACACCGGTCAGAATGGCCATCATTAAAAAGTCTAAAAATAATAAATGGAGAGAGGGTGGAGAAAAGGGAACACTCCTACGCTGTTGGTGGGAATGTAAATTGGTGCAGCCACTATGGAGAACAGTATGGAGGTTCCTTAAAAAACTAAAAATAGAGTTACCATATGATCCAGCAATCCCACTCCTGGGCATATATCCAGAGAAAACTCTAATCCAAAAAAGACACATGCACCCCAATGCTCATAGCAGCAGTGTTCACAATAGCCAAGACATGGAAACAACCTAAATGTCCGTTGACAGATAAACGAATAAAGATGTTTTACATATATATATACGTACATATATATATACGTATATATATATATATATATATATAAATGGAATACTACTCAGTCATAAAAATAATGAAATATTTCAATTTGCGGCAACATGGATGGACCTAGAGAATATCATACTAAATGAAATAAGTCAGACAGAGAAAGACAAATATTACATGATATCCCTTATATGTGGAATCTAAAATATGATACAGATGAACTTATTTACAAAACGGAAACAGACTCATAGACATAGAAAACAAACTTAATGGTAACCAAAGGGGAAATGGGGTGGGGGGATGGAGGGATAAATTAGGAGTTTTGGATTAACAGGTACAAACTACTATATATAAAATAAAGAACAAGGTCCTACTGTATAGCACAGGGAACTATATTCAATAGCTTGTAATAAACCTAATGGAAAAGAACATGAAAAAGAATATATATGTGTGTACATGTGTATAACTGAATCACTTAGCTGTACACCACAAATTAACACAACATTGTAAATCAACTATACTTCAAAAAAGAAAAATGTTATGAATCAGTAGGAGTTATAAGTAAGCGAAAGTCACAGCATAGAGAGTAGAGGAAAGTCAGTTTAGAGCAAGAGCAGTAAGAACGTAGGCAGGAAGACTAGAAGAAAAGAAGGTCTACCAGATACTATTACTAGAACAGCTGTGTATTCAGAACTATTTCAGGTCACAGACTGTGTTCAGGTCTCCATGAGGCCCAGTCTGGGTAGTGTGTATTCTGACATGTAAATCTAATTCCCCATCGTTTAAGGTAAACCGAATGAGGCCTGGTATCTCTCATCTCCACTGTACTCTTTTTCTCTCTGCTACTTTCTCCCGGACTTCTCAGCTTGCTTATCCCCCGTTTGGCCCCAAATAGTGGTCTCAGCACATGAGTCTAAATGACCTTTCAACTCAGCTCCCCATAGCTAATTTTCTCTGTCTTTCTGTGTTCCAACTGCATATTTCTAGGAGAAGACTCTAAGTTCATCTTTTTTAACCAGGTCACAAACATTACAGGGGCTGAGTTGGCTAGTTCTTTGGTTCATTTGGGGCATTAGAAATTGGAGCGTTAACTCATCTAGGCAGGAAGTGGAATACCTCTGGATGTCTTAGCTCCAGAACTGTTCAAATTCCATAGTGAATTCTCCATCACCACATGGCTTCCTCTCTGATGAGCTCAGATACTCACAGGTTGGACTTTGAAGTGCCAGACTACTGGACACAGGGAGAAGATTCCCAAAGTAGAGCCCAGTGAAAGCCAGCCTGGGTGGGGTTGAGGTATAGTCCTGTAAAGCCAGCCTGGGTGGGGTTGAGGTATAGTCCTGTAAAGCCAACCTTAAGAAGAGGGAGGAAGAAGTTGGAGGATGAGGTTTAAGGAGAGAACATTCAGGCTTTAAGGTCTTATCTGTTAATACTGTCACTCCTGGGGAGGCGTGAGGCAGGGATGTCCCAGAAAGTTCTGATAATTACAAAGAGAACTGCTGGCAAACTTTAAACTGGTAGGTGGTATAGATAGCACCTCTTCCTTTCCACTAATTTCCACTGCTTCTATCAACAAAAGTCTGACTGAATGTGATCTCAGCTCTTTCTCCTAACTCACTCCACATCAAAAAAAGGAACTATTGACAGCATTCTGTGTCATGCCTTTCTCTCCTCCAGAGGAGTTGAGCCGCAGACCTGGAAATCCTAGTTTTGTCCTCCAACTCAAGCCAAGTAGGGTAGGCCTCTGCAACTTCTGATCCCTGAGGTCCTGCTTTCTCCCACTGACCCAGAATCTTCAGCCAGCCCACTCTAGTGGCTGTCTATACATCTTCCTATATGAAGTAGAGCGAGGTCCAGAAAAGATAATTCATTTATTCCTTCATGCAGGAAAAATGCACCTGTTATGTGTCAAGCATGCTGTTAGGTAGTGAGGATACAACAGTGATCAAGACAGACTGGAACACCATTTTCAAGGAGCTTAAAGTCTAATGGGGAAGAGACTTCCCTGGTGGTCCAGTGGTAAAGAACCCACCTTCCAATGCAGGGGAGGCGGGTTCGATCCCTGGTTGGGGAATTAAGATCCCACATGCTGCGGGGCAACTAAGCCCGCGCACCACAATTACTGAGCTCGCACGCCTCAATGAGAGAGCCCATGTGCCACAAACTACAGAGCCCACACGCCCTGGAGCCTGTACGCCACAACTAGAGAGAAGCCTGCACACCGCAACTAGAGAGAAACCCAAGCAGACGGTGGGCTATAATGCAAAGAACCCGCATGCCTCAACAAAGATCCTGTGTGCTGCAACTAAGACCCGATGTAGCCAAAAAAAATAAGGAAAATAAATACATAAAATAAATAAATATTAAAAAAAAAAGAAAGTCATCACACTTGCATGCTACATGTATTAAGAAAAAGTCTAACGGGGGAGACAAGCATTAAATAATTATAAGAGTGACACATACATCTATTCTAGATCCAGCATTCAGTGGTCCATGTAACAAAGTGGTCCAAGAGAGGTGGGCAGGGAAGAGGGAGGAGATGGGGGCTATGGTAGCTCTGCCACCCAATCCCCCAAAAGTTCTAGCTTAATACCAAGTGGATGCTTCTCTGCATCCATCTTCTCAGCAGTTACAGCTCAAGGCACAGCTTTCAAATATGTCTTGTAGATCCCTTTTCAATGCCCATATCACGTAAATTCTCCTGTTACCCATTTGAGTTTGCCATCTGTTTCCTGCCAAAACCATGATTGATATAGGCCATTATGAAAATACTATTAACAGAAGTGAGCATGGTTAAGGAAACAAAAAAATAAAGTTGGGGCATCCAGATTTAGCAACTGCAAGAAATCATCATCATTCCTAGGCCTGAGGGAGCAGGGGAAGGAAAACATGTAATCATAGCCTGGTGGAGAGCTGAAGCCATGGAAGAGAGGACGCCCTTCAAAAACTGTCACGTCAAGACCCAGCCAGTGTCAGAACTGTGGCAGGAAGGTAATAGGAGGAATAAATACTTCAATCTCAATCCGTGTGTATGTGTGTGTGTGTGTGTGTGTGTGTGTGTGTGTGTGTGTGTTCTCTCCGCCAATCTTCCATTGGCTAAACACAATCTAAAGCCAACCCCAACCAGCACTCAGGTGATCAACTCGAGAGATCATCCTTCTGGGGTCCAGGACCAAAAGGAAAAAAGGCTGATTTAGAGAGTCAAACAAAAAATAACCAGCTAATCACACCTCACTGTTAAGAACACTTTAAAAAGAGAGTAGATAGATTTTAAAATTTATTACATAGAGTATATGTTATTTTGGTAATATGAGTTTTTAAGGTAGGGCAGAGAGCCCCAATATACCACGGTGCATGAGCCTTCACAGTACAATTTGCCGTGGGTTGCCAGAGGTCCAACCTGCCTGATCGGGCGACAGCGAGAACCTCAGAGCACAACACATTGTGATGAATCGTGGATTGTTTCTGAGGTTCTAGAATCCCAGACTCTGTGGCTCAGCACTGGGAGCTTCTGCTCACAGTTTTTTTCAGGCTCTTGGGCACCCCACACCAGGGTGCCCTCTCTCCCAAAATCCAGATGAAGAAGTTTCTTCTACTAGTGAGTCTGTATCTGCTTGGATCTGCCAGAGGTAAGTCCTCTTGTCTTGGCTCTGGGTGGACATGTAAGAGGCACCTTTAAGGCATTTCAGCCCTTGAAGAAGGAAGGCCAGTATCTTAGTTACCCAAACCAATCTAACTCAGAATTAGGAGTAGCTGAACAAGTTCAACTCTGAGAGCTACTGAACCTGTGGTGGGTTCCTCCTAGTTATGGCTTCACCATCAGAGACTAGCTTAGCACAGTCTCGTTCCTAATACTTTCAGCCACTTGACATTGTATCTGATGATCTGTGAAATGAGAAGGTTGGTCTAGGGGTTCTGCGGAGGTCCAGTGAAGGTTTGCCCCCATGAACTGAGTGTAGGGGATCCTTGTGTAGTTAATGTAGAAGGAGAGACATGAGGAGATGGGAGTGTGGTATGCCTGGAAAGTCATCCGAGAACACAGCATGGCTCTGGGCCAGACACCTTACAAGCCCCTCTTTCATTGGTCTATCCATCCAGTGGTCTGTATTTCCTCTTTCAGGACCCCCATTCAGGGTGGGCTCTGTTCCCTCCTTCCTCCTACAGGAGAAGTGAGAGGCCATGAGCTCTGAGCTGTCTGTTAAATGACAAAGTGTTTTCTGTAACGTCAGTTCTCAGAGATTTTGTCTTTTGCTTTCTTAGACTTTCAAAAGTGACTCAGAAACGTAGCTACATAGCTACCAGATGGTAGTATGTGCTAGCCACTTGGTGGGGCAGTGAGTCATAAACTATAAGCATGACAAAGAAATTAGTGTGCTTTTTCAAGCCTCCCTTCCATATCAGAAATTTCTTTATTAAAACTTCTGTTAACTTTTGAAGGATCAGTCAAGCAGATGATATTTCTGTAACAACTTTTTAAAATTAAAAATTCCTTAAAGCCTTAGTAAATCTTACCTTTCCTTTATAACATATTCTAATGCTAGCCTTTTGAAAGTTATTGATTGTAAGGTCTTCAAATCACTCAGAATACACACACACACACACACACACACAAATATATATATATATATATATTTTTTTTCAGGATTCTTACAGAGCTAGAGTATTTTGGGGACTTAGGCCTCAAAGATCCTGTAATTCAGCTTTTGGTTAGGATTAATAACTTAGTCATTATAGTCTACTCACCACCCTTCTCTAGGTTACTCAGTCTAAATCAGTTACTCAGTCAAAGAGTAATAATTTTTTTAAAAAGTAATAATCAAATTGTCTGCTTGGTGCTACACTTAATAAAATGAAAGTTGTACTTAAGGATATTTGTCTGACAGCCACTAATAAGCTGGATTAAATGTAGAAGAGAGTGGTCAGAACAGAATGACCAGCTAAGAGTTTTGTAATTTCAAATGCAAGGTCAGGAGGAGGGAAAACTAAAATTAGCTGAGCACTTGAGCAACGGACTAGGCACTTCACAATTTATCTTATTGAATACTCATGACAACTCCGTAAAGTAGGTGTAAATGGTACGTCACAAGGAATCTCAATTCAGGGATATAGAAGCAAAGATTGTTTTTATCTTAATAATTAACAGCAACTTGGCTTTGGGTCCCCAACTCACATGGATTGGGGTTGAGTGTGTGAAAGAACATGAACTTGCCAAGTAAAGGTGTCTTAATCCCTTCTGGTAATTTTTGTGGGTTCATTAGATATTTTTCATCTCTAGTTTAAAAGTTATCTTGTCCAAAGTTTAAAATCTTCCACCCTCAGTTTCAGCTAGAATTACTCAGCTACTGAAACAATTTGCTATCTCTCCCTCTTGTAACTCCATTCTTACCTTTCACCCACAGGGGAACTGGAGGGAGGCTAGTGGTGGACTTCTGACTACATGAATGATGGGACATTGATTTCCTGATGTTGGCTCTGTCAGGGAGGCACAGGTGCTTTTGGTGCTGGGTGAGGGGGCCCCGATGTGCCCACTCAGGGTACACAGATCCACACAAATATTGTGGATCTTAAAATTCTTCCCTTCAATCACAGAGGTGGTCTCTGTGTTTCCTTAACACCCCTGTCCTTCATGGTCTCCCAGGTAATTGGCTGACTGCATCCAACATCTGCAGTATCTTCAGGTGCTTGACCTAGGCCCCCAGAAACCTAGGAACCCCACAACATTAGCCTTGCTCCATAGGAAAGAACTCTTTATCCAGACGTCCTCCCTCACCTTTACCATCTCTCTTCTGTTGTTTCTCCATCCCAGGAGCATCAGGTCAACCTGTTGAGCTTCCTGGCTCTATGGATCATCAAGCTTCAGTTCAGCAACCTTCAGGTGACTACTTTTCACTTGCAAACCCTTCAGATGGTGAGGCTTTATATAAGACTTCTTCAGGCGAGAACACTTTGAGTGAGCATGGTTCAAGTGAGCACACTGCGGTTGAACACGCTTCAGGTGAGCACGATGCAGTCGAACATTCTTCAGGTGAGCACGATGCAGTCGAACATTCTTCAGGTGAGCACGCTGCAGTCGAACATGCTTCAAGTGAGCACGCTGCAGTTGAACATGCTTCAAGTGAGCACGCTGCAGTTGAACAAGCTTCAAGTGAGCACGCTGCAGTTGAACAAGCTTCAAGTGAGCACGCTGCAGGTGAACACACTGCAGGTGAGCATGCTCCAGATGAGCACGCTTCCAGTGAACAACCTTCTGGTGAACAGCCTTCGGGTGAAAAGCCTTCTGGTGAACAGCCTACAGGTGAACAGCCTGCAGGTGAACAGGTTGCAAGTGAGACGCCTTCAGGTGAACAGCCTGCAGGTGAACAGGTCTCAGCTGAACAAGTCTCAGGTGAAAAATCACCAGGCGAACAGCCATCAGGTGAACAGCCTTCAGGCATCCCGCCTTCAAGCACAATTTCAGGTGAGCCACATTTGGATGGGTGCCCATCCTTGACTTCAGGTGGGAAGTAGGTAACACATACAGAAAACCAATTTTAAGGAGTTTAGAAGAAAGAATAGTTCATACACTTCACAAACAGCTCTTCCAAAGAGAGCTGTTTACATTTTACATCTCTTTACATTTCTTTACAATAATCCCAGGTGGCAAGATCCAGGTTTTGTGGGGCCCTTTGGAGGTTAAACTGTTCAGTGGGCCCTCTTTAAGAAAAACAAAATAAATATAAAAGTGCCAGCAGTCCCTCCAACTTCACTCTATGCAAGAAATTGTGAATACAGATGCCCACAGCTCTCCTGGAAGGGGCTCATGGAAGACAACTTTGGTGAGCTTCATGCTAAATCTGCCTCTTAACAAACTATGTTAAAATGCTTTGCAAACCCTCTAAAGAGATGTCTAGCAGTGGAGCTGGTAGCTCTTGGTTTTTATGTTTGAACACGGTGTCAATGGAAATAATAAACAATCAATAATAATAATAGAAAAGAGTTTTATCTGAGCCAAAGTGAGGACTATAGCCCGGAAGCCAGCTTCCCAGATTACTCTGAGAAACTGCTCTGGAGGAGCAGAGTTTTCAGCACAGTTCTATATCTTGTCAGAACAAAGAACATTAAACAAGTCAGGGATACATTTCTTCAAGGTATAAAAATAAAAAAAAAAGACCAGCACGTACATGTACAGTATGTACAGTATGGCCTTGGCACCTGGGAAGGGAGTTTTATCATCAGTGGAGTACCAGAACTGGCATTCCATGAAGAGGGATATTTAATCTTTATTTTTCACATGGACATTTTTTACTTCTGGTTAATGTGACCTTTTCTTTAATAACTAAAGCAGTTGTTCAATAGGCCACAAGGAGGCTGTTTTAGTTAGCATAAAATTCAAGTTAACTAATGTATAAACCAGAATGACTTCTCCATACCTCACTCAATATGTGAACATTTCTTTCATCAATGGAAAGTAAAGCATGCTGATACTTTTGTCTGTTAGATCCAGAAATAAGTTCCCAGGACAACTGCAATTCTTTGGCTCTTACTCAAAAGGGGTTCTTCAAGGAAGGAAAGCAGGATCCAAGGTTTAATGTCTCAAGTTATTACCAGACATAGACACTTTATATTTCACCCCATTACATAAATAGCAGTATTCCAAATTTTCAGACGAGAGAAGTTACATCATCCGGCTAGAAAGTAGCAAATCTTGGATTCAAACTTAAGTTTGACTCCAAAGCCCATATTCTCTCCACTTTATATGCTTCCTTAATTAGGGAATTGGCAGTGGAGGTAGAGAGGCAATATGGAATCACTTCAAAGAGACTGCGCTTTGTGACAAACTGACCTGATTGAAGGTCACTTTGAGAATAGAGAATTGATGTAATGTTTGCAACATTACAGCATTCTAACACAGATTATTAATCAGTCAGATTTCACTGCAAGTGTCTGTGCCTTGTGGATAAGTGAGAGTATGATGGGGAGTAGGAAAGGGAGCCAGTCACATGAGGAGTTCTATTGCTTCTATTGAGTTAGACACGGCAGAAGGGCATCTAATGATAAATGTCCGGGAAGCCACTGGGTGATGAATTAGAATAAAAGTCAGTACTGGAGAGATAAATGTGGGATTCATCAGCAATGAAAATCATAGATGAAGCAATAAGAATGAAGGCATTTCCTCTGGCACAGAAGAGAAAATATGCTCTTTCAGGCACAGAGCCCTCACATCCCCAACAAGAACCAGGAAAAGAAATGGGCTGTATCCACCTACTTGTTGCCCATCACCCCTCCCCAGATGTGTGACTCAAGGCTACACAACCTGGATCCTAAGGTTATTTCATCAGGCTGATCTTAAATTTTCAGGCCCAGTATTAAATTGCCACACATGCTCTTATATGAATGACCAAGGAAAATGTCTTCGAGGAGAGGGAGTCTGCTCCACCCAGAATTCCCAGCAGTGCATGTTAAAGAAGATCTTTGAAGGTATGTGGGGACTTCATGAGCCAGTCTTTGCCAGAGAACACATCAACCAGCTTGAGTACTAATGGGGAGGAGATAGGGTGACGGGGGCCTGAGGAGGGAACAAGCTGTGATTCCCCCAAAACTTGGAGATTCTGGAGAACCTTATCCTTTCAAGAATCAAGAGCAGAATTCCAGCTATTGATGGAGAGGTCCTTCCCAGCAGGCTTACGATGTCTTAAAAAGAGGCAGGGAGATTGGCTGTCTCTTCCTATTAAAGAAATGTGTGGGTTGCCCCTTGAGCCATTGAGACATTGACTGTAAGCTCAGGAATGTGTCTATCTTGTTCATGGCTATATATTCCTAGCACTTAGCACAATGTCCAGCCCATGGTAGGCATTTAGTAAATATTGAATAAATGAGTTAAGTAATAAACAGTTGTCCACCAGTCTGTGTTCACAGATTGGCAGACATGTATGTGTGTCTTCCTACACCTCTCTACCCTTACACTCAGTCCTCATCCCCAAAATAAGGAAGGGATCTTGGTTACTTCCATCCCATGAACTTCCCTTGACTGCCTGACTTCCCTTGTGGTTCGTTTGGTCCCTCACTAGAGAGAGTGGGCAACTGATCAGGGGAAGGGCCCAGAAGAAGCAGATGGAAGGGAGGAGCGAAAGAATATACAAGTTGGAGGATTTGGTCATGCCTACATAGGGACACTGGGAACCATGGATGAAAGCTAAGATTGGAGGAGAAAGCTTTCTGCTCATTACAGTCTGTCTCTACTTCTTTCAGGTGGAAAACTTCAATTCATCGTCCAGGGCTGTGAAAACATGTGTCCATCCATGAACCTCTTCTCCCATGGAACCAGGATGCAAATTATATGCTGTCGGAATCAATCTTTCTGCAACAAGGTCTAGAAGCCTGTGCCCTTGCTTCCTGCTCTGACTCAGGCAGCAAAAATCCTCCCTCACCCTACTGGACTCAATTTATATTTAGTTTCTTCCCCAGTCAACAACTAATCACATCTTCCTCTGCCTGAGTGTCAGACAGGAAGCTCAAATATCTTTCCTCTCCTATCCATGCCCTGTTACACATTCTTCTCTGGCCTCCAACTTCTCTATCCCCTTACCCCATCTCTCAACATTCTTTTCTTTTTCAATAAATTCCACATGATTAAAGAATATAGACTCCAGACAGAGTCTTTTCCCATCAACCAGGGGCAGGGTCACCCTGAGCTTCCTTCTGCTCCACACAGTAAAGGAGATCCATTTTTTTTTCTTTCTTTCTTTCTTTTTTTTTATTTTTGAATTTTATTTATTTTTTTATACAGCAGGTTCTTATTAGTCATTCATTTTATACACATCAGTGTATACATGTCAATCCCAATCACCCAATTCATCCCACCCCCACCCCCCCACTTCTTTCCCCGTTTGATGTCCATTTGTTTGTTGTCTACATCTGTGTCTCAATTTCTGCCCTGCAAACCAGTTCATCTGTACCATTTTTCTAGGTTCCACATATATGAATTAATATATGATATTTGGTCTTCTCTTTCTGACTTACTCACTCAGTATGACAGTCTCTAGATCCATCCACATCTCAACAAATGACCCAATTTCATTCCTTTTTATGGCTGAGTAATATTGCATTGTATATATGTACCACATCTTCTTTATCCATTCGTCTGTCAATGGGCATTTAGGTTGCTTCCATGACCTGGCTATTATAAACAGTGCTGCAATGAACATTGGGGTGCATGTGTCTGTTTGAATTATGGTTTTCTCTGGGTATATGCCCTGTAGTGGGATTGCTGGATCATAAGGTAATTCTATTTTTAGTTTTTTAAGGAACCTCCATACTGTTCTCCATAGTGGCTATATCAATTTACATTCCCACCAACAGTGCAAGAGGGTTCCCTTTTCTCCACACCCTCTCCAGCATTTGCTGTTTGTAGATTTTCTGATGATGCCCATTCTAACAGGTGTGAGGTGATACCTCGTTGTAGTTTCGATTTGCATTTCTCTAATAATTAGTGATGTTGAGCATCTTTTCATGTGCTTCTTGGCCATCTGTATGTCTTCTTTGGAGGAATGTCTATTTAGGTCTTCTGCCCATTTTTGGATTTGGTTGCTTGTTTTTTTAATATTGAGCTGCATGAGCTGTTTATATATTTTGGAGATTAATCCTTTGTCCGTTGATTCGTTTGCAAATATTTTCTCCCATTCTGATGGTTGTCTTTTCGTCTTGTTTATGGTTTCCTTTGCTGTGCAAAAGCTTTGAAGTTTCATTAGGTCCCATTTGTTTATTTTCCTTTTTATTTCCATTACTCTAGAAGGTGGATCAAAAAAGATCTTGCTGTGACTTATGTCAAAGAGTGTTCTTCCTTTGTTTTCCTCTAAGAGTTTTATAGTGTCTGGTGTTACATTTAGGTCTCTAATCCATTTTGAGTTTATTTTTGTGTATGGTGTTATGGAGTGTTCTAATTTCATTCTTTTACATGTAGCTGTCCAGTTTTCCCAACACCACTTATTGAAGAGACTGTCTTTTCTCCATTGTATATCCTTGCCTCCTTTGTCATAGATTACTTGACTATAGGTGCGTGGGTTTATCTCTGGGCTTTCTAACTTGTTCCTTGATCTATGTTTCTGTTTTTGTGCCAGTACCATATTTTCTTGATTACTGTAGCTTCGTAGTATAGTCTGAAGTCAGGGAGTCTGATTCCTCCAGCTCTGTTTTTTTCCCTCAAGACTGCTTTGGTTATTCGGGCTGTTTTGTGTCTCCATACAAATATTAAGATTTTTTGTTCTAGCTCCGTAAAAAATGCCATTGGTAATTTGATAGGGATTGCACTGAATCTGTAGATTGCTTTGGGTAGTATAGTCATTTTCACAATGTTGATTCTTCCAATCCAAGAACATGGTATATCTCTCCATCTGTTGGTATCATCTTTAATTTCTTTCATCAGTGTCTTATAGTTTTCTGCATACAGGTCTTTTGTCTCCTTAGGTAGGTTTATTCCTAGGTATTTTATTCTTTTTGTTGCAATGGTAAATGGGAGTGTTTCCTTAATTTCTCTTTCAGAATTTTCATCATTAGTGTATAGGAATGCAAGAGATTTCTGTGCATTAATTTTGTATCCTGCAACTTTACCAAATTAATTCATTAGCTCTACTAGTTTTCTGGTGGCATCTTTAGGATTCTCTATGTACAGTATCATGTCATCTGCAAACACTGGCAGTTTTACTTCTTCTTTTCCACTTTGTATTCGTTTTATTTCTTTTTCTTCTCTGATTGCCATGGCTAGGACTTCCAAAACTATGTTGAATAATAGTGGTGAGAGTGGACATGCTTGTCTTGTTCCTGATCTTAGAGGAAATGCTTTCAGTTTTTCACCATTGAGAATGATGTTTGCTGTGGGACTGTTGTATATGGCCTTTATTTTGTTGAGGTAGATACCCTCTATGCCCACTTTCTGGAGAGTTTTTATCATAAATGGGTGTTGAATTTTGTCAAAAGCTTTTTTCTGCATCTATTGAGATGATCATATGGTTTTTATTCTTCAATTTGTTAATATGGTGTATCACATTGATTGATTTGTGTATATTGAAGAATCCTTGCATCCCTGGGATAAATCCCACTTGATCATGGTGTATGATCCTTTTAATGTGTTGTTGGAATCTGTTTGCTAGTATTTTGTTGAGGACTTTTGCATCTATATTCATCAGTGATATTGGTCTGTAGTTTTCTTTTTTTGTGATATCTTTGTCTGGTTTTGGTATCGGGGTGATGGTGGCCTCATAGAATAAGTTTGGGAGTGTTCCTTTCTCTGCAATTTTTTGGAGGAGTTTGAGAAGGATGGATGTTAGCTCTTCTCTAAATGTTTGATAGAATTCACCTGTGAAGCCATCTGGACCAGGACTTTTGTTTGTTGGAAGGTTTTTAATCACAGTTTCAATTTCATTACTTGTGACTTGTCTGCTCATATTTTCTATTTCTTCCTGGTTCAGTCTTGAAAGGTTATACCATTCTAAGAATTTATCCACTTCTTCCAGGTTGTCCATTTTATTGGCATAGAGTTGCTTATAGTAGTCTCTCAGGATGCTTTGTATTTCTGCGGTGTCTGTTGTAATTTCTCCTTTTTCATTTCTAATTTTATTGATTTGAGACCTCTCCCTCTTTTTCTTGATGAGTGTGGCTAACGGTTTATCAAGTTTGTTTATCTTCTCAAAGAACCAGCTTTTAGTTTTATTGATCTTTGCTATTGTTTTCTTTATTTCTATTTCATTTATTTCTGCTCTAATCTTGTTGATTTCTTTCCTTCTGCAAACTTTGGGTTTTGTTTGTTCTTCTTTCTCTAGTTCCTTTCGGTGTAAGGTCAGATTGTTTATTTGAGATTTTTCTTGGTTCTTGAGGTAGGCTTGTATAGCTATAAACTTCCCTCTGAGAACTGCTTTTGCTGCATCCCATAGGTTTTGAATCATCGTGTATTCATAGTCATTTGTCTCTAGGTATTTTTTCATTTCCTCTTTGATTTCTTCAGTGATCTCTTGGTAATCTAGTAACGTATTGTTTAGCCTCCATGTATTTGTGTTGTTTACGGTTTTTTCCCTGTAATTGATTTCTAATCTCATAGTGATGAAGTCAGAAAAGATGCTTCATATGATTTCAATCTTCTTAAATTTACTGAGGCTTGATTTGTGACCCAAGATGTGATCTATCCTGGAGAATGTTTCGTGCGCACTTGAGAAGAAAGTGTAATCTGCAGTTTTCAGGTGGAATGTCCTATAAATATCAATTAATTCTATCTGGTCTATTGTGTCATTTAAAGCTTCTGTTCCCTTATTTATTTCCATTTTGGATGATCTGTCCATTGGTGTAAGTGAGGTGTTAAAGTCCCCCACTATTATTGTGTTACTGTTGATTTCCTCTTTTGTAGCTGTTAGCAGTTGCCTTATGTATTGAGGTGCTCCTATGTTGGGTGCATATATATTTATAATTGTTATATCTTCTTCTTGGATTGATCCCTTGATCATTATGTATTGTCCTTCCTTGTCTCTTGTAACATTCTTTATTTTAAAGTCTATTTTATCTGATATGGGTATTGCTATTCCAGCTTTCTTTGATTTCCATTTGCATGGAATATCTTTTTCCATCCCCTCACTTTCAGTCTGTATGTGTCCCTAGGTCTGAAGTGGGTCTCTTGTAGACAGCATATATATGGGTCTTGTTTTTGTATCCATTCAGCGAGCCTGTGTCTTTTGGTTGGAGCAATTAGTCCATTCACGTTTAAGGTGATTATTGATATGTATGTTCCTATTACCATTTTCTCAATTGTTCTGGGTTGTTTTTTTTTTTTAAAGTTTAATTTTTATTTATTTATTTATTTATGGCTGTGTTGGGTCTTCGTTTCTGTGCGAGGGCTTTCTCTAGTTGTGGCAAGTGGGGGCCACTCTTCATCGCGGTGCGCAGGTCTCCCATTATCGCGGCCTCTCCTGTTGCGGAGCACAGGCTCCAGACGCGCAGGCTCAGTAATTGTGGCTCACGGGCCTAGTCGCTCCGTGGCATGTGGGATCTTCCCAGACCAGGGCTCGAACCCGTGTGTCCTGCATTGGCAGGCAGACTCCCAACCACTGCGCCACCAGGGAAGCCCCTGGGTTTGTTTTTGAAGGTCCTTTTCTTCTCTTGTTTCCCACTTAGAGAAGTTCGATTAGCATTTGTTGTAGATCTGATTTGGTGGTGCTGAATTCTCTTAGCTTTTGCTTGTCTGCAAAGCTTTTGATTTCTCCATCGAATCTGAATGAGATCCTTGCTGGATAGAGTAATCTTGGCTGTAGGTTCTTCCCTTTCATCACTTTAAGTATATTATGCCACTCCCTTCTGGCTTGTAGAGTTTCTGCTGAGAAATCAGCTGTTAACCTTATGGGAGTTCCCTTGTATATTATCTGTCATTTTTCCCTTGCTGCTTTCAATAATTTTTCTTTGTCTTTAATTTTTGCCGATTTGATTACTATGTGTCTTGGCATGTTTCATCTTGGGTTTATCCTGTATGGGACTCTCTGTGCTTCCTGGACTTGGGTGGCTATATCCTTTCCCATGTTAGGGAAGTTTTTGACTATAATCTCTTAAAATATTTTCTCATGTCCTTTCTCTCTCTCTTCTCCTTCTGGGACCCCTATAATGCGAATGTTGTTGCGTTTCGTGTTGTCCCAGAGGTCTATTATGCTGTCTCCTTTCTTTTCATTGTTTTTTCTTTATTCTGTTCTGCAGCAGTGAATTCCACTATTCTGTCTTCCAGGTCATTTATCCGTTGTTCTGCCTCAGTTATTCTGCTATTGATTCCTTCTAGTGTAGTTTTCATTTCAGTTATTGTATTGTTCATCTCTGTTTGTTCTTTAATTCTTCTAGGTCTTTGTTAAACATTTCTTGCATCTTCTCGATCTTTGCCTCCATTCTTTTTCCGAGGTCCTGGATCATCTTCACTATCATTACTCTGAATTATTTTTCTGGAAGGTTGCCTATCTCTACTTCATTTAGTTGTTTTTCTGGGGTTTTATCATGTTCCTTCATCTGGTACATAGCCCTCTGCCTTTTCATCTTGTCTATCTTGTTGTGAATGTGGTTTTTGTTCCATAGGCTGCAGGATTGTAGTTCTTCTTGCTTCTGCTGTCTGTCCTCTGGTGAATGAGGCTATCAAATGGATGCATTTTTTAACAATTCCATATTCCTCAAAGCGAAGGGGTTCCCCAGGGCAGGGAACATGAAGAGGAATGCAAAGTAGGTGTTAAGCTTTTAGGAGCTTAAAACAATATTGCAGATCTTTCTCTCTGACCCCACCTTTTCCATCCCTGTAGAAACCATACCCACTTCTACTTATCACGGTGTTCAAAACTCACCCCTTCTTTGGCTCTTGAGAGTTTTCAGTGAAGTGTCTACTCTTAACATAATTATAACAATAAAATGACTCCTTTTAATTTATTTGCTTCATAAACAGAACAAGTCATAATTATCTTAATTAAGTCTTTTTCTCACACACAGTGTTATTGGTTCATCTCAGCATAGAGGGGCAGGTGGAAATAGTATAATAGTCCCTCTCACTTTGTATTAATGTTATGTTCTTCAAAGTGTTTTCACATCTGATCCTCAGAAAAGAGCCCAGAAAGGTAGTCAGGAAAGATAACATCATCCTTAGTTTATAAGTAAGAAAGTCTGACATAGAAATGTTTTATTTATTCATACTCCATGTTGTTCCAAACTTGCCATGTTTACAGAACAACAGTGAGTAAGGGCCAGATTTCAAAACCAAATCTGGGGGCTTCCCTGGTGGCACAGTGGTTAAGAATCTGCCTGCCAATGCAGGGGACATGGGTTTAAGCCCTGATCCGGGAAGATCCCACATGCCGCGGAGCAACTAAGCCCATGCACCACAACTACTGAGGCTGTGCTCAAGAACCAGTGAGCCACAACTACTGAGCCTGTGTGCCACAACTACTGAAGCCCACATGCCTATAGCCTGTACTCCACCAAGAGACGTCACTGCAATGAGAAGCCTGCGCACCGCAATGAAGAGTAGTCCCCACTCACTGCAACCAGAGGAAAGCCTGCGAGCAGCAACGAAGACCCAATGCAGCCAAAAATAAGATATAAAATAAAATAAATTTATTTTTAAAAATCTACTAAGTCTTTTAGATACAGAAAATTATTTCTGGTAATAGTCCTCTTCCTGATATATACCCCCTTTCTAAATTCTTTTAGGCAGCTAAGGAGGAGGTAGAAAGCTTTTCCTGATTCTGCTTGGTTTTGAATGCCTTTAGCTCAAAATAATCCACAGGACAAAGTGGCACATTTTGGCACATTTCTGCTCCCTTTTAACTTCTAAAAAGTAAAACATTTAAACTAGATTCCTTACTTCCCTAACATCTTTTATCTTTAAACAGTGCTAAAATTCTATCATTAACATTCCTTCCCAATGTCACATATGAAGAATAAAATACCCATGAAAGACATAGTCCTTCTCTAGATGGTGTCTGAGATGTTAAGGGAGAGTGATGTTATTTATGGGGATAACCTTGACCAGACTGTAATTCATAAAAAGTGAATCATTCCCAAACTGTGGTATCTTAAATATTGTTTGTAACAAGTTACCTATAACACATCCTTATGACTGATTACAACACAACCAATTTGCCACTGCTCTGTAGCTGAAAAATCACTGGATTACAAAAAGTTGACCTTTTCAATGGATTTTCTAAAGGGTTTGTGCAAATTTTCCATTTTAAAGGAAGCTTCCTCTGTGTGTTATAAAACGTCATCATAATTTGTCTTCAAAAAAACAAAAAAAAATCTGCATGATCTCAATCTGAGCTATTTCCACCACACTATGAATATTAGCCAAAATGGTTCTTTCAAGACCAAAATCAAACCTCTGTCCTATACAAGCCCATTTCCTATCAGCTGTTGCTCTTCACACCTCTGTTTAAAAGCCCCTGAAGAAAATAGATGAAAGCCCTTGAAATCAACTGGGTAGTCTTAACAGTGCCTTTTGCAGAGCAAAAGTCTTTAATTGTGATAAAATCCAATTTATCAATGCTTTTGCTCTGGTTTTGTTTTGTTTTTTTTTTAAAGAGCACCAGATTCTTTTTTTTTTTTTTTAATTTATTTATGTTTGGCTGTGTTGGGTCTTCGTTTCTGTGCGAGGGCTTTCTCTAGTTGTGGCAAGCGGGGGCCACTCTTCATCACGGTGAGCAGGCCTCACTATCGCGGCCTCTCTTGTTACGGAGCACAGGTTCCAGACGTGCAGGCTCAGTAGTTGTGGCTCACAGGCCCAGTTGCTCTGCGGCATGTGGGATCTTCCCAGACCAGGGCTCAAACCTGTGTCCCCTGCATTGGCAGGCAGATTCTCAACCATTGCGCCACCAGGGAAGCCCTTTGCTCTGGTTTTTATCAAAGTTTTTTTTTTTTTATGATTTATAGGAGAGATTTATTTGAAGAAATATTACCACATATAAAAACTACATCGTCTTAATTTCCACTCATACAGCGGTAAATTTGATATAATGCATAATTAAGAGATTTTAAAATCCAGAATGGACAAAGTACTGCACAGTTTGACCACAAAGTCAAATTAGTTGATAAGCAAACCTCCCAGAACAGCTTCATGTCAGCCGAGGCCACAAACATCGTGTACAACACACCTGAATTGACAGATTGTATGTTAAAAAGGTAGCAACATCAGTGCACGTTGGGGATCCCTGGTGCCAGAAACAAAAGAAGAAAAATAAAATTGTACTAACATTGTAGATACTTTTTTTGAGGGAGGGGGATAAATATTAACTAAATATATTAAATACAGCTAAATCTATTAGCTATATATGTTGAGGAAATAAAGTCAAGTATGTTGTTACAATTTAAGAGTAGGGAAGTTCTGGCTTCCAATAATGGTGGATTTGTTTGGTTGAACTAACCTTCCTTCAGATAACAATGATAAACTCTGGATAAAAAATTTAAAAACTATTGGAAAGTTCCTCAAAAGGAACTGGAGAGAAGTCACCTCTAAAAAGACCAGAACAGGGTGAGATTGACGGTTCCGTGGCTTTATGCCTCAGGGGACTTCTCAATTCACATATCATAGGGTGGCAAAAATCCAGTTTACCGGTTCGAGGGTTCAAAGAACATAGGTTGGGGCTAGCAGAGCAGCTGTAAAATTAGGGGGAAATCCTGGAAAGAAGGGAACCACAGAGGGGATAAACTCCAAACCTTGAGCATAAACTGTGACCAAATTCTTGGCTGACACTGACTCCAGAAGCTCAACAGCAATAGCACATGGAAGCAGAAAGAACTGAGCAGAGATTTTAGCTGTTATCTACCTCAAAGAAGACCGAGTTTGGAGTTCAAGTCAACCCAAGTTAACTACCTACTAGAACAAAAGTCAATATTCTTCAGAGGAACATACAGAGTCCAGAATCTCTGAAATGCATCATTCACTATATCCACTATATAGTAAAAATTATTAGACATAGAAAATAACAGGAAAATGTAACCCACAGCCAATAAAATTAAAAAAAAAAAAAGATATTGGCCCCAAGATGAACCAGGCATTGAAATTAGTGAACAAAAGCAATAAACAACTATTTGAGATATGTTCAAGAACCTAAAGGAGAGAATTAAGAGGTACAAACTTCCACTGACAAAGAAGTCATGGGGATGTAATGTACAGCATAGGAAGTATAGTAAACAATATTGTAATAACTTTGTATGGTGATGGATGTTAACTAGACTTATTGTGGTGACCATTCTGTAATGTATAAAAATATCAAATCATTATATTGTACACCTGAAACTAATAGAATACAGCAAGTCAATTATACTTAACGATAAATTAATTAAAAATTTTAAAATAAATAAATTAATTAATTAAAGGGGGGAAAAGAACCTAAAGGAAAGTAGAGTCATATGAATAAACAGGTAGGGAATCTCAACATAGAAACTGAAACTATTCAAAAGAACCAAATGGAAATTTTAGAACTGAAAAGTTCAATAACTGAAAAAAAAATCACTACATGTTTTTAACAGCATATTGGAGACCACATAAAGCCAGCATATTTGAAGAGAGATCAATAGAAATTATCCAATCCCAAACAGAGAAAAAAATACTAAGAAAATTAACAAAACCTCAATGACATATGAGACAATATCAATCAATATAAGACATAAGTGGGGCTTCCCTGGTGGCGCAGTGGCTGAGAGTCTGCCTGCCAATGCAGGGGACACGGGTTCGAGCCCTGGTCTGGGAAGATCCCACATGCCACGGAGCAACTGGGCCCGTGAGCCACAACTACTGAGCCTGCGCGTCTGGAGCCTGTGCCCCGCAACGGGAGGGGCCGCGATAGTGAAAGGCCCGCGCACCGCGATGAAGAGCGGCCCCCGCACCGCGATGAAGAGTGGCCCCCACTTGCCGCAACTAGAGAAAGCCCTCACACGAAAACTAAGAGACCCAACACAGTCATAAATAAATAAATAAATAAAGTATTAAAAACTATTAAAAAAAAATATATATAAGACATAAGTAACTGGAGTCCCAGAATGGGAGACAAATAATGAGACAGAAAAAGCATTTAAAGAAATAATGGCCAAAATTTTCCCAAACTGGGTGAAAAACATAAACTTACACATCTAAGAAGCTCAGTGAACTGAAGGTAGAATAAATATAAAGAAGAACAGGCATAACATAGTCAAATTACTAAAATTCAAAGATAAATAAGAAAAACTCAAAATTGGTCCAAACAAAAGAAACATTGTAATAGGTAAATAGGAGAACACTGATACAAATGTTGGCTGACTTCTCCTCAGAAATAATGGAGAGCAGAAAACAAGAGAATTATATGTTCAAAGCAATTTTTAAATTTTTTAATTAAAAAATACCTGTCATGGGACTTCCCTGGTGGTGCAGTGGTTAAGAATCCACCTGCCAATGCAGGGGACACAGGTTCAAGCACTGGTCCGGGAAAATCTCACAGGCCGCAGAGCAACTAAGCCCGTACGCCACAACTACTGTGCCTGCACTCTAGAGCCCGCAAGCCACAACTGCTGAAGCCCGCGCACCTAGAGCCCGTGCTCCGCAACAAGAGAAGCCACCTCAATGAGAAGGCTGTGCACTGCAATGAAGAGTAGCCCCTGCTCGTCACAACTGGAGAAAGCCCGTGCACAGCAATGAAGACCAAACGCAGCCAAAAATAAATAATATATTAAAAAAAAAAAAACTTTCAGGCAGAATGTAATAAATAAGACATTTTCCTTGAAAAATGAAGGTAAGAAAGAAACTTCCATATAACCAAAAACTAAGAGAATTTACAACAAACAGACCTGCACAAGAAAAGTTAAAGGAATTTCCTCAGTCTAAAGGATAATGATACCAGATGAAACTTTAATCTACAAGAAGAAATGTAAAGAACTAGACATAGTAAATATGTAGGAATATTTAAGACATACATACTATTTCTTTTCCCAATTTTAAAAGCCATGCCTGAGTAAAGCTAAAATTATTTTTAATGTAAATAGATCTAATATATCTGACAATAGCAGCACAAAGAACAGAGGAAGTAACTGGAACAATGCTTTTCAAAAGTTCTTATTTTTAAGTGAAGTAGTTCAATATTAACGTTAATTCAACTGTGATAAAATATAGTAATCCTTAGAGAAAAATCATTTTAAAAATATAGAAAGGTACAGCTAAAAAGCCAATAGAAAATTAAAATGGAATATTTAAGATATTTGATTAACTCAGATAAAGGCAGAAAAGGAAGAACAAAAGAACAACAATTGGTTGGGTCAAATTGAAAAATGGTAGACAAACAAAGAAGTATCGAATTGTAAATAAAAATCCAAACATCAATAATCGAGAAGGACACATCATCACTACAGTGGTCTTCCTATCAAAAGGAAATTAGGTATGTATAACTGGATCACTGTGCTGTACACATAAAACTTACACAATATTGTAAAGCAACTATACTTCAATAAAAAATTTTAGACTCCCTCTTTCAAGAACACTGGAATCACAGCTAACTGCTGAACAATCATCGATAGAAAGACACTGGAACTCACCAAAAAAGATACCCCACATGCAAAGACAAACAAGAAGCTACAGTGAGATGGTAGGAGGGGCACTATCACAATAAAATCAAATCCTATAACTGCTGGGTGCGTGACTCACACACTGGAGAACACTTATACCACAGAGGTCCACCAACTGGAGTGAAGGTTCTGAGCCACATGCCAGGCTTCCCAACCTGGGGGTCTGGCAATGGGAGAAGGAATTCCTAGAGAATCAGACTTTGAAGGCTAGAGGGATTTGATTGTAGGACTTTGGCAGGACTGGGGGAAACAGAGACTCCACTCTTGGAGGGCTCACACAAAGTAGTATGTACGGAGGGCTCACACAAAGTAGTATGTACATCGGGACCCAGGGGAAGGAGCAGTGACCCCATAGGAGACTGAGCCAGACTTATCTGCTAGTGTTGGAGGGTCTCCTGCAGAGGCGGGGGGCAGCTGTGGCTCACCAAGGGACAAGGACACTGGCAGCAGAAGTTCTGGGAAGTACTCCTTGGCGTGAGTCCTCCCAGAGTCCGCCATTAGCCTCACCAAAGAGCCCAGGTAGGCTCCAGTGTTGGGTCGCCTCAGGCCAAACAACCAACGGGGGGGGGGGGGAACCCAGTCCCACCCATCAGCAGACAAGCGGATTAAAGTTTTACTGAGCTCTGCCCACCAGAGCAACAGTCAACTCTACCCACCACCAGTCCCTCCCATCAGGAAACTTACACAGTCCTCTTAGATAGCCTCATCCACCAGAGGGCAGACAGCAGAAGCAAGAAGAACTACAATCCTGCCGCCTGTGGTACAAGAACCACATTCACAGAAAAATAGACAAGATGAAAAGACAGAGGGCTATGTACCAGATGAAGGAACAAGATAAAATCCCAGAAAAACAACTAAATGAAATGGAGATAGGCAAACTACCAGAAAAAGAATTCAGAATAATGATAGTGAAGATGATCCAGGACCTTGAAAAAAGAATGGAGGCAAAGATCGAGAAGACATAAGAAATGTTTAAAAAAGATCTAGAAGAATTAAAGAACAAACAAACAGAGATGAACAATACAATAACTGAAATGAAAACTACACTAGAAGGAATCAATAGCAGAATAACTGAGGCAGAACAGATAAGTGACCTGGAAGACAGAATAGTGGAATTCACTGCTGTGGAACAGAATAAAGAAAAAAGAATGAAAGAAATGAAGACAGCCTAAGAGACCTCTGGGACAACATTAAACGCAACAATGTTCACATTATAGGGGTCTCAGAAGGAGAAGAGAGAGAGCAAGGACACGAGAAAATATTTGAAGAGATTATAATTGAAAACTTCCCTAATATGGGAAAGGAAATAGCCACCCAAGTCCAGGAAAGGAATAGAGTCCCATAAAGGATAAACCCAAGATGAAACATGCCAAGACACATAGTAATCAAATTGGTAAAAATTAGACAAAGAAAAATTATTGAAAGCAGCAAGGGAAAAGCAACAAATAACATACAAAGGAACTCCCATAAGGTTAACAGCTGATTTCGCAGCAGAATCTCTACAAGCCAAAAGGGAGTGGCATGATATACTTAAAGTGATGAAAGGGAAGAACCTACAACCAAGATTACTCTACCCAGCAAGGATCTCATTCAGATTCGATGGAGAAATCAAAAGCTTTGCAGACAAGCAAAAGCTAAGAGAATTCAGCACCACCAAATGAGATCTACAACAAATGCTAATCGAACTTCTCTAAGTGGGAAACACAAGAGAAGAAAAGGACCTTCAAAAACAAACCCAAAACAATTAAGAAAATGGTAATAGGAACATACATATCAATAATTACCTTAAACGTGAATGGACTAATTGCTCCAACCAAAAGACACAGGCTCGCAGAATGGATACAAAAACAAGACCCATATATATGCTGTCTACAAGAGACCCACTTCAGACCTAGGGACACATACAGACTGAAAGTGAGGGGATGGAAAAAGATATTCCATGCAAATAGAAATCAAAAGAAAGCTGGAGTAGCAATACTCATATCAGATAAAATAGACTTTAAAATAAAGAATGTTACAAGAGACAAGGAAGGACACTACATAATGATCCAGGGATCAATCCAAGAAGAAGATATAACAATTATAAATATATATGCACCCAACATAGGAGCACCTCAATACATAAGGCAACTTCTAACAGCTCTAAAAGAGGAAATCGACAGTAACACAATAATAGTGGGGGACTTTAACACCTCACTTACACCAATGGACAGATCATCCAAACAGAAAATTAATAAGGAAACAGAAGCTTTAAATGACACAATAGACCAGATAGATTTAATTGATATTTATAGGACATTCCATCTGAAAACTGCAGATTACACTTTCTTCTCAAGTGCGCACGAAACATTCTCCAGGATAGATCACATCTTGGGTCACAAATCAAGCCTCAGTAAATTTAAGAAAACTGAAATCATATCAAGCATCTTTTCCAACCACAACACCATGAGATTAGAAATCAATTACAGGGGAAAAAAACGTAAAAAGCACAAACACATGGAAGCTAAACAATACGTTACTAAATAACCAAGAGATCACTGAAGAAATAAAAAAGGAAATCAAAAACTACCTAGAGAAAATGACAACGAAAACACAACAATCTAAAAACCATGGGATGCAGCAAAAGCAGTTCTAAGAGGGCAGTTTATAGCAATACAAGCCTACCTCAAGAAACAAGAAAAATCTCAAGTAAACCATCTAACCTTATACCTAAAGGAACTAGAGAAAGAACAAACAAAACCCAAAGTTAGAAGAAGGAAAGAAATCAAAAAGATCAGAGCAGAAATAAATGAAATAGAATCAAAGAAAACAATAGCAAAGATTAATAAAACTAAAAGCCGGTTCTTTGAGAAGATAAACAAAATTGATAAACCATTAGCCAGACTCATCAAGAAAAAGAGGGAGAGGACTCAAATCAATAAAATTAGAAATGAAAAAGGAGAAGTTACAACAGACACTGCAGAAATACAAAGCATCCTAAGAGACTACTACAAGCAAATCTATGCCAATAAAATGGACAACCTGGAAGAAATGGATAAATTCTTAGAAAGGTATAACCTTCCAAGACTGAACTAGGAAGAAGTAGAAAATATGAACAGACCAATCACAAGTAATGAAATTGAAACTGTGATTAAAAATCTTCCAACAAACAAAAGTCCAGGACCAGATGGCTTCACAGGTGAATTCTATCAAACTTTTAGAGAGGAGCTAACACCCATCCTTCTTACTCTTCCAAACAATTGCAGAGGAAGGAACACTCCCACACTCATTCTATGAGGCCACCATCACTCTGATATAAAAACCAGACAAAGATACTACAAAAAAAGAAAATTACAGACAAATATCACTGATGAATATAAATGCAAATATCCTCAACAAAATACTAGCAAACAGAATCCAACAGCACATTGAGAGGATCATACACCATGATCAAGTGGGATTTATCCCAGGGATGCAAGGATTCGTCAATATACGCAAATCAATCAATGTGATACACCATATTAACAAATTGAAGAAGAATAACCATATGATCATCTCAGTAGGTGCAGAAAAAGCTTTTGACAAAATTCAACACCCATTTATGATAAAAACTCTCCAGAAAGTGGGCATAGACGGAATCTACTTCAACATAATAAAGGCCATATATGACAAACCCACAGCAAACATCATTCTCAATGGTGAAAAACTGAAAGCATTTCCTCTAAGATCAGGAACAAGACAAGGATATCCACTCTCACCACTATTATTCAACATAGTTTTGGAAGTCCTAGCCATGGCAATCAGGGAATAAAAAGAAATAAAAGGAATACAAATTGGAACAGAAGAAGTAAAAGTCTCAGGGTTTGCAGACGACGTGATGCTAACATAGAGAATCCTAAAGATGCCACCAGAAAACTACTAGAGTTAATCAATGAATTTGGTAAAGTTGCAGGATACAAAATTAATGCATTGAAATCTCTTGCATTCCTATACCCTAATGATGAAAAATCTGAAAGAGAAATTAAGGAATAAAAATTTTTTTAATAAAATAAAATGCCTAAAAAAGGAAATTAGGCAAAGTATATGAGATAACTGGCCTATAATCTTTTAAAATCTCAAGGTCAAGAAACATAAAAACAGAGAATTGTTCCAAATTAAAGTAGAATAAGGAGATATAAAAACCATAGGTGATCCTGACTTAAACATAACTTAAGGGGAAACATTTTTATAAAGAATATTATTGGGACAATTGACAAAATCTGAATATACTCCATAAAGTATATACTAGTATTAGAACAATGTTAAATTTCCTGATTTATGTAAAATAAACTAGGTTTTCTATGAGAAAATCCTTATCTTTAGGAAATACATATTAAATTATTCAAAGGAAAAAATAACACTGAGACTTAATGGTGGAAAAGATTATTTGGACTAATACTCACACTGAAAAAAATAACTAAAAAACTGGAAAATATTTTAAATATCCTAAAAGACCCAAAGGGCTAACAAGATAGTATGGAATTGACACACCAGAGTTTATTTGTTTTGTTTTGGTTTGGTTTGGTTGGGGTTTTTTTGGGTGGTGGGGGTGGGGGGCATGATGAATGGCCTGTAGGATCTTAGTTCCCTGAAGAGGGATTGAACCCAGGCCCTTGTGAGTGAGAGCACAGAGTCCTAACCACTGGACCACCAGGGAATTCCCAGCACAGCAGAGTTAAACGGAAAACAGAATCCAGAGAGTAAGTGAATAACTGAAGCCACTTTTTTCCTGTGAGCGTTTGACAATTCTAGAACTAGAACTTTTATTTTGATGGTCAAAGGGAAGGAAATTTAAACCCACAGCACACATAGAAGGTAGAGACACTCTACTGCCTATACCCCAGTGTGGAGGTGAACCAGAAGTAAACCAGCCCTTTCAGAACTGAAGCTCAAATTCCCATTTCCTGGAGAGTACAATAAACCTCAAGTATTGAACTTTATTTAAAGTGGTTCCAAAGTGTTAGTGCCCAAAAGTGCCCAATAGAAGCAAATGCACATCTTCTCTGGATGAAGTTTTCTTCATTTCATGCTCAATTTACTCCTAGGAATAATTATTTAAGGATAATGAGCAGCACATTTTAAAAGATAACCTAGCAGACAAAGAAATAATCACAAGTAACAGTAGAAACAACACACAGAAACAGATCCACAAAGACTTCAGATTGGAATTTCAAACACACAAAACTGTGTGCAAGAACCAGAAAAGAAGAAGAAATTAACTAGAATGTAGCACAGAAACAAAAATAAGTGAGAGATCAAGAGACATGAAAGACAGAAGATCTAAACAAGTTTAACTGGATTTTAAGGAAAAGAAGAGACCAAAAATGGGCCAAAGGCAATATCTGATAAAATAATGACTGACAGTTTTCCAGAATAAATTAAAGGCAAAAATTCACAGACTGAATATGCCCAATGAATCCAAGCAAGATAAATAAAAATAAATCTACATCTATATATAGCACAGTGAAATTGTAGTCACCTCAGACAAAAAGAAAATCTAACACATCAACCAGAGACAAAAGACAGAGTCCCTAGAAAGGAACAATGGTTAAACTTACAGCTGACTTCTCAACAATGATGGAATGGTAGTATCACTGAAATAACTATCAGCATAGAACTCTCTATGAGACAAAGCATATTCTTTAAGAATTAAGGCCAGAACTTCCCTGGTGGTGCAGTGGTTAAGAATCCACCTACCAATGCAGGGGACATGGGTTCGATCCTTGGTCCAGGAAGATCCCACATGCCACGGAGCAACTAAGCCCATGCACCACAACTACTGAGCCTGTGCTCTAGGGCCCACGAGCCACAACTACTGAGCCCACGTGCCACAACTACCGAAGCCCCCGTGCCTAGAGCCCATGCTCTGCAACAAGAGAAGCCACCGCAATGAGAAGCCTGCACACTGCAACAAAGAGTAGTCCCCACTCGCTGCAACTAGAGAAAGCTGGCACACAGCAACAAAGACCCAACACAGCCAAAAATAAATAAATAAATAAAACTAATTAAAAAAAAAAGAATTAAGGTCAAATAGGGCATTTTCAGACAAGCAAAATCTAAGCACCTGCAGATCCTCACTAAAAGGAAATTTAAAAAGATAAAGGAAAGGAAAATGATCCCAGGAAGAAGACCCTAAGAAGGAATGAATAGGAAAAAATAATTAAAAGAAAAATATATGGCTGAATCTACACTATATGGATAAAATAACAATAATGACTTAAAGGATTAAAAAAAATCACACATTTACATTTAAAACTTATTTACACCTAAGGGCTTCCCTGGTGGCGCAGTGGTTAAGAATCCACCTGCCAATGCAGGGAACACGGGTTTGATCCCTGGTCCGGGAAGACCCCACATGCCACGGAGCAACTAAGCCCATGCAACACAACTACTGAGCCTGCACTCTAGAGCCCATGAGCCACAACTACTGGGCCTGCGTGCCACAACTACTGAAGCCCGCGTGCCTAGAGCCTGTGCTCCTCAACAAAAGAAGCCACCACAATGAGAAGCCCATGCACCGCAAGGAAGAGTAGCCCCCACTCACAACTAGAGAAAGCCCGTGTGCAGCAACGAAGACCCAACGCAGCCAAAAATAAACAAACAAAAATTTTTTAAAAATGAATAAAATCTATCTTTCCAAAAACTTATGTACATCTAAACTGCTTCTGGGAGGTGGAGTAAGCATACTTTTCCCTATTCCTCCCTCTGAATACAACCCCTGGACATTATATATAAAACATAAGAAGAATCCTTTGAAAAGGAAAGACAAAAATGTAGAGACCTCAGGACCGAAGGAACAACACAGGGTTGAGTTCTCTGGGACTTTTTTAACTTCTTATATACCAGATAGAGAGCTGAAGAATCCAGCAACCCAGAAATGCCAATGGGCAAAGACAAAAATGCCAAGGAAAGCCTATCTCTAAACAATGAATCAATTAAGAGGCAATTTGTCAAAACAGAAAACTTTTAGATGATAACCACTCCATTAGAGCTAAATGCCATAGAAAAAGCTATGGCCCCACCCCCACCTGTGCAAGCAAAGCCAAGTGAGGAGGCTGCACTTCCACCCTAATGAGGCTACAGTTAGGTGCCCAGCATCCCTCCTGGGGTTGTGTCAGAGAAGGTCAAGTAGGGAGCCAGCAATTTCATCCCACGGGTCAGTAACAGGGCCCTTGCCAAAGAGTGTCAGTGGAGGCCATGGAGGAAGCCAGGACTTGTGCCTCCAGTCAGCAATAAAGGGGAGTAGCTTCCCACACTCACTGGAGCCAGATCAGAGGAAGTGTAGTGGGAGTCAGGACATTCACCACCTCCCGGCACTAACAAGGCAATCCTCATTGCAGTATCAGTAAAGACCACATGTGGAGCTGAAACTCACACCCCTGCACAGCAGTAATGAAGAGCACCCCAACCTGGGTGTCAACAGAGGTCAAATGGTGAACCTGGACATCTACCTCTACCTGATAATAACAAGTTAATATCCCTTCTCATTGCTGGAGCAGTATCACTAAAGACCAACGAAAGCAAAAGTTCAAAACAAGATTCAGACTACAGAACATGATTTTTGAAAATCCAAATTTCAGTTGAAAAATCATTCACCATATCAAGAACCAGGAAAATCCCAAACTAAATGAAAAAAGACAATCAAGCAATGTCAAAGCTTAGATGACAGAGATGTTATAATTAGCTGAAAAAGATTTTAGCAGCCATGATAAACATGCTTCCATGAGGAATTACGAACATCCTTAAAACAAGTGAATAGAAAGCCTCAGTTGATGAAATACCAAATGGAAATTTTAGAACTGAAAAATATAATAACCATCATAAAAAGTTCAGTGGATTGGACTCACGAGCAGGATGGATGGGTGAGAGGAAAGAACAAGAGAACCAGAAGATAGAACAATAGAAATTACTGAATCAGAAAAAAACAATAGAGATAAACAAATAAACAACGACAAAAAAATGCAAACACAAAGAACAGAGACTGAGGTATCCATTAAATTTTAACAAAAGATCTAACATTCATGTCATTGGTGTCCCAAAAGAGAAGAAAGAAAGCAGGACTGAAAAAGCATTCAAAGAAATCATGGCTGAAAACTACCCAAATTTGGGAAGAGACCTAAACTACATTCAAGAAGCTGAGAAAACACCAAAGAGTAAAAATCTAAGGAAATCTACACCAAGAACCATTATAATTAGACTTCTAAAAACTAAAGACAAAGAAAAATAATCTTTAAAACAGCCAGAAAAAAATGACACCTTATGTATAGGAAGAAAACAATTAGAATTCTAGTAGATTTCTCATCAGAAGCAAGTGGCACAACATTTTCCATGTGCTGGAAGAAAAGAAATGTCAAAAAAGAGACCTATACCCAGCAAAATATCCTTCAGGATAAGGAGAAATCAAGAGTCTCATATTAAGGAAAACTAAGGGAATTTGTCACCAGTGGAATTACCCTAAAAGAATGCCTGAAGGAGGTATTCTAAACAGAAAGGAAAGGATAAAAGAATGAATCTTGGAACTTTACTGTGGTAAGCAGGAAAAAGGTGCATATCCTACCCTCAAAACAAGCAAATATGTCACCTTACATGGAATAGGAAAATTAAGCTTGTGATGGAATTTAGGTTGCTAACTAGCTGACTTTAAGATGGGGAGATTATTCTGGATTATTCTGTATTGGCTTAGGGTAAACACCAGGGTCTGTACAAGTGGAAGAGGGAGACAGAAGAAAAGGTCAGAGCGATGCCATATAAGGGCTAGATCCTCTGTTGCTGGCTTTTTTTTTAAAATTCATTTATTTATTTTTGGCTGTGTTGGGTCTTCAATGCTGTGTGCGGGCTTTCTCTAGTTGTGGCGAGCAGGGGCTACTCTTCGCTGTGGTGCGTGGGCTTCTCACTGTGGTGGCTTCTCTTGTTGTGAAGCATGAGCTCTAGGCACTCAGGCTTCAGTAGTTGTGGCAAGCAGACTCAGTAGTTGTGGCTCGCAAGCTCTAGAGCACAGGCTAAGTATTTGTGGTGCACTGGCTTCGTTGCTCCGCGGCATGTGGTATCTTCCCGAACCTGTGTCCCCTGCATTGGCGGGCAGATTCTTAACCACTGCACCACCAGGGAAGCCCAGTGTTGCTGGCTTTGAAGTTAGAGAAAGGGGATAATGAGCCAAGGAATATGGGTGATGCATAGAAGCTGGAAAAGGCAAGGAAATGCCTCCAGAAAGGACCACAGGCTGGCCAACACTTGGATCTCAACCCACTGAGACATGTCAGACTTCTGACCTATGGAAGTGTAACATAATAATTTTGTGTTGTTTTAAGCCATTTGGTTTGTGGTAATTTGTTACACCAGCAACAAACAGCAAATACAAATAGCCAGACAGAAAATCAGTGATGATATAAAACTCAAAAGATTATAAACCAAAGGGATCTAATCCACATTTATACACACCCACACAGCAACAACAGTTAACATCCTTTGCAAGCTCCCATGAAAAATACAGCAAGATGGACCATATCATGGGCTACAAAACACACTTCAACTACAAAAGAATTGAAATCATGTAGACTGTGTTCACCAAACAAATGGAATCAAACTAGAAATCAGTAACAGAAAGATAAGAGCAGACAACTAGGGCACCTACCAGGCACCGGTGGGGGACCACGGACACCTAAGGGGATGGGAGGAACCCCCAGCAACTGGCTTGCAGGATCTTCGTTCCCAGGCCGGAGGTCGGGCCCAAGCTCCTTTGGTGGGAACTCCAAGTCCAAACTGCTGGACTAACAGAGAACCTCAGACCTCAGGGAGCATCAATTGGAGTGAGGCCTCCCAGAGGACCTCATCTCAGCACCAAGACCCAGCTCTATCCAACTGCCTGCAAACTCCAGTGCTGGACGCCTCAGGCCAAACAACCAGTAAGACAGGAATACAGCCCCACCCATCAAAAAAAAAACAAAAAAAAGAAACAACAAAAAAATATGTTACAGACGAAGAAGCAAGGTAAAAAACCTACAAGAGGGCTTCCCTGGTGGCGCAGTGGTTAAGAATCCACCTGCCAATGCAGGGAACATGGGTTTGAGCCCTGGTCTGGGAATATCCCACATGCCGCAGAGCAACTGGGCCCGTGAGCCACAATTACTGAGCCTGCGCGTCTGGAGCCTGTGCTCTGCAACAAGAGAGGCCGCGATAGTGAGAGGCCCGTGCACCATGATGAAGAGTGGCCCCCGCTTGCCACAACTAGAGAAAGCCCTCGCACAGAAACAAAGACACAATACAACCATAAATAAATAAATTAATTAATTTAAAAAATATATATATTTTTTAAAAAACCCAAAAACCTACAAGACCAAATAAATGAAGACGAAATAGGCAACCTATCTGAAAAAGAATTCAGAGTAAGGACAGTAAAGATGATCCAAAATCTGGGAAACAGAATGGAGAAAATACAAGAAACATTTAACAAGGATCCAGAAGAACTAAAGAGCAAACAAACAGTGATGAACAACACAATAACTGAAATTAAAAATACTCTAGAAGGAATCAATAGCAGAATAACTGAGGCAGAAGAACAGATAAGTGAGCTGGAAGATAAAATGGTGGAAATAACTGCCAGGAAGAAGAATAAAGAAAAAATGAAAAGAATTGAGGACACTCTCAGAGACCTCTGGGAAAACATTAAATGCACTAACATTCGAATTATAGGGGTCCCAGAAGAAGAAGAGAAAAAGAAAGGGTTTGAGAAAATATTTGAAGTTGAAAACTTATTTATAGTTGAAAACTTCCCTAACCTGGGAAAGGAAATATTCCATCAAGTCCAGGAAGTGCAGAGAGTCCCATACAGGATAAACCCAAAGAGAAACAGGTCAGGACACATATTAATAAAACTATCAAAAATTAAATACAAAGAAAAAATATTAAAAGCAGCAAGGGAAAAGCAACAAATAACATACAAGGGAATCCCCATAAGGTTAACAGCTGATCTTTCAGCAGAAACTCTGCAAGCCAGAAGGGAGTGGCAGGACATATTTAAAGTAATGAAAGGGAAAACCCTACAACCAAGATTACTCTACCCAGCAAGGATCTCATTCAGATTCGATGGAGAAATCAAAAGCTTTGCAGACAAGCAAAAGCTAAGAGAATTCAGCACCACCAAATGAGATCTACAACAAATGCTAATCGAACTTCTCTAAGTGGGAAACACAAGAGAAGAAAAGGACCTTCAAAAACAAACCCAAAACAATTAAGAAAATGGTAATAGGAACATACATATCAATAATTACCTTAAACGTGAATGGACTAATTGCTCCAACCAAAAGACACAGGCTCGCAGAATGGATACAAAAACAAGACCCATATATATGCTGTCTACAAGAGACCCACTTCAGACCTAGGGACACATACAGACTGAAAGTGAGGGGATGGAAAAAGATATTCCATGCAAATAGAAATCAAAAGAAAGCTGGAGTAGCAATACTCATATCAGATAAAATAGACTTTAAAATAAAGAATGTTACAAGAGACAAGGAAGGACACTACATAATGATCCAGGGATCAATCCAAGAAGAAGATATAACAATTATAAATATATATGCACCCAACATAGGAGCACCTCAATACATAAGGCAACTGCTAACAGCTACAAAAGAGGAAATCGACAGTAACACAATAATAGTGGGGGACTTTAACACCTCACTTACACCAATGGACAGATCTTCCAAACAGAAAATTAATAAGGAAACAGAAGCTTTAAATGACACAATAGACCAGATAGATTTAATTGATATTTATAGGACATTCCATCTGAAAACTGCAGATTACACTTTCTTCTCAAGTGCGCACGAAACATTCTCCAGGATAGATCACATCTTGGGTCACAAATCAAGCCTCAGTAAATTTAAGAAGATTGAAATCATATCAAGCATCTTTTCTGACCACAACGCTATGAGATTAGAAATCAATTACAGGGAAAAAATTGTAAAAAACACAAACACATGGATGCTAAACAATACGTTACTAAATTACCAAGAGATCACTGAAGAAATCAAAGAGGAAATCAAAAAATACCTAGAGACAAATGACAATGAAAACATGACGATTCAAAACCTATGGGATGCAGCAAAAGCAGTTCTAAGAGGGAAGTTTATAGCTATACAAGCCTACCTCAAGAAACAAGAAAAATCTCAAATAAACAATTTAACATTACACCTAAAGGAACTAGAGAAACAAGAACAAAGAAAACCCAAAGTTAGCAGAAGGAAAGAAATCATAAAGATCAGAACAGAAATAAATGAAATAGAATCAAAGAAAACAATAGCAAAGATTAATAAAACTAAAAGCCGGTTCTTTGAGAAGATAAACAAAATTGATAAACCATTAGCCAGACTCATCAAGAAAAAGAGGGAGAGGACTCAAATCAATAAAATTAGAAATGAAAAAGGAGAAGTTACAACAGACACTGCAGAAATACAAAGCATCCTAAGAGACTACTACAAGCAAATCTATGCCAATAAAATGGACAACCTGGAAGAAATGGATAAATTCTTAGAAAGGTATAACCTTCCAAGACTGAACTAGGAAGAAGTAGAAAATATGAACAGACCAATCACAAGTAATGAAATTGAAACTGTGATTAAAAATCTTCCAACAAACAAAAGTCCAGGACCAGATGGCTTCACAGGTGAATTCTATCAAACTTTTAGAGAGGAGCTAACACCCATCCTTCTTACTCTTCCAAACAATTGCAGAGGAAGGAACACTCCCACACTCATTCTATGAGGCCACCATCACTCTGATATAAAAACCAGACAAAGATACTACAAAAAAAGAAAATTACAGACAAATATCACTGATGAATATAAATGCAAATATCCTCAACAAAATACTAGCAAACAGAATCCAACAGCACATTGAGAGGATCATACACCATGATCAAGTGGGATTTATCCCAGGGATGCAAGGATTCGTCAATATACGCAAATCAATCAATGTGATACACCATATTAACAAATTGAAGAAGAATAACCATATGATCATCTCAGTAGGTGCAGAAAAAGCTTTTGACAAAATTCAACACCCATTTATGATAAAAACTCTCCAGAAAGTGGGCATAGACGGAATCTACTTCAACATAATAAAGGCCATATATGACAAACCCACAGCAAACATCATTCTCAATGGTGAAAAACTGAAAGCATTTCCTCTAAGATCAGGAACAAGACAAGGATATCCACTCTCACCACTATTATTCAACATAGTTTTGGAAGTCCTAGCCATGGCAATCAGGGAATAAAAAGAAATAAAAGGAATACAAATTGGAACAGAAGAAGTAAAAGTCTCAGGGTTTGCAGACGACGTGATGCTAACATAGAGAATCCTAAAGATGCCACCAGAAAACTACTAGAGTTAATCAATGAATTTGGTAAAGTTGCAGGATACAAAATTAATGCATTGAAATCTCTTGCATTCCTATACCCTAATGATGAAAAATCTGAAAGAGAAATTAAGGAATAAAAATTTTTTTAATAAAATAAAATGCCTAAAAAAGGAAATTAGGCAAAGTATATGAGATAACTGGCCTATAATCTTTTAAAATCTCAAGGTCAAGAAACATAAAAACAGAGAATTGTTCCAAATTAAAGTAGAATAAGGAGATATAAAAACCATAGGTGATCCTGACTTAAACATAACTTAAGGGGAAACATTTTTATAAAGAATATTATTGGGACAATTGACAAAATCTGAATATACTCCATAAAGTATATACTAGTATTAGAACAATGTTAAATTTCCTGATTTATGTAAAATAAACTAGGTTTTCTATGAGAAAATCCTTATCTTTAGGAAATACATATTAAATTATTCAAAGGAAAAAATAACACTGAGACTTAATGGTGGAAAAGATTATTTGGACTAATACTCACACTGAAAAAAATAACTAAAAAACTGGAAAATATTTTAAATATCCTAAAAGACCCAAAGGGCTAACAAGATAGTATGGAATTGACACACCAGAGTTTATTTGTTTTGTTTTGGTTTGGTTTGGTTGGGGTTTTTTTGGGTGGTGGGGGTGGGGGGCATGATGAATGGCCTGTAGGATCTTAGTTCCCTGAAGAGGGATTGAACCCAGGCCCTTGTGAGTGAGAGCACAGAGTCCTAACCACTGGACCACCAGGGAATTCCCAGCACAGCAGAGTTAAACGGAAAACAGAATCCAGAGAGTAAGTGAATAACTGAAGCCACTTTTTTCCTGTGAGCGTTTGACAATTCTAGAACTAGAACTTTTATTTTGATGGTCAAAGGGAAGGAAATTTAAACCCACAGCACACATAGAAGGTAGAGACACTCTACTGCCTATACCCCAGTGTGGAGGTGAACCAGAAGTAAACCAGCCCTTTCAGAACTGAAGCTCAAATTCCCATTTCCTGGAGAGTACAATAAACCTCAAGTATTGAACTTTATTTAAAGTGGTTCCAAAGTGTTAGTGCCCAAAAGTGCCCAATAGAAGCAAATGCACATCTTCTCTGGATGAAGTTTTCTTCATTTCATGCTCAATTTACTCCTAGGAATAATTATTTAAGGATAATGAGCAGCACATTTTAAAAGATAACCTAGCAGACAAAGAAATAATCACAAGTAACAGTAGAAACAACACACAGAAACAGATCCACAAAGACTTCAGATTGGAATTTCAAACACACAAAACTGTGTGCAAGAACCAGAAAAGAAGAAGAAATTAACTAGAATGTAGCACAGAAACAAAAATAAGTGAGAGATCAAGAGACATGAAAGACAGAAGATCTAAACAAGTTTAACTGGATTTTAAGGAAAAGAAGAGACCAAAAATGGGCCAAAGGCAATATCTGATAAAATAATGACTGACAGTTTTCCAGAATAAATTAAAGGCAAAAATTCACAGACTGAATATGCCCAATGAATCCAAGCAAGATAAATAAAAATAAATCTACATCTATATATAGCACAGTGAAATTGTAGTCACCTCAGACAAAAAGAAAATCTAACACATCAACCAGAGACAAAAGACAGAGTCCCTAGAAAGGAACAATGGTTAAACTTACAGCTGACTTCTCAACAATGATGGAATGGTAGTATCACTGAAATAACTATCAGCATAGAACTCTCTATGAGACAAAGCATATTCTTTAAGAATTAAGGCCAGAACTTCCCTGGTGGTGCAGTGGTTAAGAATCCACCTACCAATGCAGGGGACATGGGTTCGATCCTTGGTCCAGGAAGATCCCACATGCCACGGAGCAACTAAGCCCATGCACCACAACTACTGAGCCTGTGCTCTAGGGCCCACGAGCCACAACTACTGAGCCCACGTGCCACAACTACCGAAGCCCCCGTGCCTAGAGCCCATGCTCTGCAACAAGAGAAGCCACCGCAATGAGAAGCCTGCACACTGCAACAAAGAGTAGTCCCCACTCGCTGCAACTAGAGAAAGCTGGCACACAGCAACAAAGACCCAACACAGCCAAAAATAAATAAATAAATAAAACTAATTAAAAAAAAAAGAATTAAGGTCAAATAGGGCATTTTCAGACAAGCAAAATCTAAGCACCTGCAGATCCTCACTAAAAGGAAATTTAAAAAGATAAAGGAAAGGAAAATGATCCCAGGAAGAAGACCCTAAGAAGGAATGAATAGGAAAAAATAATTAAAAGAAAAATATATGGCTGAATCTACACTATATGGATAAAATAACAATAATGACTTAAAGGATTAAAAAAAATCACACATTTACATTTAAAACTTATTTACACCTAAGGGCTTCCCTGGTGGCGCAGTGGTTAAGAATCCACCTGCCAATGCAGGGAACACGGGTTTGATCCCTGGTCCGGGAAGACCCCACATGCCACGGAGCAACTAAGCCCATGCAACACAACTACTGAGCCTGCACTCTAGAGCCCATGAGCCACAACTACTGGGCCTGCGTGCCACAACTACTGAAGCCCGCGTGCCTAGAGCCTGTGCTCCTCAACAAAAGAAGCCACCACAATGAGAAGCCCATGCACCGCAAGGAAGAGTAGCCCCCACTCACAACTAGAGAAAGCCCGTGTGCAGCAACGAAGACCCAACGCAGCCAAAAATAAACAAACAAAAATTTTTTAAAAATGAATAAAATCTATCTTTCCAAAAACTTATGTACATCTAAACTGCTTCTGGGAGGTGGAGTAAGCATACTTTTCCCTATTCCTCCCTCTGAATACAACCCCTGGACATTATATATAAAACATAAGAAGAATCCTTTGAAAAGGAAAGACAAAAATGTAGAGACCTCAGGACCGAAGGAACAACACAGGGTTGAGTTCTCTGGGACTTTTTTAACTTCTTATATACCAGATAGAGAGCTGAAGAATCCAGCAACCCAGAAATGCCAATGGGCAAAGACAAAAATGCCAAGGAAAGCCTATCTCTAAACAATGAATCAATTAAGAGGCAATTTGTCAAAACAGAAAACTTTTAGATGATAACCACTCCATTAGAGCTAAATGCCATAGAAAAAGCTATGGCCCCACCCCCACCTGTGCAAGCAAAGCCAAGTGAGGAGGCTGCACTTCCACCCTAATGAGGCTACAGTTAGGTGCCCAGCATCCCTCCTGGGGTTGTGTCAGAGAAGGTCAAGTAGGGAGCCAGCAATTTCATCCCACGGGTCAGTAACAGGGCCCTTGCCAAAGAGTGTCAGTGGAGGCCATGGAGGAAGCCAGGACTTGTGCCTCCAGTCAGCAATAAAGGGGAGTAGCTTCCCACACTCACTGGAGCCAGATCAGAGGAAGTGTAGTGGGAGTCAGGACATTCACCACCTCCCGGCACTAACAAGGCAATCCTCATTGCAGTATCAGTAAAGACCACATGTGGAGCTGAAACTCACACCCCTGCACAGCAGTAATGAAGAGCACCCCAACCTGGGTGTCAACAGAGGTCAAATGGTGAACCTGGACATCTACCTCTACCTGATAATAACAAGTTAATATCCCTTCTCATTGCTGGAGCAGTATCACTAAAGACCAACGAAAGCAAAAGTTCAAAACAAGATTCAGACTACAGAACATGATTTTTGAAAATCCAAATTTCAGTTGAAAAATCATTCACCATATCAAGAACCAGGAAAATCCCAAACTAAATGAAAAAAGACAATCAAGCAATGTCAAAGCTTAGATGACAGAGATGTTATAATTAGCTGAAAAAGATTTTAGCAGCCATGATAAACATGCTTCCATGAGGAATTACGAACATCCTTAAAACAAGTGAATAGAAAGCCTCAGTTGATGAAATACCAAATGGAAATTTTAGAACTGAAAAATATAATAACCATCATAAAAAGTTCAGTGGATTGGACTCACGAGCAGGATGGATGGGTGAGAGGAAAGAACAAGAGAACCAGAAGATAGAACAATAGAAATTACTGAATCAGAAAAAAACAATAGAGATAAACAAATAAACAACGACAAAAAAATGCAAACACAAAGAACAGAGACTGAGGTATCCATTAAATTTTAACAAAAGATCTAACATTCATGTCATTGGTGTCCCAAAAGAGAAGAAAGAAAGCAGGACTGAAAAAGCATTCAAAGAAATCATGGCTGAAAACTACCCAAATTTGGGAAGAGACCTAAACTACATTCAAGAAGCTGAGAAAACACCAAAGAGTAAAAATCTAAGGAAATCTACACCAAGAACCATTATAATTAGACTTCTAAAAACTAAAGACAAAGAAAAATAATCTTTAAAACAGCCAGAAAAAAATGACACCTTATGTATAGGAAGAAAACAATTAGAATTCTAGTAGATTTCTCATCAGAAGCAAGTGGCACAACATTTTCCATGTGCTGGAAGAAAAGAAATGTCAAAAAAGAGACCTATACCCAGCAAAATATCCTTCAGGATAAGGAGAAATCAAGAGTCTCATATTAAGGAAAACTAAGGGAATTTGTCACCAGTGGAATTACCCTAAAAGAATGCCTGAAGGAGGTATTCTAAACAGAAAGGAAAGGATAAAAGAATGAATCTTGGAACTTTACTGTGGTAAGCAGGAAAAAGGTGCATATCCTACCCTCAAAACAAGCAAATATGTCACCTTACATGGAATAGGAAAATTAAGCTTGTGATGGAATTTAGGTTGCTAACTAGCTGACTTTAAGATGGGGAGATTATTCTGGATTATTCTGTATTGGCTTAGGGTAAACACCAGGGTCTGTACAAGTGGAAGAGGGAGACAGAAGAAAAGGTCAGAGCGATGCCATATAAGGGCTAGATCCTCTGTTGCTGGCTTTTTTTTTAAAATTCATTTATTTATTTTTGGCTGTGTTGGGTCTTCAATGCTGTGTGCGGGCTTTCTCTAGTTGTGGCGAGCAGGGGCTACTCTTCGCTGTGGTGCGTGGGCTTCTCACTGTGGTGGCTTCTCTTGTTGTGAAGCATGAGCTCTAGGCACTCAGGCTTCAGTAGTTGTGGCAAGCAGACTCAGTAGTTGTGGCTCGCAAGCTCTAGAGCACAGGCTAAGTATTTGTGGTGCACTGGCTTCGTTGCTCCGCGGCATGTGGTATCTTCCCGAACCTGTGTCCCCTGCATTGGCGGGCAGATTCTTAACCACTGCACCACCAGGGAAGCCCAGTGTTGCTGGCTTTGAAGTTAGAGAAAGGGGATAATGAGCCAAGGAATATGGGTGATGCATAGAAGCTGGAAAAGGCAAGGAAATGCCTCCAGAAAGGACCACAGGCTGGCCAACACTTGGATCTCAACCCACTGAGACATGTCAGACTTCTGACCTATGGAAGTGTAACATAATAATTTTGTGTTGTTTTAAGCCATTTGGTTTGTGGTAATTTGTTACACCAGCAACAAACAGCAAATACAAATAGCCAGACAGAAAATCAGTGATGATATAAAACTCAAAAGATTATAAACCAAAGGGATCTAATCCACATTTATACACACCCACACAGCAACAACAGTTAACATCCTTTGCAAGCTCCCATGAAAAATACAGCAAGATGGACCATATCATGGGCTACAAAACACACTTCAACTACAAAAGAATTGAAATCATGTAGACTGTGTTCACCAAACAAATGGAATCAAACTAGAAATCAGTAACAGAAAGATAAGAGCAGACAACTAGGGCACCTACCAGGCACCGGTGGGGGACCACGGACACCTAAGGGGATGGGAGGAACCCCCAGCAACTGGCTTGCAGGATCTTCGTTCCCAGGCCGGAGGTCGGGCCCAAGCTCCTTTGGTGGGAACTCCAAGTCCAAACTGCTGGACTAACAGAGAACCTCAGACCTCAGGGAGCATCAATTGGAGTGAGGCCTCCCAGAGGACCTCATCTCAGCACCAAGACCCAGCTCTATCCAACTGCCTGCAAACTCCAGTGCTGGACGCCTCAGGCCAAACAACCAGTAAGACAGGAATACAGCCCCACCCATCAAAAAAAAAACAAAAAAAAGAAACAACAAAAAAATATGTTACAGACGAAGAAGCAAGGTAAAAAACCTACAAGAGGGCTTCCCTGGTGGCGCAGTGGTTAAGAATCCACCTGCCAATGCAGGGAACATGGGTTTGAGCCCTGGTCTGGGAATATCCCACATGCCGCAGAGCAACTGGGCCCGTGAGCCACAATTACTGAGCCTGCGCGTCTGGAGCCTGTGCTCTGCAACAAGAGAGGCCGCGATAGTGAGAGGCCCGTGCACCATGATGAAGAGTGGCCCCCGCTTGCCACAACTAGAGAAAGCCCTCGCACAGAAACAAAGACACAATACAACCATAAATAAATAAATTAATTAATTTAAAAAATATATATATTTTTTAAAAAACCCAAAAACCTACAAGACCAAATAAATGAAGACGAAATAGGCAACCTATCTGAAAAAGAATTCAGAGTAAGGACAGTAAAGATGATCCAAAATCTGGGAAACAGAATGGAGAAAATACAAGAAACATTTAACAAGGATCCAGAAGAACTAAAGAGCAAACAAACAGTGATGAACAACACAATAACTGAAATTAAAAATACTCTAGAAGGAATCAATAGCAGAATAACTGAGGCAGAAGAACAGATAAGTGAGCTGGAAGATAAAATGGTGGAAATAACTGCCAGGAAGAAGAATAAAGAAAAAATGAAAAGAATTGAGGACACTCTCAGAGACCTCTGGGAAAACATTAAATGCACTAACATTCGAATTATAGGGGTCCCAGAAGAAGAAGAGAAAAAGAAAGGGTTTGAGAAAATATTTGAAGTTGAAAACTTATTTATAGTTGAAAACTTCCCTAACCTGGGAAAGGAAATATTCCATCAAGTCCAGGAAGTGCAGAGAGTCCCATACAGGATAAACCCAAAGAGAAACAGGTCAGGACACATATTAATAAAACTATCAAAAATTAAATACAAAGAAAAAATATTAAAAGCAGCAAGGGAAAAGCAACAAATAACATACAAGGGAATCCCCATAAGGTTAACAGCTGATCTTTCAGCAGAAACTCTGCAAGCCAGAAGGGAGTGGCAGGACATATTTAAAGTAATGAAAGGGAAAACCCTACAACCAAGATTACTCTACCCAGCAAGGATCTCATTCAGATTCGATGGAGAAATTAAGACCTTTACAGACAAGCAAAAGCTAACAGAATTCAGCACCACCAAATCAGCTTTACAACAAATGCTAAAAGAACTTCTCTAGGCAGGAAACACAAGAGAAGGAAAAGACCTACAAAACCAAACCCAAAACAATTAAGAAAATGGTAATAGGAACATACATATTGATAATTACCTTAAATGTAAATGGATTAAGTGCTCCAACCAAAAGACATAGACTGGCTGAATGGATACAAAAACAAGACCCGTATATATGCTGCCTATAAGAGACCCACTTCAGACCTAGGGACACATACAGACTGAAAGTGAGGGGTTGGAAAAAGATATTCCATGCAAATGGAAATCGAAAGAAAGCTGGAGTAGCAATACTCATATCAGATAAAATAGACTTTAAAATAATGTTACAAGAGACAGAAAGGACACTACATAATGATCAAGGGATCAATCCAAGAAGAAAATATAACAATTATAAATATATATGCACCCAACATAGGAGCACCTCAATACATAAGGCAACTTCTAACAGCTCTAAAAGAGGAAATCGACAGTAACACAATAATAGTGGGGGACTTTAACACCTCACTTACACCAATGGACAGATCATCCAAACAGAAAATTAATAAGGAAACAGAAGCTTTAAATGACACAATAGACCAGATAGATTTAATTGATATTTATAGGACATTCCATCTGAAAACTGCAGATTACACTTTCTTCTCAAGTGCGCACGAAACATTCTCCAGGATAGATCACATCTTGGGTCACAAATCAAGCCTCAGTAAATTTAAGAAAACTGAAATCATATCAAGCATCTTTTCCAACCACAACACCATGAGATTAGAAATCAATTACAGGGGAAAAAAACGTAAAAAGCACAAACACATGGAAGCTAAACAATACGTTACTAAATAACCAAGAGATCACTGAAGAAATAAAAAAGGAAATCAAAAACTACCTAGAGAAAATGACAACGAAAACACAACAATCTAAAAACCATGGGATGCAGCAAAAGCAGTTCTAAGAGGGCAGTTTATAGCAATACAAGCCTACCTCAAGAAACAAGAAAAATCTCAAGTAAACCATCTAACCTTATACCTAAAGGAACTAGAGAAAGAACAAACAAAACCCAAAGTTAGAAGAAGGAAAGAAATCAAAAAGATCAGAGCAGAAATAAATGAAATAGAAACAAAGGGAACAGATGAACCGGTTTGCAAGGCAGAAATAGAGACACAGATGTAGAGAACAAACGTATGGACAGCAAGGGGGGAAAGCAGGGGTGGGGGGGGAGGGAGCTGGTGGCAGTGGGATGAATTGGGAGATTGAGACTGACATATATACACTAATATGTATAAAACAGATAACTAATAAGAACCTGTTGTATAAAAAATTAAATAATATAAATGTTTTTAAAAAAAGAAAGAAAACAATAGCATAGATCAATAAAACTAAAAGCTGGTTCTTTGAGATGATAAACGAAATTGATATACCTTTAGTCAGAGTCATCAAGACAAAGAGGGAGATGACTCAAATCAATACAATTAGAAATGAAAAAGGAGAAGTTACAATGGACACCACAGAAATATAAAGCATCATAAGAGACTACTACATGCGACTCTATGCCAATAAAATGGACAATCTGGAAAAAATGGACAAATTCTTAGAAAGATATAACCTTCCAAGACTGAACCAGGAAGAAATAGAAAATATGAACAGACCAATCACAAGTAATGACATTGAAACTGTGATTAAATATCTCCCAACAAACAAAAGTCCAGGACCAGATGGCTTCACAGATGGACTCTATCAAACATTTAGAGAAGAGCTAACACCCATTCTTCTCAAACTCTTCCAAAAAATTGTAGAGGAAGGAACACTCCCAAACTCATTCTACAAGGCCACCAACACCCTGATACCAAAACCAGACAAAGATACTATAAAAAAAGAAAATTACAGACCAATATCACTTATGAATATAGATGCAAAAATCCTCAACAAAATACTAGCAAACAGAATCCAACAACACATTAAAAGGATCATAAACCATGATCAAGTGGGATTTATCCCAGGGATGCAAGGATTCTTCAATATACACAAATCAATCAATGTGATACACCATATTAACAAATTGAAGAATAAAAACCATATGATCATCTCAACAGAGGCAGAAAAAGCTTTTGACAAAATTCAATACCCATTTATGATAAAAACTCTCCAGAAAGTGGGCATAGAGGGAACCTATCTCAACAAAATAAAGGCCATATATTACAAACCCACAGCAAACATCATTCTCAATGGTGAAAAACTGAAAGCATTTCCTCTAAGATCAGGAACAAAACAAGGATGTCCACTCTTGCCACTATTATTCAACATAGTTTTGGAAGTCCTATCCACAGCAATCAGAGAAGAAAAAGAAATAAAAGGAATACAAATTGGAAAAGAAGTAAAACTGTCACTGTTTGCAAATGACAAGATACTATACATAGAGAAATCTAAAGATGACACCAGAAAACTACGAGAGCTAATCAATGAATTTAGTAAAGTTGCAGGATACAAAATTAAAGCACAGAAATCTCTTGCATTCCTATACACTAACAATCAAAGATCAGAAAGAGAAATTAAGGAAATAATCTCATTCACCATTGCAACAAAAAGAATAAAATACCTAGGAATAAACCTACCTAAGGAGGTAAAAGACCTGAATTCAGAAAACTATAAGACTGATGAAAGGAATCAAAGATGACACAAACAGATGGAGAGATATACCATGTTCTTGGATTGGAAGAACCAATATTGTGAAAATGACTACCATACCATGTGAAAATGACTACTATACTACCCAAAGCATCTACAGATTCAATGCAATCCCTATCAAATTACCAATGGCATTTTTTACAGAATTAGAACAAAAAATCTTAAAATTTGTATGGAGATACAAAAGACCCTGAATAGCCAAAGCAATCTTGAGGGGAAAAAAAGGAGCTGGAGGAATCAGACTCCCTGACTTCAGACTATACTACAAAGCTACAGTAATCAAGACTATATGGTACTGGCACAAAAACAGAAATATAGATCAATGAAACAGGATAGAAAGCCCAGAGATAAACCCACACACCTATGGTCAACTAATCTATGACAAAGGAGGCAAGGATAGACAATGGAGAAAAGACAGTCTCTTCAATAAGTGGTGCTGGGAAAACTGGACAGCTACATGTAAAAGAATGAAATTAGAACACTCCCTAACACCATAGAGAAAAATAAACTCAAAACGGATTAAAGACGTAAATGTAAGGCCAGACACTATAAAACTCTTAGAGGAACACATAGGCAGAATACACTATGACATAAATCACAGCAAGAGCATATTTTACCCACCTACTAGAGAAATGGAAATAAACAAAAATAAGCAAATGGGACCTAATGAAACAAGAGCTTTTGCACAGCATGGGAAACCATAAACAAGACGAAAAGACAACCCTCAGGATGGTAGAAAATACTTGCAAATGAATCAACGGACAAAGGATTAATCTCCAAAATATATAAACAGCTCATGCAGCTCAATATTTTAAAAAACAAACAACCCAATCAAAAGATGGGCAGAAGACCTAAATAGACATTTCTCCAAAGAAGACATACAGATGGCCAAGAGGCACATGAAAAGCTGCTCAACATCACTAATTATTAGAGAAATGCAAATCAAAACTACAGTGAGGTATCATCTCACACCAATTCAAATGGGCATCATCAGAAAATCTACAAACAGCAAATACTGGAGAGGGTGTGGAGAAAAGGGAACCCTCTTGCACTGTTGGTGGGAATGTAAATTAATACAGTCACTATGGAGAACAGTATGGAAGTTCCTTAAAAAACTAAAAATAGAATTACCATATGACCCAGCAATCCCACTACTGGGCATATACCCAGAGAAAACCGTAATTCTAAAAGACACATGCACCCCAATGTTCATTGCAGCACTATTTACAATAGCCAGGTCATGGAAGCAACCTAAATGCCCATCAACAGACAAATGGATAAAGAAAATGTGGTACATATATACAATGGAATATTACTCAGCCATAAAAAGGAATGAAATTGGGTCATTTGTAGAGACGTGGATGGACCTAGAGACTGTCATACAGAATGAAGTAAGTCAGAAAGAGAAAAACAAATATCATATATTAACGCATATATGTGGAATCTAGAAAAATGGTACAGATGAACTGGTTTGCAAGGCAGAAATAGAGACACAGATATAGAGAACAAACGTATGAATACCAAGGGGGGAAAGACGGGAGGGGGTGGTGGTGGGATGAATTGGGAGATTGGGTTGACATATATACAGTAATATGTATAAAATAGCTAAGTAATAAAAAAAAATAAAAACGGGGAGTGACTATTAATGCATATAAGGTTTCTTTCTGGAGTGATGAAAATATTCTGGAATTAGATAGTGGTGATAGTTGCACAACTTTGTAAATACATTTAAAGCTACTTAAAGCTTTAAAAGGTGAACTTTATGGTATATAAATTGTATTTCAATAAATGTTTTTAAATAAAAACAATTCCCAAAGCTTTGGAAACTCAGAAACATAATTCTAAATAATCTATGAGTCAAAAAGTAAATCATAAAGAAATTAGAAAAAAATTCGAGCCAGATGACAAAAATACAACACATGAAAATTTGTGGCATGAAATAAAGTGATACTTAGAAGGAAATTTATGAGTTTAAATACTTATATGCAACACATATAATTGACACAGGACTAGTATCCTGAATGTCTGTATTTATAGAAAACACACAAGACAGATGAAAACATGTAGAAACTGAACCACAGTGATGCAATCAGCAAGTTCAGACTAAAGAAAATTATACAGTAAACCAGTTGGATTCTTCTACCAATAAACTGCAAGGGGAAAAAAAAATCAGAGAGAGGGAGGATGAAAGGGGGACTTACAGACCAAAAGCAACTTAGACACCAGTCAATTGCTAGTATGGACTTTATTTGGATCCTGTTACAAAATATACTGTAAAAAATAAGAATTGGAAATCTGAACACTAGATGTGTATCAATGAAGAGCAATGAGAAAAGGATAATCTTTTCAATAACCAGTGCTAAGTTAGATAGGCATATGGGGGAAAAATGAAAATTTACCTCTATCTAATATTATACACAAAAATCATTTTCAGGTAGATTGTAGATCTAAAGGTGAAAGTCAAAACTATAAAGCTTTTGGAAGATAACATACAAGAAAATCTTCATGATCTTGAAGTAGGGAATGAGTGTTTAAATAGGAAACAAAAGCTGCTAGCCAGAGGAAAGTCTTAATTGGACTACATTAAGACTACAATCTTAAATGAAGTGTGAAACAATAAGCCATAGAATGGGAGAGTATACATGCAACACAGAACAAAGAACTAGAATGCTAAACATACAAAGAACTGAAATCATTAAGAAAAAGAAAAAGTAGTAGAAAAATGAGCAAAAGACTGGAACAGGCACATAATAAGTTACTCAACCTCATTTAAACTTAAGAACAAGCAAATCAAAAACACACTGAGATATTATACACCAACTACTTTGTGAAAATTCCACTGACAACATCAAATGTAGGTGAAAATTTGGAATACTAGAAACATGTTCTGCTGCTATGAAAATTCCTATGCTTTAGTAGATCATTCCAAACTGTTTTTCTAGCAATGGCAAATTCTTTTCCTATGGCAATATAAGTTGGTACAATCACTTCAGAAAACAGTTTGCATTATTCTACTGAAGTGGAAAATATGCATATCCTAAAACCCAGCAATTCCACTCCTAGGTATGCACCCTAGTCTCCAGGGACTAGAGAAACTCATGGACATGTACAAGACTGCTCTTAGCAGAGCTGTTAATGATAGTATCAACCTGTAAATAATCCAAATATCTATTAGCAGTAGAACAAATAAACAATTAACGGTATGTTCATAAATGGCATCCTATACAATAATTAAAATCAATAAATTCGATACATACAATAGCATGAATATAAAGTAAAAGCAACAGACAAAAAATACATATAGCCCAATTTTACTTCTATAAAGTTGAAAAAAGGGAAAACTAAACTGCATCATTTAAAAATGCATAAATAGCTGAGAAAACTAAAGTAAGTCAAAAGGATTACTATAAAAATAAATTTTGTTATTACTTTCAGGGGGAAGGAGTAGGTTATGACTGGGAAGAGGTACATGGGGAGGCTGCTGAGGGTCTCGAAATGATCTTTCTTCAACTGAATTGTGGTTAAGCAGACGTTGACTTTACAAATGCTTGTTAAACTGTACATATTTTATGTATTTATATTTATCTCCACAATCACACACACTGCACACACCAAACTACACACACACACACACACACACACACACACACACACACACACAGCATAATGGATCTTTTCATCAAAGTTTTAGCTGCTATAAATTCTTCTCCCCACATTTCCACACTCTGCAAATTTTCATTCATAAGCAATTAATTTTCATAATGGGAGTAAATACCTTCCCCCAATAGCATAATGAACACTGCTGAAAAATTATGGCAGCTAATGTTTATTGATTACCTTTTTATGCAACACAGTATACTACACTCTTCATATAAATTAACACATTTAAGATAAAAAACAACTCTAAAAGGTAGCTATGGGGCTTCCCTGGTGGCGCAGTGGTTGAGAATCTGCCTGCTAATGCAGGGGACACGGGTTCGAGCCCTGGTCTGGGAAGATCCCACATGCCACGGAGCAGCTGGGCCCGTGAGCCACAACTACTGAGCCTGCGCGTCTGGAGCCTGTGCCCCGCAACGGGAGGGGCCGCGATGGTGAAAGGCCCGCGCACCGCGATGAAGAGCGGTCCCCGCGCCGCGATGAAGGGTGGCCCCCACTTGCCGCAACTGGAGAAAGCCCTCGCACGAACCGAAGACCCAACACAGCCAAAAATAAATAAATAAATAAATAAAGTAGCTATAAAAGGTAGCTATGATCAGCCTCTTTACAGAGGTAATTGCCAGTGTTCACATAATTATAAATGTCAGAGCTAGTCAGTCTGAACTGAACTTTTCCCACCATTCTACACAAAGTCCAATAGTTGATAAAGTTTGTTTACTAATCTTTTATTCACCTTCCCCTTATAATATTCTGTGGCATTTTCCTCATCTGATATTTAACTACTTCATTCATTTATTCAACATTCATTCATTTATTCAACACATTTATTTAGTACCTACTATATTCCAGGTACTACTCTATATACAGGATATACAGGGGTGAAAAGGAATGACAAAGTCCAAGCTTATATTTTAGTGGGGGAGGTAGACAATAAACAAATAATTTCAGATAGTGATCAGTTCTATGAAGAAAATAGAATAATGTGATAGTGATTGGGGGTAGCAGAAACATTTGGGCTGAGATTTGAGTGCTAAATCAGCTATGCAAACTACTGGAAGGGGTTCCAGGTTGGGGACGCTGTAAATATCAAACCCCTGAAAGGGAAATGAGCCTTGGCATATTCAGTGAACAGAAAGAAGGCTGCTCTGCCTGCAGTACAGTGAGCAAAGAACACAGAGGGTGAACCATGGAGGGCCAGGTCAGCCAGAGCAAGGAACTTAGATTCCATCTTGATGCAATGGGAAGACATTGGAAGCTTTTAAGGGAGTGTCACAGAACAATTTACCTCTGAAAGAAAAAAAAATAACTTAGGACCTATGTAAAGCAAAGACTGTTGGGGTAGGGGGCTGAGGGAGTACAGGTGGGAAATGACAAGAGTGGAAGTGGGAAGGCAGTTTTTATTAAGAAACCCAGGGAGGGAAGGAGCTTGAACTAGACGGGTAGCAATAAAAATGGAGAGAAGACTCTAGATGGGATCAATAGTAGAATAACTGAGGCAGAAGAAAGGATAAGTGACCTGGAAGATAAAATGGTGGAAATAACTACTACAGAGCAGGATAAAGAAAAAAGAATGAAAAGAACTGAGGACAGTCTCAGGGACCTCTGGGACAACATTAAACGCTCCAACATTCGAATTATAGGGGTACCAGAAGAAGAAGAGAAAAAGAAAGGGACTGAGAAAATTTTTGAAGAGATTATAGTTGAAAACTTCCCTAATACGGGAAAGGAAATAGTTAGTCAAGTCCTGGAAGCACAGAGAGTCCCATACAGGATAAACCCAAGGAGGAACACGCCAAGACACATATTAATCAAACTGTCAAAAATTAAATATAAGGAAAACATATTAAAGGCAGCAAGGGAAAAAAAACAAATAACACACAAGGGAATCCCCATAAGGTTAACATCTGATCTATCAGCAGAAACTCTGCAAGCCAGAAGGGAGTGGCAGGATATACTTAAAGTGATGAAGGAGAAAAACCTACAACCAAGATTACTCTACCCAGCAAGGATCTCATTCAGATTTGATGGAGAAATTAAAACCTTTACAGACGAGCAAAAGCTGAGAGAGTTCAGCACCACCAAACCAGCTTTACAACAAATGCTAAAGGAACTTCTCTAGGCAAGAAACACAAGAGAAGGAAAACACCTACAATAACAAACCCAATACATTTAAGAAAATGGGAATAGGAACATACATATCGATAATTACCTTGAATGTAAATGGATTAAATGCTCCCACCAAAAGACACAGGCTGGCTGAATGGATACAAAAACAAGACCCATATATGTGCTGTCTACAAGAGACCCACTTCAGACCTAGAGACACATACAGATTGAAAGTGAGGGGATGGAAAAAGATATTCCATGCAAATGGAAATCTAAAGAAAGCTGGAGTAGCAATTCTCATATCAGACAAAATAGACTTTAAAATAAAGACTATTACAAGAGACAAAGAAGGACACTATATAATGATCAAGGGATCGATCCAAGAGGAAGGTATAACAATTGTAAATATTTATGCACCCAACATAGGAGCACCTCAATACATAAGGCAAATACTAACAGCCATAAAAGGGGAAATTGACAGCAACACAATCATAGTAGGGGACTTTAACACCCCACTTTCACCAATGGACAGATCATCCAAAATGAAAATAAATAAGGAAACACAAGCTTTAAATGATACATTAAACAAGATGGACTTAATTGATATTTATAGGACATTCCACCCAAAAACAACAGAATACACATTTTTCTCAAGTGCTCATGGAACATTCTCCAGGATAGATCATATCTTGGGTCACAAATCAAGCCTTGGTAAATTTAAGAAAATTGAAATCGTATCAAGTATCTTTTCCGACCACAACGCTATGAGACTAGATATCAATTACAGGAAAAGATCTGTAAAAAATACAAACACATGGAGGCTACACAATACATTACTTAATAACGAAGTGATTACTGAAGAAATCAAAGGGGAAATCAAAAAATACCTAGAAACAAATGACAACGGAGACACGACGACCCAAAACCTATGGGACGCAGCAAAAGCAGTGCTAAGAGGGAAGTTTATAGCAATACAAGCCTACCTCAAGAAACAGGAAACATCTCGAATAAACAACCTAACCTTGCACCTAAAGCAATTAGAGAAAGAAGAACAAAAAAACCCCAAAGCCAGCAGAAGGAAAGAAATTATAAAGATCAGGTCAGAAATAAATGAAAAAGAAATGAAGGAAACAATAGCAAAAATCAATGAAACTAAAAGCTGGTTCTTTGAAAAGATAAACAAAATTGATAAACCATTAGCCAGACTCATCAAGAAAAAAAGGGAGAAGACCCAGATCAATAGAATTAGAAATGAAAAAGGAGAAGTAACCACTGACACTGCAGAAATACAAAAGATCATGAGAGATTACTACAAGCAACTCTATGCCAATAAAATGGACAACCTGGAAGAAATGGACAGATTCTTAGAAATGCACAAACTGCCAAGACTGAACCAGGAAGAAATAGAAAATATGAACAGACCAATCACAAGCACTGAAATTGAAACTGTGATTAAAAACCTTCCAACAAACAAAAGCCCAGGACCAGATGGCTTCACAGGTGAATTCTATCAAACATTTAGAGAAGAGCTAACACCTATCCTTCTCAAACTCTTCCAAAATATTGCAGAGGGAGGAACACTCCCAAACTCATTCTACGAGGCCACCATCACCCTGATACCAAAACCAGACAAAGATGTCACAAAGAAAGAAAACTACAGGCCAATATCACTGATGAACATAGATGCAAAAATCCTCAACAAAATACTAGCAAACAGAATCCAACAGCACATTAAAAAGATCATACACCATGATCAAGTGGGGTTTATTCCAGGAATGCAAGGATTCTTCAATATACGCAAATCAATCAATGTGATACACCATATTAACAAATTGAAGGAGAAAAACCATATGATCATCTCAATAGATGCAGAGAAAGCTTTCGACAAAATTCAACACCCATTTATGATAAAAGCCCTGCAGAAAGTAGGCATAGAGGGAACTTTCCTCAACATAATAAAGGCCATATATGACAAACCCACAGCCAACATTGTCCTCAATGGTGAAAAACTGAAACCATTTCCACTAAGATCAGGAACAAGACAAGGTTGCCCACTCTCACCACTATTATTCAACATAGTTCTGGAAGTCCTAGCCACAGCAATCAGAGAAGACAAAGAAATAAAAGGAATACAAATCGGAAAAGAAGAAGTAAAGCTGTCACTATTTGCAGATGACATGATACTATACATAGAGAATCCTAAAGATGCTACCAGAAAACTCCTAGAGCTAATCAATGAATTTGGTAAAGTAGCAGGATACAAAATTAATGCACAGAAATCTCTTGCATTTCTATACACTAATGACGAAAAATCTGAAAGTGAAATTAAGAAAACACTCCCATTTACCATTGCAACAAAAAGAATAAAATATCTAGGAATAAACCTACCTAAGGAGACAAAAGACCTGTATGCAGAAAATTATAAGACACTGATGAAAGAAATTAAAGATGATACAAATAGATGGAGAGATATACCATGTTCCTGGATTGGAAGAATCAACATTGTGAAAATGACTCTACTACCCAAAGCAATCTACAGATTCAATGCAATCCCTATCAAACTACCACTGGCATTTTTCACAGAACTAGAACAAAAAATTTCACAATTTGTATGGAAACACAAAAGACCCCGAATAGCCAAAGCCATCTTGAGAACGAAAAATGGAGCTGGGGGAATCAGGCTCCCTGACTTCAGACTATATTACAAAGCTTCAGTAATCAAGACAGTTTGGTACTGGCACAAAAACAGAAATATAGATCAATGGAACAGGATAGAAAGCCCAGAGATAAACCCACACACATATGGTCAACTTATCTTTGATAAAGGAGGCAAGCATATACAGTGGAGAAAAGACAGCCTCTTCAATAAGTGGTGCTGGGAAAATTGGACAGGAACATGTAAAAGTATGAAATTAGAACACTCCCTGACACCATGCTCAAAAATAAACTCAAAATGGATTAAAGACCTAAGTGTAAGGGCAGACACTATCAAACTCTTAGAGGAAAACATAGGCAGAACACTCTATGACATACATCACAGCAAGATTCTTTTTGACCCAGCTCCCAGAGAAATGGAAATAAGAACACAAATAAACAAATGGGACCTAATGAAACTTAAAAGCTTTTGCACAGCAAAGGAAACCATAAACAAGACGAAAAGACAACCCTCAGAATGGGAGAAAATATTTGCAAATGAAGCAACTGACAAAGGATTAATCTCCAAGATTTACAAGCAGCTCATGCAGCTCAATAACAAAAAAACGAACAACCCAATCCAAAAATGGGCAGAAGATCTAAATAGACATTTCTCCAAAGAAGATATACAGATGGCCTACAGACACATGAAAGAATGCTCAACATCATTAATCATTAGAGAAATGCAAATCAAAACTACAATGAGATATCATCTCACACCGGTCAGAATGGCCATCATCAAAAAATCTAGAAACAATAAATGCTGGAGAGGGTGTGGAGGAAAGGGAACACTCTTGCACTGTTGGTGGGAATGTAAATTGATACAGCCACTATGGAGAACAGTATGGAGGTTCCTTAAAAAACTACAAATAGAACTACCATATGACCCAGCAATCCCACTACTGGGCATATACCCTGAGCAAACCATAGGTCAAAAAGAGTCATGTACCAAAATGTTCATTGCAGCTCTATTTACAATAGCCAGGACATGGAAGCAACCTAAATGTCCATCGACAGATGAATGGATGAAGAAGATGTGGCACATATATACAATGGAATATTACTCAGCCATAAAAAGAAATGAAATGGAGGTATTTGTAATGAGGTGGATGGAGTTAGAGTCTGTCATACAGAGTGAAGTAAGTCAGAAAGAGAAAAACAAATACAGTATGCTAACACATATATACGGAATCTAAGGGAAAAAAAAAAAAAATAGGCCATGAAGAACCTAGTGGCAAGACGGGAATAAAGACACAGACCTACTCGAGAATGGACTTGAGGATATGGGGAGGGGGTGGGGTGAGATGTGACAGGGTAAGAGAGTGTCATGGACATATATACACTACCAAATGTAAAATAGATAACTAGTGGGAAGCAGCCGCACAGCACAGGGAGATCAGCTCGGTGCTTTGTGACCACCTAGAGGGGTGGGATGGGGAGGGTGGGAGGGAGGGAGATGCAAGAGGGAAGAGAAATGGGAACATATTGTATATGTATAACTGATTCACTTTGTTATAAAGCAGAAGCTAACACACTATTGTAAGGCAATTATACTTCAATAAAGATGTTTAAAAAAAAAAAAAAATGGAGAGAAGTGTTCAGCTTCCAGATATATTTTGAGGGTAGAGCAAATAAACTGAATGTCTATTTTTTTGTTAACTATTTATTGCATGCTATAATGTACCAGGCACTGTTCTAGGTGCTGGGGATGCAGAACTGAATAAGACAAGTAGGGTCCCTGACCTCAAGGAGCTTATATAGTACATATTCCAGTGGGAGAAACAGACATTTAATAGATAAACAAATAAAAATACCCCATAATGTCAGATAATAAATGCTATGATGAAAAATAAAGGAGAGAGCGTGGCAGAGGTGGGGTAATATATTAGGTAAGTCAGGAAAAAGACTTTGCATAGGAGGTGACACTTAAGCAAAGACTTAAAGTGAAGCACAGGCCACACAAATACTTTGGTAAGTACTCCTGGCAGAGGGAAGAGCAAACGAAACGATCACCTCAACGATCTTGAGGTGAGAATGTACCTATGTTGTGAGCACAAGAGCAAAGCCAAGGTGGCTAGAGTGGGATGAGCCAGTAGAAGTGGCAGATGAGGCCAAAGAGAACAGATCCCATAAAGTCACGTAGGTCGTAGAGAATATTTTGAATTTTATTTGAAGTGTGACAAAAAGCTATGAGAGTTGACAGCAGGAAGGGATACTTGATTCACATTTTAGAAGGACCATTCTGACTGCATTTCTGAACTACTGAAGGACAAGAAATATGAAAAGAGAGATAACGATGGCTTTGATTAGAGTGGTACTAGTAGAGGTATTACATTTGCTGAATTAAATAGGAGTTGCTGAATTGAATACAAAATATGAAAACCGTGTCAAGGATGATTTCTAGAGCTTTGGCTTAAGAAAACTAGGGAGTGAATGTCACATTTACTGAGATGGGGAAGCTAGGGAGGAATAGGTTGGAGGATAGGGATCAAAAGTTGTTTTTGTTCATGAGATGACTATTAGTCAGGGGGAAATTTCAGGTAGGCTGTGCCTATAAAAGTCTGGAGCTCAGCGGATAGGTCAAAGCCAGAGACAACTTTGTTTTAGAGAGTTACTAATGGCTGGCTGACAATTCTCAGGAACAAAATTTCTTTCATATTTGAGAATGTACTGGCTCAATTCTTAGGAGCCGCCTATAAGTTCAATCTTATTCCTCCTATGGGTATGCGGCAGTAATACCATTTACCAGGATATACTATATATGATAAACTCTATAAAATTTCATGTCCTTGGCTTCCTTTTTTTTTTTTGCCACGTCACACGGCATGTGGGATCCTAGTTCCCTGACCAGGGATCAAACCCATGCCCCCTGCAGTGGAAGTGTGGAGTCCTAACCACTGGACTACCAGGGAATTCCCTGTTCTTGGCTTCAGACTAAGATAATTAACTAATTTTTATAAATTACCAAGAAAAGAGAATACTGGGTCCCAATCTAACATATTCAAAAATTAATATAAATTTTATTGAAAGAACAAGGTCTTACTAAAACTAATAGGTAAAAAAAAGCCAGGAATCAGATCTATGTCCATTATAGCTTCCTTACATCTCCCCTCCTTCTTTCATGCCTTATCACCTAGAAGCTTAGTCACCAATAAGTTCACAGAGTTAGCTATTCATTTTCAAAATAGAATTTATTTCTGTAATAAAGAATTAAAATATAGCTGTGAAAGTAGAAAATAATATAGAAAAATATTTAAAATGTGCAACAGTAATTTTGAGTAAAGGTAGTTAAGCACTAGAGGTTATGCTCAACTTCTATTTGAACGACCAATCATATATATTATTACCTACACCAGAAAAAACATACCTACTTGCAGTTTTAATTAATAATTATAATTCAAAAACAGGTTTATACACCTGGTCAGGCTTTAAAATATAAGTACAAATCTTGGGGATATATTTTTTGAAGCTGGCTTCACTTCACAGACTGATAAATCTACTGTCCCAAAATCACAAGGTTGTTTTTACTAATTTATCCATGTAATTAAGTCAAAGTGGAGGAAATATGTACTTTTTGGATGAAACCTAATGTTTTGGTAAAAATGGGACAAGAGTATCATTTTTCATTATGTTGGTATAAAAGCTGGTAAGCTCACGTATCCCCAGAGCTTGGTTTCCACCAGGTGGGTCTCAAATTCAGACACTAAATGCAGATGAAGAAATATCTAGTGAATTCTATCTATCCCTTCCCCAAAGTTTTACGTACAATTAAGATATAGGTATTATTTGTATGAAGAACATACAAAAAGAATTGGAAATTGTTTGGCTAGAGGGAAGACAACTCTTCAGGGGCTACTGTTTGCAGTTTGCAGAACATGATAATCTTCTCTAGGAAGAATAATGTCCACATAGCAGCACTATATTCACCAGGAATCCCAGAGCCAGTGGATCTATCATGTAGCAGGAAGCCAAACCTTCTGGCTGCTCACAACATCACTCAGCTTCCCTTTAATCTTCAGGAAGTGTCTCTTGAATTCCAATCCATCACCCTATATTAGGAATAATATCCAAAACTAATGTCAAAAAAACAAGAAAAAGAGACTATGCCATAAAATCAAACTTTCTTTAGGGGTAAGTAGAGACAAACATCCATGGATATGTCCAGCTACAGTTATCTTCCGGTCCTCTTATGAATACAAAATATCTTGGTAGAAGAAATGACTACATAAATAATTCTGACTTGACTTTGGGCCCATCACTGCTCCCACCACCCTGGGCCCAGAGAGCAGAAACAATGGCATCCTGTCCATTTCAAGGGTTGGTATCTCTGGACCTATGTCATTGTTTTTCATAGGCACTAGGCGTTTATAAACTAAAAATAAGCTACACAACTACGCTTTCAAGTCTTGCCACAACAGAGCCAGTGATTCAGTTATGAGAAGGGTTTCTCTACACTAGGATCTTAATTTAATTCCATACCAAGCATCTGGACAATAGCACTGCAGCAAATCTCCAACATAAAGAATGTGAGCAACTCCTCCAACCTCATTTAGAGCCACACACAATCTTTCGGTAAACAGAGAAAATGCTAGCTATTTTGGTCTTATATGTCAAAGGCTTTAAAACTGTAACCTCAGAACCACTAATTTCTAAAGAAAGAATCAGAAATGTGAACAAAACCATGTATATGAGTATTAATCATAGAGTAGCTTGTAACAAACAGATAAAGTTTCATTAATTATAATGTGCAAACATTTGGACAAATCGTAATTATTATGAAAAAATATTAAATACAAATTCAATAAGAAAAAGCTTAGAATGCTACAAAATATTAAGGGTAATTATTTTAAGGACGAAAATAATTTAGGACTATTTTAATTTTTTTATGTTATTTATTTACACATTCTACAAAAAACAAAAACTTTTATAATAAGGAAAATGTCATTTGAAAAAACTGTTTTAGAATAGCTAATGACAAGAACAAATGTTCATAATATTAAATTTAAAAAACCAGTTACCATATGTTTATAAATATAATGCCATTTAAAAAAAATCTACACATAAGAGTAATTCCATAGAGCATATATTATAAGTAATAGTAAGGTTATTGTAATACAATATCAAAAATAAATCTGTGTTCTCTTTGGATGATAAAATTAAAGTTGATTCTTAGCTTCTTTATACTTTTTTGTGTTTCTAAAATTTCCAAAATGAACATGTAATACTTCTTTAAAAATAGCAAAACAAAGTTTTTTCTTTTAAAAAGTGTTCTATTCTACATACCTTAGAAAGCCGGAAGTCGACCAAGATCTTCTCATCCATTTCTACCAAATTCACTTTGAAAATGAGTTTATTGTTTCTTCTATCAGTTGTTGATACAGTGACCTAAGACAATAAAAATAAGGTCAAACCAGATGTGTGGGCAGAAAATACTCTAAATAAAAACTATAATCTTAGTTCAGTGATACTACTGGGATAAAAATTTGAGAGGCGCCTCTATAACAGGAACTATGCCAGCTGAAAATCCCACTCCTTCTAGGACTTTCCTCTCCCAATGGGTATGTGTGTGTCCAACCAGACCAACCTGTAAACAGGACGCAGCCCTGTTATCAGGGATTGAGTCTATGTGAACTCTTAGCAACAAAATAAATTTAGTATTTTACCAAGATACAACTGAAAGAAGAAACAATTGAAGAGAATAAAAATGAGGGACTTCCCTGGTGGTCCAGCAGTTAAAACTCCATGCTTCCAATGCAGGGGGTGTGGGTTTGTTCCCTGGTTGGGGAACTAAGATCCCACGTGCCATGCAGCATGGCCAAAAAATGGAAAAAAAAAAAAAAAAAAGAGAGAGAGAGAGAGAATAAAAATGGACTGAGAGGAAAAACAAGATTATTAAAACATAAGAAAGAAAAAGAGAGGCCAGATTTGTGGGTAAAAAGCTACAGCAGCAATCAGAAGACGGTGAAGGTCTTGAGAGGCCTTTCAACTTCCACTTTCAGTGTTTTAGAAGCTCAGGCTAGAATAGTGACGTGGAAAGAAAGGCATAGCCAACAGCCAGCAACAAGACCCCAAGCATGGATGAGGCTGTCCTGGACCACAGAAAAGCCATCACCTCCAGCTGGATGAATGAGCCCAAGCAAGATCAGATTTGCCTAGCTGAGCCCAGCCCAAATTACAACAACATTTTTAATAATTCTTGCTTCAAGAAATGACTATTAAAGAAACACAGGTGTACCACAACGGTGCAACACTGGAACAACATTATGTTCTGGGAAAACACAAGACACTCAGCACATCTTAAGTAGGTTATTAAACTTCAAAGACAAAGAAAATTCTCCAAAGATTCAGGCAGAAAGAATTAATTGAGGAGTAATGTCGGTAACAATGGCAGATTAGGAAACTTCAAAAGCCCATTAACTCCACAAAAGCAATGAAAAATCTGGCAAAAACTGTCAGAATCAACTTTTTCAGAACACTGAAAACTAACGAAAAGCTTGCAGCAACACAGGGGCACTCACACAAAACAGATGAGCTTTCTCACATTGTAACTACCTTATTCCCAACTCCCACTCCTTAGCTCAGTAGTAGGCTTGAAAATAACCATCCACATTCCAGGTCCAGGTACAAATGCAAGAATAAACGTCATTCATAAACTGTCTTAAGCTGTTGTACCTTCCTGGAAGACCTGTTCAACACACTTGTCTTTATTTTGCCTGCCTAACTACACAGGACTTGTGTTAAAGTTGCCACCTGGGGAGCATCTGTCAAAAGTACCTACGGGCAAATGCTTTAACCCTTGCTTACTGGGGTAATGCAGAACAGTTGGGACAAACAGATTACCTAAAAAGGCTGGAAGGAAAGGTTTAGGAGTGAGATGTTTTTGAGGGATAAGAGTTCTGAAAATCTCTCACATATTCCTGGGACTGTAAAGGCTATACTTATGCCCAGGGCACTGTACATGCTCAAGAAATGTCTGAGAAGTCTCTAAGCTCTACCTCTGGCTGACCATGAGGCACCACACAAGCAGGAAGTGAAGGCTAATGCAGAGCTGTAAACTGCCTGGCTGGGTATCGACAGTATGCCCCAATACGCACACAGAACCCATCTGCAAAAACTAGCTTTTGGTTCCAGGAATTTAATGTTTAACCATTAGCTGACCATTGAGCTAACAGAACAAAGATTTCAGAGACCACACACAACAAAGAAGACAGACACTACAATATTTGATCAGAAACGTCACTAAACAATCAAAAACTACATCAATTGTCAATGATAACAAACCCTGGGAAGAGGGGAAAATCTACTTCCAGGGTTGTCACATTATAATATTCAAAATGTCCAGTTTTCAATAAAAAAGGATAAAGCATACAGAAAAATGAGAAAATATGGCCCCCACACAGGAAAAAAGAAGTCAGTAGAGACTGTTCCTAAAGAACAGAAAGAAGAATGAAGAAAAATGAACAGAGTCTAAGAGACCCGTGGGACATCATCAAGTGTATCAGAATATGCACAATGTGAGTCCCAGAGAGAGAGGAGAGAATGGGGCAGAATGAACATTTGAAAAAATAATGGCCAAAAACTTCCCAAATTTGATGAAAAACAATCCTATCCAGGAAGCTGAATGAACTTCAACTAGGATAAAATGAAAGAGATCCACACCAAGATACATCATATTCAAACTGTTGAAAGACAGTGACAACAAGAGAATCTTGAAAGCAGCAAGAGAAAGTGACACATCATGTACAAGAGATCCTCAATAATATTAACAGCTGATTTCTCATTAGAAACCACAGAAGCCAGAAGGCAGTGGAATGACACAAAGAGCTAAAAGGAAAAAACTGTCAAGAAGTCCATATCTGGGGGCTTCCCTGGTGGCGCAGTGGTTGAGAATCTGCCTGCCAATGCAGGGGACACAGGTTCGAGCCCTGGTCTGGGAGGATCCCATATGACGGGGAGCAACTAGGCCCGTGAGCCACAATTACTGAGCCTGCGCGTCTGGAGCCTGTGCTCCGCAACAAGAGAGGCCACGACAGTGAGAGGGCCGTGCACCGCAATGAAGAGTGGCCCCCGCTTGCTGCAACTGGAGAAAGCCCTCGCACAGAAACGAAGACCCAACACAGCCAAAAATAATAAATAAATAAATAAATAAATTTATTAAAAAAAAAAAAAAAAAGAAATAGTAAAGGAAGTCCTTCAGGCTGAAATGAAAGAACGCTAGATAGCAACTCAAATCCACGTGGAGAAATAAAAAATATTGGTAAAGTTAATTTACATAGGTAAATACAAATGACAATAATAATCAATTTTGTTGTTTGTAACATCTATTTTTTCCCTATCTGATTTAAAAAGACAGCCACATAAAGTAATAATTATAAATCCATGTTGTTGGGTATACAATGCAAACTATAATCAAAACAGAACTAAAATGGCTATACTAATATCAAACAAAAGACTGTAACAAAAATTTTTGCAAGAGACAAATAAGGACATTATATAATGTTAAGATGATCAAGAAGATATAGCAATTATAATCATATATTTATCTAGAATCCAAACTCCAAAATTTATGAGGCAAAAACTAACAGGTTTAAAGTAAGAAATAGAATTCAGCAATAACAGCTGGAGAGTACAACATTCCACTCTCAATAATGGATATAAAAATTAGACAAAGATAAACAAAGAAATAGGGTTTTCCTGGTGGTGCAGTGGTTAAGAATCTGCCTGCCAAGGCAGGGGACATGGGTTCAAGCCCTGGTCTGGGAAGATCCCACATGCCGCGGAACAACTAAGCCCATGCGCCACAACTCCTAGGCCTGCGCTCTAGAGCCTGTGAGCCACAACTACTGAACCTGCATGCCACAACTACTGAAGCCCACGTGCCTAGAGCCCATGCTCCGCAACAAGAAGCCACCACAACGAGAATCCTGCACACCTCAACAAAGAGTAGCCCCCACTCACCACAGCTGGGGAAAGCCTGCACGCAGCAACAAAGATCCAACACAGCCAAAAATAAATAAATTTAAAAAATAAATAAAAAAAAGAAAAACAAAGAAATAAAAGACATGAACAACACTATAATGCAACTAGACCTAACAAATATGCCCAGAACACCTCACCCAACAACAACAGAATCTACATTCTTCTCAATCACACCTGGAACATTCTCCAGTATAGACCATATGTTAGGCAACAAAACAAGTCTCAATAAATTTTAGATAATTAAAATAATACTAAATATCTTCTCTGACCACAATGCAATTAGAAACCAACAACAGAAAGGATTTTGAAAAATTCACAAATATGTGGAAATGAAACAGCATACCTAAATAACCAAAAAGGAAATCACAAGGGAAATTAGAAAATACTTTGATATGAAAAAAACTGAAAACTCAAAATATCAAAACTTATGGGAAGCAGCAAAAGCAGTGCCCAGACATACATTTATACCTATAAGCACTTACACTAAAAAAGAATGATATCCAATCAACAACTTAGCCTTCCACCTTAAAAAACTAGGAAAAAAAAGAGCAAGGTAAATCCAAAAGAAGGAAATGATAAACATAGTAAGGAGAAGAGATAAATTGGCAAACCTTTAGCAGACTGATCAAAAAAAAAAAAAGAAAAAAAAGATTCCAATTACTAAAATCAGGAATAAAAGTAGGATGTTACTACCAACTTTACAGAATCTAAAAGGACTATAATACTACAAAAAATGGTATGCCAACAAATTGGATAACCAAGATGAAATGGACAAACTCCTAGAAACACACAAACTCCCACAAATGACTCAAGAGGAAATAGATCTATAACAAGTGAAGACATTGAGTCAGCAATCAAAAAATTTCCAACAAAGGAAAGCCCAGGACCAGATAGCTTCACTGGGAATTCTACCAAACCTTTGAAGAATTAATATCAATCCTTCTTAAACTCTTCAAAAAATAGAAGAGAAGGGAATACTTCCTAACTTGTGCTACGAGGTCAGTATTACCCTGATACCAAAGCCAGACATCACAAGAAAACTACAGATCAAATCCCTTATGAACACAAAAAAATTTTCAACAAATACTAGTAAACTGAATCTATCGAACACACTACAAGAATTATGCACCATGATCAAGTGGGATTTATCCCAGGAATGCAAGATGGTTCAAAATACAAAAATCAATTAATGTATCCTTATTAACAAAGGAGAAAAGTTTAGCCAAAAAGTAGATACATCCCAGATGTCCATCAATGGATAAATGGATAAACAAAATGTAGTCTATCCACACGATGGACTATCATTCACCCATCGAAAGGAATAAAGTATTAATAAATTCTACAACATGAATTAACCTTGAAAATATTATGTTAAGTAAAAGAAGACAAACGCAAAGGGTCACATACTATACAATTCCATTTATATGAAATGTCCAGAATAGGTAGTTCACAGAAAGTATATTAGTGGTTGCCAGGGAGGAAAGTATGAGGAATGACTGCCAATTGGTATGGAGTTTATTTGGGGGGCAGTGGAAGGTTCTAGATTTAAATGGTGATAGTTGCATAATCTTGTGAATATACTTAAAACTACTAAATTGTACACTTTAAAATGGTTAAAGTGATAATTTTTATAGCATATGAGTTTTATCTCAATAAATCTACCTAAAAAAAAAAAAAAGAGTGAATTATCTATACAAGTGAGAGGAAAATCAGGCTGGCCTCAGATTTCTGCACAATAATATTTTCCCCTAACTTTTAATATTGAAAGCTTACAAATCTACAGAAAAACTGGAAGAACTGTGCAATAAATAACCACAAACCCTTTATTGGCCTTATCAACCTAGATAGCATGTTTACTTTTCTTTTTTTATGTGATTGTCTTTTTTTTTTTTTAGCTTTTAAACTAAGTTATCAACGGCACACACTTCACCATGTGCCTCCTGCAAAGACATTCTCCTACAAACCACAATATTATCATCACACCAAAAATCTGACACTGATTCAAAAACATTATCTCATATAAAACCCATATTCAAATTTCCCCAACTGTTCCAATAACATCCTTTATAGCTTTTTTTCTTTAAATCCACCATCTAGTGAAAGATCATGCATTGCATTATTTATCAGGTCTCTTTGGTCTCCTTTAATACAAAATATCCCTCTCTGATTTTCATGATATTAAGATTTGTGAAAAGCCTGAAGACAGATTAGAATGTCAATGTTATAAAAATGCTATAATAACATAAACAACAAAAATTGGTAGATGGGAGCAGGGAGATGGAGGAAATGTGGAGTTGTTCATGGATCCATCTTTCATAGAAGGGAGTTGATTGTTAACTGTTACAATTTAAGTATTATACATAGTTTTAAAGAATGACTTGAGTCTCTTAGTGTCTTTAATAACCTTAGAGAAGTCTTTTAAGAAATATTATTTCTTATGATAAAGAACATTTTACTTAAATTTCTTCAGTTTCAACTGTTTCTTTTTCAAATTAAACTAATTACTTTATTTTTTTTTTCTTATTTTGCTAGCACCCAGTCTATGTTTTTAGACATTCTTTATTACTTTAAATATCTTCTGAAAGTTCTTCTCCTTATAATCAGTTATGAATTTTAAACAACTTTTATTTTAAACTGTACATTTAAATTTTTTCTACTTTTTATGTTTGCAACTGATGTACATATTCTTTTATCAGGGTATAAGTTTTCAGCAAGGAAATGCTCACATTTTCTTTGCACATTTCCATATACAAAAATGAGTTTACGTTTTTTAATCTTTTAAATCAACAGGCTAAGTTTTCTTTACAGTCATTCTTATTTAATATGTCATGGATATTAAATTATGTTTGTATATTGTTATTTAGGTGACTATTATATGGTTAAAAAGATTTTGGAGGAAAATATATTTTTAAAATATACTGACAATGATAGTTTTTTATTCAAATATTTAAATTTTTCTTCAGGAAAAAAATATAACGAAAATCAATGAAACATACCTGATTCATACAACTTTTCTTCCACTGATAGCCCAATTTCTCACAAGTCTCTTTCAGGCATTGATAAGATTTGTCGGCATCCAATTTGGTAAAAAATCGTGTCATTCTTTTGACCAAGCGCTGCCAGGGGTTCTACATGTCAAATAGAGGAAAGCTAAATACATCATCAGATTTATCACCAAAAGCAGTCATATCATAGCTATTTGGTCTGAAAATTTTTTTCTCTGACTTGAGATTCTTATACATCAGAGTCTCCCCTAGGAATTCCCTGCTGCTCCAGTGGTTAGGACCCTGCGCTTCCACTGCAGGGGGCATGGGTTCTATCCCTGGTCGGGGAATTAAGATCCCATGTGCCATGATGTGGTCAAAAAAACAAACAAAAAACAAAAAAAATCTGCAAGTTTTAATATTATATTTCTTAGATTTATATATTAAAAGAAAAAAAAAGACTTTAAGACAATAAAAAACAAAGGGCTGCCATTATTTATTTGAAAAACCTTACCTGTGAGGATCCCGGGGTGCCAAGCAACTGACTATTCAGAAGCATATGATCAGGACATGTGGGCTGGGAAAAACTGATCCCTTGTACCAGTTTATCAATGTATGAAGGGCTGGTGTCCCATAAGGAAAGACCTGTCCGTGGTTCTGGCTGAGAACTGGAGTACTTCACATTTTCTTCACTGCAGCATTAAGATATGGAGAAAAGTATATCTTTAAATAAAATTCATCAGGCCTTTCTTATATCACATTACCATTCTCACACTGAAAAACATTATATTCATCCTAAGAAAACAATATATGCATGTATTATTTTTCATGGGGACTATTATATCCAACAACTACTTGATCTTTTATTAATCAGTCTTACCTAGAAGCACTGTTTACTGGAGAGAAGTCCAAATTCGATTGAATATGCTTAGAGAATCCGCCAGGAGACTCTGATACACCACCTGAAGTGACTCGGGGCCTCTTTGCCCCTAAAAAAGAAAACATAAATACAAACGCTTTCAAGTTTTCTATGCAGATATTTTTTAATTAACCCAGCTGACAACTTGAAGAAGTAAAACCATATCTAAATTCATTTATTTAACACAAAATACTTATACGACAAATAGTGGCTCTTCCTACATGATTTTATGAGAAACGTGGTCGTTAGGAACTTAGTAGGACTCACTTGCCAAGTTGTACAAACTACACATTTCATAAATCCTGACCTGTAAGTATGGTCCAAGTGCAGGCCATAATTTTAATGGTACCATTTATAGTAACAGAACAATGTTCGATGAAGACTGAGAGACCCAGCTAAGGCATCAAAACTTTTTAAAATAAAAAATAATTTGTGATGATGACAATGAACATTATGAGTCTGCTCTACCCAATCTTCTTTGCTCCTCTAGAAAAGCTCTACCTAAAATAATCATTATATAGAATATGATGCTACTATAAATTCATGGCTACTACCCTCAGCTGGATCCTCAACCTGGACAGTTAGTCCTACGTTTCTCTAGTCAGTTTCCTCTCCCTTTCCACAATGATTCTTTCAAAACTTCTATACTCCTGTCAGATTAACCAAGACCACCCTCCAGGACCTCATTACTTAGCATATGATACCATCTCCCATTTCACAAAGAAAATAAAGTCACTGGAAACTCCCTCAACTTGCCACTACCAAATCTGCTAACTTACTTGCATTCCTACCCATCCTCTCCCCTTCCATCCTCCCATCAAATGTCCATCCCTCTACCTGTAGTTGAGCCCATACCCTCCTTTCTCCTCAGGGACCTTGATGCTCTTTTATTCCCTCTCTCTTAGACTTTGAGCCTCTTCCTCTCAACTGGATCTACCCCCAAACCATTTAAACATGCTTAAGTTTAACCAACCTTTTTATTTATTAATCCATTCATTCAAATATTTTATTAAGCCTACTACGTTATCAGGCAGTAAGATGGGAGAAACGGCATGTTGTTATGCTGATAAGAAAGATCCAGTAAAGAGGGAAGGGTTAATAATGAAGCAGAAACAGAGAAGAATTGCTAGACTGAGTAAGCAAAAGAGAACTGCGTCTAGTGCACAAGAGAAAGGGCTGGTTTATATCTGGAGCAATTTACCCAGAGCAACGGGAGAAAGCAGAGTATATGAGCACAGAGGCAGTTAATCAGGTGGGTGGAGATGGTGGTAGGAGTTTGTGGAAATTCCTTTGTTATTGTTTCTATTTCCCAGTGAAATAGGAAGTATTGCCACCAACTGAGAGTGAGGATGGAGAAGGAGGTATTAGAAGTTGAAGAGAAAATGAAAGGTATAAAAATGTGATTTAGGAGAGTAGGGCTATGAAAGAAGTGGGGAAATGCATTATGATTGCCTGGAAGGAGTAAGGGCCCACTTGAGATCAGTGATCTTGAATTTAAAGCAGACAGTGCTGCATAGTTTTCTCCAGCTGCAATCAGCTGTGGAGGTATAAGTGTAGAGTGGGTACAAAACAGGATTAAACTTAGGTTACGTAGACTTGCTCAGTAAGTATGATGAAGAGAGAATGGGCAATGGACTTCCCTGGTGGCTCAGTGGTTAAGAATCGATCTGCCAATGCAGGGGACACGGGTTCAAGCCCTGGTCTGGGAAGATCCCACATGCCGCAAAGCAACTAAGCCCGTGTGCCACAACTACTGAGCCTGCACTCTAGAGCCCGCGAGCCACAACTGCTGAGCCCATGTGTCACAACTACTGAAGCCCACGTGCCTAGAGCCCATGCTCCGCAACAAGAGAAGCCACTGCAATGAGAAGGCCGCGCACCTCAACAGAGAGTAGCCTCCACTCGCTGCAACTAGAGAAAGTCCGTGCGCAGCAACAAAGACCCAACACAGCCAAAAATAAATCAATAAAATAAATAAGTTTTTTTAAAAAAGAGAGAATTGGCAAGGAGGTTGAAGATAAATGTAAAGAAGTCATTACAGTGACTAACCTTGGGATTAAAATAGTGAGGATGGAACTTGGGACCGAGAAGGGGGCAGATAAAAGATAGTGAAAAGGTAGTAGAATTGATGGACTGCAAGTCCAGGTGCGGTCAAAGGGTTGCTGGAGTCAGGGTACTGGAGGGAGGAAACCAGAAAAAAATATACTGGTGGTCCAAGCAGGATGCTTGAAGACAAGATCGCTAGAGGAGAGAAAGTCAAGGAAATGTGAGATGATGACAGTGGAAGGACCATCTAAATGAATATTTAAATTACCAAGAACCATGACAAAAATTACGTCAAGAGCTGTGTTGGAGAGAGTAACAATGTGGCAGGAATTTTAATTTGAGGTTCAGAAGGTGATTATTACGAGGGAATAGTGGGTGGTAGAGTCTGATAATAGGATTCAAAATGAAGGGTGGAGGAATGTGAAGAAAGAACAAGGAGGATGCCTGCTCCACTCCCAGATCAAGGGTATGAGGGTGCAGGAAAGAAAACACCTACCACCTGAGAAGAAGCAATGTCCTGAGAAGAAGCAATGTCCTCAGGGGAGAGCTGGATTTCAATTAGAATAAGGTGAAAGGTGAAAGAAACATTCAGGGAAGAGTTAAAAACTCCTCATTCATCTCTAGCTATCGTTCTCTCTCAGCCGAGCTTCTTTACTGAGCTGTCTACACTCTGCTTAACTCTCTTTTACACTAGAATCCCTGTACAATAGAGTTTATTCTTAACTCTCCACCAGAACTGTTCCTGCCAAGATCATGAATAACTGCCATATCATGGAATCCACAGGACAAATTTACTCCACATTCTTCTGATGTCCCACCTCTCTGGCTACTTTTCTGTTTCTCTGGCCTCCGCCCATCACTTAAACACTGGCATTCCTTAAGATTTCATATACTCAATTTAATCTACTACCACAGCTTAAATCACCATCTATTTACAGAAAACACCTAAATTGATATCTCCAGCTTAGCCCTGTTTCCTGAGTTACACACATGCATGCACACAAGCACACACAAACACACACACACACACACACTCTCCTATGAGACAGTTTTACTTAACTTCTCAAATTCAAATAAAATATCCAAAATCAAATAAAATTTCCCTGCAAATCTGTTTTTCCTTTTGAGTTACATCCAAGCAAATGGTTTCACCATTTACACAGTTGTTCAAACCAGAAAGGAGACATCCTTTGACTCCTCATTCTCCTTCATTTTCCACATATAAACAATCACCAGTATTATCAACTCTAGTTCTTAAATTTCTCTGGAATCAACTTCTTCTTTCCAATCCCGCTATCACTAACCTAGTCCAGCCTACCATCTTCTCATATCTAGGATCAAAAACAGTGAAAAAAAGTAGCTAGAAAGATCTTTCAAAACCAAACATATAAGCATGTCATTTCCTTGCTTAAAATCTCTCAAAAGGTTTTCCCAACAGCCTTTGGTTAAAGCCCAAGATCCTTAACGTGGCTTACAAGGTCTTCCACGGTTTGGTTGCTATCTACCTCTCCAACCTCATCTCAAACCTCTCTCCCTCTCTCCCTTCTCCATTCACTTACTTTCTCAGCAAACATTTACTGAATGCCTATGATGGACCACTATGCTAAGCACAGGTGATGCAATGATGAACAAGCCAGACATGGTCCATGCCATACTGGCCTTCCCTCCAGTTCCTCAAATGCACCACTTTCTAACCTCCAAGACATCCCAGATGCCGCTTCCATGTTCAGAATCTGCCACTCATCTTGCTACTACTCTTCTGGCTAGCTCCCCTTTAATCTTCAAATCTTAGATTTAATGTGATTTCCTCAGCAAGATAAGTGTTCTTTGTCACTTAAGACTTGGTCAAATTCTTAGCTGTAGTACCCTGACTTTCCACTTTATAATTATTAATGAGCTTAAAATTATTTTTTCTATTTCTGGTTTTTGTACTAGACATTATAATCTTCATGAGGACAGAGACAACAGCTCTTTTGTGTTGTTGACTTATACTGACTTTACAAGTACCTTTTTTTCACAGAAAAAAAAAATACTTGTATTTTAAGGATATTACCTTTCTTGAGTGGTTTGTTGTACCATCTATCTTTTTTGATGTCTGGGATGGTAATCCTTACTGATGGATTCTCAACTAGGATTTTATGCAGCAGAGCTGAAAACAAAACATTAAGACAACATTTATAAAAGACTCAAGTAGATTAGAAAAGCCTACAGCTTGTGGTGTAGAACACACATCCTCTATTGCTTTCCTTATGTCCAAATATTATTTCTGGGAAAGAGAAAGAATAAAGCTACTGATTTTTTGCTTTAATTTCATGCAGTCATTCTTTGCTACTGTCTATATCTTTGAATATTCTTCCCAGAGCTGACTCTCAGTTGTTTGCAAATAAATAGAACAAGAGCTAGGTGGAAATGTTTCTCTTCACTCGATGATATTTATACGAAGATACCAAAAAAAACCCCCTCTTATCCATTTTCAATACCAAACTTCACTGTTCCAATATGTCATATTAAGTCTTCATTTTATAAGGGAAATTTACTTTCCAATAACTTTTTAAAAAAATATTTATTTATTTATTTATTTGGCTGCGCTGGGTCTTAGTTGCAGCACATGGGATCTTTGCTGCTGCACGCGGGATCTTCACCGCCGCATGCGGGATCTTTAGTTGTGGCATGTTAACTCTTAGTTGCAGCATGCATGTGGGATCTAGTTCCCTGACCAGGGATCGAACCCAGGCCCCCTGCATTGTGAGCACAGAGTCTTAGCCACTGGGCCACCAGGGAAGTCCCTCCAATAACTTTTTAAGAGACAGTAATAAAAGCAACCATCATCCTAAGGTACCTTAATTATACTGATAAAGAATTCATTCATCTCCCAACACCAAAATAACTTCTTAATGGACCGAAGATTTAAATGAAAAAAATAAAGTCTTAAAAACATAAATGTGGGGCTTCCCTGGTGGCGCAGTGGTTGAGAATCTGCCTGCCAATGCAGAGGACACGGGTTCGAGCCCTGGTCTGGGAAGATCCCACATGCCGCAGAGCAGCTGGGCCCGTGAGCCACAATTACTGAGCCTGAGCGTCTGGAGCTTGTGCTCCGCAACAAAAGAGGCCGCGATAGTGAGAGGCCCGCGCACCGCGATGAAGAGTGGCCCCCGCTCGCCGCAACTAGAGAAAGCCCTTGCATGGAAAAGAAGACCCAACACAGCCAAAAATAAATAAATAAATTAATTTTAAAAAAAAAAAAACATAAATGAAAACATCGGTAATTTTTTTCTAATGCTGAGGATAGGAAAGACCTTTCCAAACATGACGATATAGTCAGAAACCACAAAGGACACGTACTAGATTTAAATAAATAAAAATATAAAACTTCTGGGGACTTCCCTCGTGGTCCAGTGGGTAAGACTCCATGCTCCCAATGCAGGGAACCCAGGTTTGATCCCCGGTCAGGGAACGAGATCCCGCATGCATGCCACAACTAAGAGTTCACATGCCACAACTAAGAAGCCCGCATGCTGCAACTAAGACCCAGTGCAGCCTAAATAAGTAAGTAAATAAATAAATACTTAAAAAAAAAGTTAAGTTTAAAAAATATATATAAAACTTCTGCATGTCAAAATAGCATAAACAAAATAAAAATACGTGACAAATTGTCAAAAATATTTGTAATGAATGCAAAGATCTAATGACATTAATATGTTTTTCAAAAACCTCATATAAAGTAAAAAGAAAACTTCCTACCAAAAATGAGCAAAACAAACATGTTCACAAAAATAGACTAAAAGCTAGTAAATATACAATGAATATACAACTTCATTGGTACTAAATTTAAAATAAAAATAAAAAACATAATATATTTCTTATATGTAGGCCTATTAGATTAGTCAAAAAAAAAAGTTTAAGGGACTTCCTTGGCGGTCCAGTGGTTAAGACTCTGCACTTCCACTGCAGGGGGCACGGGTTCCATCCCTGGTCAGGGAACTAAGATCCTTCATCCCGCACAGCATGGCCAAAAAAAAAAAGTTTAAATGTAAACTAATTAGACTGTGATGAAATGGTACAAACTTTCTGGAAAACAATTTGGCAAAGTAAACAATAATAATTAAAAACTGCATACATCTTTGACCCTGCAATTCCACTTCCGGGGTTTTACTTTAATTAAATAATTTAAAGGTATGTGCAAAGATTAAGTTATATGGATGATCATCATATCTCTTTCACAGCAGTGAAAAATTAGAAAAAATCCTGAATCTCTAAAAAGCTGAACTGGGTAAGTATAGTAAGCCATGTCCATATAGCAGAATACCATCACAGTCTTTAAAAACAGTGATGTAGACCTACAATTAGTCATGAAAAAATGTTCACAAAGCATTAACACACACAAAAAAAACTGGTTACAAAATAACATGTATAGTGGGATGCCATTTTTTGTGAAAACACACATACTTATAAATAATATACATATATAACAAACACATAGTTTTTACTACAAAATATAGAAGCACATATCAAAACATTAAAAGAAGCTATTCCGTGGAAGGGAGGGAGACGCAAGAGGGAAGAGATATGGGAACATATGTATATGTATAACTGATTCACTTTGTTATAAAGCAGAAACTAACACACCATTTGTAAAGCAATTATACTCCAATAAAGATGTTAAAAAAAAAAAAAGAAGCTATTCCTGAGTGCTGGGATGATAAGGGTTGGATTTTACAATTTTTTAATTTATTATTCTTCTACTTCATCTATAAAGATCATGGATTATTTACGTAATGATTTAAAAGTTAAAAAGAGGGGGCTTCCCTGGTGGCGCAGTGGTTGAGAATCCGCTTGCCAATGCAGGACACACGGGTTCGAGCCCTGGTCTGGGAAGATCCCACATGCCACGGAGCAGCTGGGCCCGTGAGCCACAATTACTGAGCCTGCGCTCCGCAACAAGAGAGGCCGCGATAGTGAGAGGCCCGCGCACCGCGATGAAGAGTGGCCCCGCTTGCCACAACTAGAGAAAGCCCTCGCACAGAAACGAAGACCCAACACAGCCATAAATAAAATAAATAAAATGAAACTTAAAAAAAAAAGAAAAAAAAAAGTTAAAAAGAAAAAAAATGTAAGAAAAAAATTCAAACAGCACTAGGCTTCATTATCCAAGAAATCAGTACTTTACATCAAAATAACCCAGTTACCTAGAGGAGCAGAATCGATTTTTTTCCAAGGGTTGAGGTATGTTTTTTTTTCTTTCCAATCACAATATTCCTGACAACTATCACTAGGTTGGTCCCATGGCAATTCTGAAAAAGAAACAAGTCCCAGTTTTCTAAGTGTTCAAATCATTATACAATTTTAAGGGAAAATAATCAATGACACAAATCTAGTAAAAGTTTCCTCCAAATTAATTCAATATGGTTTCCAAACTAAGAATGCCAACTCTAAGAAATTTTAGAGGCACTTCTAAGATAGATAGTCCACTTCCTGCCTTACTCTTTTCCAAAAGTATTCACATGAATTTTAAAAGAGAGTTACTGTGATATTTCATTTAATAGCTATACATACTTCATTTTTAAAAACATTAGGGATTAAAAGTTCCAACTTAGTTATAAATAAGTTAATATTAAAATACTATCACATAAATATGGATCCCCTTGATTCATTTCATTTATTTTGGTATAAGAAACCTGGCTTTCCTAAGGACAGGAATTTTATCATGATTAAAAAACTCAAAGCTGCTGCATAGCACAGGGAGATCAGCTTTGTGACGACCTAGAGCGGTGGGATAGGGAGGGTGGGAGGAAGGCTCAAGAGGGAGGGGATATGGGGATATATGTATACATATAGCTGATTCACTTTGTTGTACAGCAGAAACATACACAACATTGTAACGCAATTATAATGCTCCAATAAAGATGAAAAAAAATTACACAGAAAAATAAATAAATAAATAAAAAGCTCTTACCTCCAGCCAACATTGCAGTAAGTACTATTCCACAGGACCAAACATCAACTGGTTCTGCATGAAATTCTTTTCTCTTTAGAAGTTCTGGAGCAACATACGGTAAAGTACCACACATCTTGTTCAATAAACGCTCACGATTATTATGCCGAAACACTGTTGCCAAGCCAAAGTCAGAGATTTTGAGGTTATCTAAACCAAAGGAAAAGAGGATGGCACTGGATAAAAATGTTTTGTAAATAGATATACTTAAAGGAGTTGAGTTGTATTGGAAAACCACTGGTGTTATGACCAAAAAGAAATTTTTAAAAAGAAGAAATAAAAGACATCATCATATGGTTAAAACTAGAAAAAGGCCTCATGGCTTCCATTAACTTAAGACAAATATTGTCAATACACAAACAGTATGGACCAGATTAAAGAAAGATCCTGGAGTCAAAAGGGCCTTCTAGAAAAGAGCACTCCAGACTTGAACACTGAAAAGAGAGCCATGCCCTCATCGGGTTGTGCAGAGGGCAGGAGGGAGACATCAATAACATACTAGGTACAACTTTTCCAGCAGCGGACAAACCCAGCTGGCTGGACCGAAACTAAAGACCCACAAACCACCAGAACTTCTTGTCAAGGTGGCTAAGTTTAGAAAAGGAGGATGAACTCTGTACAGAAAACAAACCAGAAGAGCAAATTTCCACTCTAACTTCCCATCTTCAGCACACACAAGCTATAGGTAGAACTTTCACCTTAACTACACTTAGTGAATATCTACCGTAACTGAGTGACACTGTGCTAGCCATGTAGGTAGGTAAATTACTGAAGACTAACAATAACAACTGCTGTTGAGGTTATGAAAATACAGAACATTACAAGATCTTACAGAAAAGGAATCTAACCTAGTCTTCAGAGATAGGGGAGACTCCCCTATTATCAGGTATCAACTGGTACAACCTTTTTAGAAAGCAATCTGGCAAAAGATGCCAAAATTTGAAATACTCATGCTCTTTGAACTAGGAATTCCCACTTCTAGGACCATACCCACAAAAATACTTCCACAAATCCACAAACATAAGGATATCCACACCATAACAATACTGTTTGTAAATAACCTAAATGTCCATCAATAAAGAAATGATTAAATCTTATAGTACACATGTACAATGAGATTATGTAGGTAACAAAAAACAAACAAAAAAACACAAGGTATATCTATATGTACTGACATGGCATCAGGTATAAATGGAAAAAACGGCAAGTGTCATAACAAATATTCATTATAACACGACCTAATTTTTATATTGGCCTGTGTTAATTTATAGAATAGTCATCACTGCCTTATATTTTTTAAAGCTAGAAACAACTTAAATGTCCCAAAACAGGGGACTGATTCTTTAAAAATCAATTACATCCACCCAATATAATATGTAAGCCACTGATGTTTACTTCTATGACTTGGGAGGTAGCTACTGTAATTATCCTTTTAACAGCTATATATGACACAATCTTGACAAATCACTGAGATTAAGAGTTCCAAGTTACCTATAAGCAGTAATCACTGAAAATACTAATGGATGACCACAGTATTCCTTAGAGTCTGTTGTTTCACTATGTCTGTGATGTAATACTTAGAGAACTGTATATAATAAATTTTAAATTGAGGAGTGTGGTTACTTCTGAGAAAAAGAAAGGCGCACACATTTGGAAGGAATACAGAGGAGGACTTCAACTATATTGATAATGTTCTATTTCTTTTTTAAAAAATATTATTATTGAATAGAAACAAAAGATTATTTATATAATATGCAAGATATGAAAAATCATTATAATCAACATCCACTCACCTAACACCTAGTTTAAGTACACTCTATTTCCTTTGAAACCTCCTATAAATCCTTCCCTTTCCTAACCGCAATCCTTCCTTTCTAGAAGATTTTACGTAGCTTGAAACCTATATTTAATAAAAAAAAGGACTTAATTTGTATATGAGGAATGGGAAGAATTGATTATAATACCATCAAAGCTATTAGTATTCAAAAAGTAATGGACATAGAATGAAAAATAGAAGCAAAAGGAAGTCTCCCAGCTTGTGCTCTCGTTTCTTGGGATTCATCAACAGATCATTCTACAGTTCCTTTTCCCAATACACCAAATTTTTTGAATATCTAAAATTTTGCTACATACTTTATGGAACAACTTGCAGAAGGCTAAATAACCAAAGAAGGATCTTAAGTAGCTAGGTTAGTAGATGGGTTAATAAAAAGATACCTAAAAGATATTAACCAAAATATTAACACTGGTTATAACTGATTGGTGAATTTCTGGTGATTTTTTACTTTCTTTTTTATACTTTTGATCTTATTTCATGATTACTTTTATCTTTATAAAGAGAAAAAAACCCAGTATTTTTAGTTTGGGAACAAAGTTTTCACATTTCAGATATTACATACTCACATCTCCATTATTTATATAAGCTGGCTTAATTTATCCCCTTGTATGAAGGTCAATTATAGAGTTCAGAAAGAGGTAGAAGAAGGCTGATAAGAACATACACTGGTACTTACGATGGGGCACGATAATGCCAGAAACACTAAACCTCAGGGTTGGACAAGATGTGAAAAGTACTTTGGTCCAACCAGCCAAGCAATGTTTAAATTCCCTTTACAATATTCCTGATAATTAATAATCCAGTGTTTGAATCTCCCGTTAAAAACCTACTACAGGGACTTCCCTGGTGGCGCAGTGATCAAGAATCCACCTGCCAATGCAGGGGATGTGGGTTTGATCCCTGGTCCAGGAAGATCCCACATGCTGCAGAGCAACTAAGCCCGTGTGCCACAATTACTGAACCTGAGCTCTAGAGCCCATGAGCCACAACTGCTGAGCCCATGTGCCACAACTACTGAAGCCCCCGTGCCTAGAGCCCATGCTCCGCAACAAGAGAAGCCACTGCAATGAGAAGCCCGTGCACCACAACGAAGAGTAGCCCCCGCTCGCCGCAACCAGAGAAAGCCCGTGCGCAGGAATGGAGACCCAACGCAGCCAAAAATAAATTAATTAAATTAAAAAAAAAAACCTACAACAAAGCAACCTATTAAGTTTTTGGGCAGATCCATTAATGAGGGTCATCCTTGTACTAATCCAAATTGCCTCCATATAGTTTTCACCCACATACTGTGAAGAACTGTATTTAACAATTAGCAAGTTTCCCTTGAGTTCCTCAATTATGCCTTATTTTACATAGTTTCTAGCCCTTTCATCATTCTGGTCACTCACCTATAAAAGTACTTCAGTAGTCTACATGCCTTTCACAGTACTGTCCCAAACACCTATTATTCCCGCTGTGGCCTTCCAGAGAAGTGATGGACTGCTGCCTTCCTCATTCTCACCTTATCACCTTAATTTTCCAATGATCAAATTACACGGGTGACTAATATGAAGTCCGCTGCCTAGTAAGTCTTTTTAAACCTTCTTTGCTGCCAAAGACATGCCATTAAACTGTACTTATTTCGTTAGTTTTTTCAATCTAAATACTGAATTGAGTAACAATCCAGTATGTGTTAAATCTGACCCACCTCTCTGGTCTGCTAAATTCATTCATCTAATAAACATTTTTGAAAACCTACTATTTGCCAGGCACTATTCTAACACATTAAACAAAACAGACAAAAATCACTGCCTCATATGCAGTGGATATTTGTCACCTTTTTTGATCCTGATTCTATAAGCTAACACTAACACTATCCATCCCTCTCAGTTTTTATGACATCCATAAAATGTAAGTAAAAGCCCTGCATCTTTATCCAAGTCATAAATTAAAAAGAACAAATACGTCAAGGCTAAGGTCCAGGGTATTTCAATTTCATATTTTTTGCCCTGAAATTTCGGTAATGGAAGGCCTTGATCCTGCCTTTGTATGGCTGTATTAAAATGATTAGGTAGCAGCGACAAAATGCTAAACTTACCCCTTTCATCCAATAGGAGATTTTCTGGCTTGATATCCCTGTGAGTTATTCCAATACCATGCAGATAAACCTAAAAGAGAAGCAGAGGAAAGCATACCAGAATAGGGTAACTTACTTCACTAAGACTAATTTTAAGTAAAAGTTAGAGACAACTGTACCTACCACCCCTGCCATGAGTTGATGGAAGAACCTCTGAGCATCTTGTTCAGGCATGCCTATGTCTGGCTCTATAAGAATTAATTATGAAAGTTAGTTCACCAGGTAAATATAATCAGTCATCGACCACACAGTCTCCTAATTCTAAAGTTAAACATTTGTGATCATACTTTAGCAAAGAGAATCTAATGCTAACAATGAAAGATTCTGGAGTCCACTAGTACACATAGTACTTAATAACTCACATTTCCCCATGTGCTAAGTGGCAAAAATAAATTAACATCACAGGAAAAGTACAGAGAAATAACAAACTATCACCCAAATCAAGAATGCAAGCCATACCTTGAAAGCCCTTACTTATACTAACCATGATTTATTTGATATCTTTCAAATTCTCCCCTAATTTCTTCTAAATGCTATGCCAATATTTTTTCCATTCCTGAAATGTAATTGTCAAAGTGGAACCCTACACAAATCTAAGTTGATTTCACTAAATACTTAATAACAAATTTAAACTTCATATAATTTCTCACACTACTACAAAACCATGAATTCCTGTGAAGTTCCTTCAGGAAATAGTTTTATTAAGAAAGGTTCTATTGTCAGTTATCTTTTTATATTTTTATCTCCCTCATTAACTTTTGATTTCTTTTATTCTCAACTCTTTTCTGAGATAGATATTGAAGATTCTAATAATCACTTTTTAACTGCTAATACAGTAGCTCTAAATAATAAATTTAGATCCACAGAATATATTTTATGTACTTCTTAGTGTTCTTTAATATCAAGACTTTGAATCTACGCAGAACATTTAAGTAGCAAGCACAAAATTTACTTAGTATATATAAAGCAATCGTAGAAAATTCTCAATTTCACTTATGTAACAACTTGCTATTATTTTGGATCTGTAAATGTATGCAATGATTTCATGAGACTAGAATGTCTACAAAGAAAAAAAACTTTTTCTGCATATGCATACATCACACTTATGATACTTCACCATAAGACCACAGTTTATCATTCTTAAACTCTACAAAATAGCAATCCCAACCGAAATCACTTATACAACTTGGGAAAAAAGTTTCTTTGATGACTCTACATATGTATTCAGTGTTTACATAAGTTGCAAAAACAAGAAAATTTACTCCAATTTCACTATTGCATAAGCAAGTCTGAATGGACAATGAACAAGCAGCAGTCCCAAGATTAAAAAACAAATTTAAAAACTTATTTAGCATAAGAATTATCTTCAATCTTTTCCATACCTATTCTATCAAAAAGTTCTCCCCCACTACAGTACTCCAGAAATAGATACTGGATATTGCCTTCTCTCCTGTGACCATAGAATTTCACTACATTCTCATGATTTAACATTTTATTGATACAAATCTCTTTCTTAATATTTTCTGGACAGTCTACGGCACGCTTCATGTCCACAATCTTCACTGCAACTGCTTCTTCAGTTCTTCTATTCACAGCAAGTTGAACTCTAAAAAGAAAAAGGAAGAGTTATAATATTCCAGACATTTGAATTATATTTCTTTTAAAACTTCAAAAGGTTAAACATAGGGCTTCCCTGGTGGCGCAGTGGTTGAGAGTCTGCCTGCCAATGCAGGGGACACGGGTTTGAGCCCTGGTCTGGGAAGATCCCACATGCCGCGGAGCAACTAGGCCCGTGAGCCACAATTACTGAGCCTGCGCGTCTGGAGCCTGTGCTCCGCAACAAGAGAGGCCGCGATAGTGAGAGGCCCGCGCACCGCGATGAAGAGTGGCCCCCGCTTGCCGCAACTAGAGAAAGCCTTCGCACAGAAACGAAGACCCAACACAGCCATAAATAAATAAATAAATTTAAAAAAAAAAAAAAAAAAAAAAAGGTTAAACATAACTCATCCAAAACTATTTTACCTTTATTAGTTTCTCCACCTGGGAGAAACCATGGGAATGGTTTCTGCCATGTTCTCAACAGTACTACTCCTTTCTGAAATGTGAAGTATGATAGCTAGTGTTCGAAAGAAGTCATTATGCTATACATCCAAGTCATTTAATAAATTCTTAATAAACTAAAATGGGATAATAGCAATTCTAGGCCACATCACATATACACATGCTCTATTCATTTAATTTGTTTTTCTTCCACTTTTACTGAGCTATAGTTGACATAAAGCACTGAAACGATTATCACAAGTTTAGTGAACAACCATCATTTCATATAGATACAAAATTTTAAAAATCGAAAAGATACATATTTTCCCTTGTGATGAGAACTCTTAGTATTTACTCTTTTAACTTTCATATGTAACATACAGCAGTGATAATTATATTTATCGTGTTGTACATTACATCCCTAGTACTTATTTATCTTATAACTGGAAGTTTGTACCTTTGGACCGCCTTCATCCAACTTCCCCTCCCCCACACCCTGCTTCTGGTAACCACAAATCTGATCTCTTTTTCTATGAGTTTGTTTGTTTTTGAAGCATAATTGACCTACAACACTATGTGAGTTCCTGTTACAAAATAGTGACTCGATATTTCTATACATTTCAAAATGACCACGATAAGTCTAGTTAGGATATGTTGCCTTACAAAGATATTGCATAGTTCTTGACTATACTCCCCACACTGTACATTTCATACCGGAGACTCATTTATTTTGCAACTGGAAGTTTGTACCACAGGTATTTCTCTCCTCCCCAGCACCATCCTCCCCTCTGGCAACTACCTGTTTGTTCTCTGTATCTAACTCTGCTTCTCTTTGTTGTTTGTTCATTTGTTTAGTTTTTTAGATTCAACCTATTAAGTGAAATCATACAGTGTTTGTCTTTCTCTGTCTGACTTATTTAAACTTAGCATAATACCCTCTAGGTCCATCCATGATGTCCCAAACGGCAAGATTTCATTCTTGCTCTATTCATTTAATTGTAATAACATTACCTAGCATTTATTAATCCGATACTATATGTGTCTACAGTAACTGTTCTAAGTACGTGTGGGATATGCCATTTTACAGAGGCACACAAGGACATTAAGAAGCCTGCCTAAGAACACAGAACAATGACCGGTAACGTGACTCCAGAGTCTGTTCATTTGCTCATTTAACCACTATGTTTGAACCCCAGGAAGGAGTATGTGGGAGGAGAAACTGACTTCAGAAGTCTCCTCTAGCTCTTTAGGAAGAGAATGTTTTTGTTTTGTTTTGTTTTTAAAAGGAAGAAAAAAATTAACCCTTACAAAAGATTGTGTAGCTTCAGTTCCCCAAAGTTTTAGATTTCAAATGCAAAGATCTGTTTTCCAAAACAACCAACTTGTACTCAAAGGAGACAATAGAAAACTAAAGCAAGCGTGAAGTCAGGGTAAAAGGACTCAAACTCACTCTCCATAGGCACCTTCTCCCAGGGTTTGCACCAAGTCCCAGTCTTCCACAAAGGGCACTGCCATGACTCCACTAAGTCCCGCGGCTGTAAAAGCAGGAACCCAGAAAAGACGGTGGATGAGGACACGCTTCAATCATCTGTAAAGCCGCTGAGCTCCGCCTCTTGCCGTGATTCTTCAAGGTGAATCACAGCTCCTGGTTTCCCCTTACACCTCATCCATATTTTACCCAAGTCTTTAAAGCACAAGCAAGTATTCTAAACTCTGGCATTTCGTTGGTAACTCACAAGCCTCATTCCCACGCAAACGGCAGGCTGAAACCCCGCCTTCCAGGCGGCCGAGGAAACGTACCAGTGACGCGGAGGAGTTGGGGGACCAGTGCTTTACGGTGGGGAACCGGGGAAGGTGGTGAGAGGTGAAGCGTCGGGCTAGAGTAAGGGGATGCGGGCTAGTGGAGGAGGAAATAATCGCTACGAGGACCGCAGCCGCTCCTCCCGACCCGCTCACTCCCAGTTCCCACCCCCGCCCCGTCCCCAAGGCCAGGAGGAGCCCGGGGCGGAGCCAAACTGCCCCAAGAAGCGGAAGGAAGGGCTGGGTGACACGCGGACGGCTGGGGCCCAAACCTCGGGTGCTCTCGGCCAGCAGAGGAAGTCTTCTCTCCAGTCCCCGTACAACGGGGACCGCCTGGCACCCCACTCCTCCACCCTCCGAAACCGCCCCTCCGCAGGAGACTCTCCGATCCTCTAGGCTCGGCGCTGAGAACTTTCTCTCGCTGTGCCCCTCCTAAATCATATAGCCCCTGAACTCCGGCTCCAGGCGCTTTTCCCCCCTCTACCGGCCGCCCTTCCTCACCAGGCCGTCCTTTGCCCGCCACCACAGGAATCCAAATGTAGGGCTATTCCCGCCAAAACTTGCTGGCGTCACATTGTCGCAAACGCGCGCTCCCTTGCCGTAAAGCAAGGAGGCGCGCGTTCCTGGGCCGGCTGCTCTGCGATTCGGGCCGGCCAGGGCCTGGCGCCTGCATTTCCCGCAGGCTCACGCTGGCCGGGGCCGGGTTACTTTCAAACCAGGAGGAGATCCTGGCTGAAGAGGTTTAAGAACTGCCGAGTGCATCGGTGTGAATAACCTCCAGGCCCAAACGCGAAGTGGGGCACGGCGTGTGACCTCGGCCGGCCGTCCGTCCTCGCGCTCCCGGGGCTCGCAGCACCGCGGGGCTCGCTGCCGCCGCCCCGGACCCCCGAGCACCTCGCCCCGCTGCCTGGCAGGGTAGCGAGGATCACACTCCGTAAATGCTGTCTCTGGAACTTTAAAGCGCGGCCCAGATAAAACTGGAGCCGAGAAACCAGGGACAGCTGTTGAGCATTGATCCTGTTTAGAATGAAAGGAACTTTGTGATGGGAGCGAGAAGCATCAAATACCGGCCGCACTGTAATGGGGGGTGGGAAGGCATCGGGATGAAGAAAGCTACTCTTTTATAGCTGGAGGTAATGTCAGGATAACCAGTTTTACCATGTCTTGTCCGAACAGGCACCAAAACAATACCTCCACTCAACCTTTTTTAAGGAAGTGCAACTGCATACCTTAGTTCTACCAACTCTCTCTTTAATGTTTAAGAAACGGGCAGGTAGAAGCAAAAACGCTGCATTTTACAATGCAAATTTTAAAAGCAGAATAACCAGTTTAGGTGCGAAAAATTCTGAAAAAGGGACTGGCTAGAGAACAAAACAAAGTGGAAAAACTGAAATGGATACTCCCTCTCAACAGTAAACTAGACTGGGAACTCAAGGCGCAGGCAAGATCATCTATTCTCCAATTCTTAAAACTGGGCCACATACAATAAGCATAACTAGCTCTTGATTGTGATACTGGTAAAATAAGTGTAAAATATGTTACACAAAAATGCATACATTTGTTTAAAGCACAAAAAACAAGACCAGAACACTTCGAAATGCTTATGTGAGAAGTTTTTAACCGTGACATCACTGTTTAGGTTTCGTATAATAAAGTAAGTTTTCCAGATCGTTTACTCCATTTTCTCTAGTTTCTGCACTGCATGCTGCAAACAAAGAATATGAAGAAAGGAAGGAGGACCGGACCGGCACAGTTCCTTTATGTCTGGTTAGAATTAAGGTATCTTAGCCTGAAAAAAATAAGGCATACACATCTCAGGCAGAGTGTCAGTTAAAGAATAGATGCTCACAAAAACTTGTTCCCTTCTGAAACTTTACTAAAATAGTAAATTTTAAGAGTAAATTTTAAAATAAATTAACTTAATAATGAAATATTAAATTTACTATTTTAAAATAGTAAATGTTTAAAAGGCAATAACCCACAAACACAGAACATGAAAAAGAAAAGTTTTGCAAAGTGGAAAGTCTTTAGATGAATGGTAATTTAGAGGAAAGAAAGATGAATCCTAAAGCCAGCAATGGGAAAGCAGAAAAACAATTTGGTTTACATCATAGAACTCCCTAAAGGCTCAAGTTGAATTAGTGACAACAGGTACTGAATGAGGTGAAGGTGGGACTAAAAGAGGGTGAAAGACTATGTATGAAGCGAATAGACCCTTGGGTCCCCTCCCTCCTCTGTATACGAGGAACTGCCCCTCCCCGAAGCTGGTACTAGACTTGAGAGGGTAAATACATGGTTATCTGAACTGGAGAGCATCAGGCACAGATAAGGCTTGGGTACCTAACTGAAACCAAAAGGATTAAGTTTATGCACTGAAGGTTGAACCTGTGAGCCTTCTTTCCTCACTTTACTCCCAGAAATCTGGCAGCCTGGCTTGTATCCTTCAGAGGACATAAAAGCCTTCTCGAGGGAATCTTACCTACACAGAAAAAAAGATCTAAAGATACCAATATCAGGGATTTCATAATGTAACAACTCAGCCAGATCACAGGAGAATGAAGCCCACATTCAATAAGCCCCACCCCACCCCAAACAGACCTTCCAGTCAGCTTTTTAGGGTCCCACTCTTTAATAAGAGCAAACAAGCAAGACTTTGAAAAGGCCTTTAACATGAAAGATGTCCAAACAAAGGAATATTCAAACAAAAAGCTCTTGGATATTAAAAAAAATACATGATAGTAGAAAAAAAGTAAACAAAATAGATAGGTTAGACACAAAAAGTTTAGGAAATCTCCAGAAGGAAGAATAAAGATGGGAAACAGAGGATTAAATATAAGAATATTGGGAGACTAATCTAGGAAGTCCAAAATCCAAGTAACTTATTTTTCACAACAAGAAAGGGAGTCGGGGGAATCCACAAATAACTCAAGAAAATTTCCCAGACAAAAGAACTTGACCTTCCATACTTTTTCCATACTTTCCATACTTTTCCAAACTTGACTTTTCCAAGTTTAAAGTACCCAGCTTCTGAACACATCATTGGGAAAATTTCAAAATAGTACATACAAAGAGAAGATACTAAGAGGTCTGGGGAGGGAGTGAGAGGGAATGGACACATACAAAAAAAATAAGAATCAGAATATCATTGCATTTCTCAGCATTTAGAAGACAGAAAACAATGGGCCAATGCCTTCAAAAATAATTCTAAGGAAAAGTTAATCCCAACCTGGAACTCTATACCTAGCCAACCTATGAATCGTGTGATGACAGACACTCAAGATCTCAAGAAATGTATCTCCCACACACTTTCTCAGGAAGGTAGTGGTGATAAATCAAGAAAGAAGTCAGGGGATTAACACACAATATGACGGTGAAAGGATACACCAACCCAAGAGGTGTGTAGCAAACCTAGAGAGTAAACCAAACCAAACTGGAATATACCAAAACAGAAGACATCTCTAAGAATGAATACCTAATGAGTTGAACATACTAAAAGGAAGCTGGCACAAATGAAGGTGAGTCTGGGGAGAAATCAGTGACAACTACAAAACACAAGTGAAAAAACTCCCTCCAAAAAAAAGTTATGCAGAAAAAAAAAATTAGTAACAGTATATATACCACATGGTCTAGTTGTGAAAAGCCTTAAGGTGAAAACTACGGAGTTAACCTAAACCATAACTATAATAGAGCCTTGAGATGGTAAGAATATGTGTGTCCATGGGAATAGCAGGATGGTGAAAAAGAACCAAATCCTCAATTTCCACACCAGAAAGTCAACAGATGATACCTAAAATTGAAAAACCAACACATAGCAAAACAAAGCAAGTCATTTAATGATATGGAGGTAAGTAATATGAGAATCAGCTGAGTTGAAAGTGGGTACCTTGGGGGGGTGGGGGGTGGAAAACAGTGTTGTTGCTTTTTAGAATTATTTGATTTTCTTTTACACTAAGTTCACTGTAACAGTGGAAATTAGAAGTAAATTTTAAAAAAAATATAGCTTCATGTAGCCTAGAAAGTAACAAAATTAAAATCATAAGAGTAACAACTACAGTGATAAAGGGTTATCCCATTCCTACAGAGGCAAATCACTAATGATCTCTAACTGGTATTACTCATATTTGTTAAAAAAACAAACAAACAAAAACCCACCTCTGAATAACCTCTTCCACTAGGGAGGAATTCTGTATATAAATCAAGTCATGTATTTACATATAGTAAATCAAATCTTACATCAGATCTAAATCTCACCCACAGTTGAAGCACCTGGTACATAAACTGGTTTGGAAGGCTGCTTCCTGGGTACACAGGTAGACCTGAGCATACCTTTAGGAGCACCATTTTGACTTATCTGAAAGTCATGTCATTGCTCCTGTTTCTTAAACAGGTAACAGTAAAGAGTTACCTTGTATTTTTTTTTCTTTTTTTAATAACTAAGGGTTTATACACATCACTGACATATGTCTTAAAATACATAAAATACCCTATTGTAACTGAACATAAGGCTGTTTGTCCTGACATTAAATATAGATGGAACTCCTGTGCTTTTTGTAGCTAATTTGGCAAGGGCTTCAGAACCAGATCATGGAGCTTGTTAGTGATATATAATAACAAAGAGGCTGAGACTAAGGGAGAGAGAAGCTCACCTTTAAATAATCACAACAGTTTTAGTGCATGAGCTAAAGGAAATCGCTAAAGGATAACTGAGAGTACTGAAAAGCTAGATTTCAGATAGATACGTATGGTTACAAATCAGCTAATTCAGAAACACCTACTGACCATCAAGTTCTATACACAATGTTGGAGGAGTTTCTTCCTCTCCATTGAGAATAATTTCACTGTTTGCCTTAAGTCTTCAAAACTACTGATTTAGTATCACTGGATTTACTCCTGCTCAAAAAAAACACCTAGCTAGTCCCAAAGAATACTGGTGAGATCAGGTCTGGCTAGCCACCTTCTGTCCCTTGTAGTCAAAGAGCCTCTAAGGACAAGAGATGTTGAGAACAGCGACATGATGGCAATGCAGCTGCTTTTCCTGCCCAGAAATGGCACTCCTCTGGTCCCACAAACTTTTATTCGTTCAGTAAAAGCTTACTGAGCACCCACTATGTGCAAGGCATTGTGCTAGGTACTGCAGTTTTTGAAATGACAAAATTGTTTGTATATGTAGGATCTGAGCTAGTCCTTGATAGTTCTCCTGATTTGAGAGAGAAAGACAGAATGCCCCTATGTGGCTCATTTAGGGAGCTAAGAGCACAGATGAGGTCTGTTTTCTGTCCTTCTATCAGCCCAGCACAAACTTTAGGCTTCCTCAAATCAGTCATAAGTCAAAACAAATAAGGCACATTTTTAAAAAAATTCCCCCCTTTAATTGACCAAAGTAAAGCCATGACATTTCATTTGGTAACCTGCTCAGAATTATAAAGATCATTCCATGTGGCTCAGCCCATACTGCCCAGGACAAAACCTCCAAACAATTCCAATCTCATCGCGCTCTGTTCTTATAAACTGCATATTTTTAAACCATCTTCTGCGCAGTAAATGTGACACACTCAGTGCGAGGCAGATCAGAGCCGAACGGACGTAACATTTATGTCCTTGACAAGCCTCGATTATCCAGGTCCTTCACCTGCAACAGAAAGGTATCAGTTTCATATTTACAATCATCAGGTTAACATGGGAGAGCTTCTCTACTGAGCTGGGTTCACCCAGATGGGGACAGATTATGTTGGATTATGCTGCCTGGTTTGGCTCTGGTGTGAGACTAGCTACTCTTCTAAATACAGCAAGAGTTCTCAACCTTTTCTTACGTAAGAGATATAACACACTTCTGTGTGACTCTCTATGCCATAAGTTCTTCAGTGGGAGAGAAGAAAATGTAGTTCGAAAACACACACACACACTCTCCTTCTCTCCCTCTCTCCCTCTGTCCCTCTCTCCCTCTCTCTCCCCCCACCGCCCCAAGACTGACAGTCACTAAAACAGATCAAGTCTAGCACCAACTGGAAAAATATCACTGTAACCACTTCTAGGATGACAGAAGGCTGGAGCGTCTACTTTCTAAGAACAATCTAAAATAAAAATAGAAAGATTCTAAGTGAGTCACAAGCTACTTTTTAGACATTAGAAATATCCCTATTTTATAAACATGTGGCCCCTTTTTTTTTTTTTTTTTTAAAGTCTTTATTTATTTATTTATTTATTTATTTATGGCTGTGTTGGGTCTTCGTTTCTGTGCGAGGGCTTTCTCTAGTTGTGGCAAGTGGGGGCCATCTCTTCATCGCGGTGCGCGGGCTTCTCACTATCACAGCCTCTCTTGTTGCGGAGCACAGGCTCCAGACGCGCAGGCTCAGTAATTGTGGCTCACGGGCCCAGTTGCTCCGTGGCATGTGGGATCTTCCCAGACCAGGGCTCGAACCCGTGTGCCCTGCATTGGCAGGCAGGTTCTCAACCACTGCGCCACCAGGGAAGCCCTGTGGCCCCGTTTTTAAGCACTAGAGCTGCTTTCTCAGCGTAACATCTGCTCACCTTGTATATCCTAACCAGCCAATGTTCTGTGGTATATGCTTCCTCCAGGACATCAAGCTCAAAGTCTTTATTCCCAATCTCAGCATTGCGAACACGGTCATAGCCTAGTGGACGCTCTAGAAAGTGACAAAAAAGGAGACACACATCTTTCTACAGTGCTGATTTCCTACAGAAATACTAAGTCAACTTGATTAATCATCCCACTGGAATGTTATTCCCTAGCATGCAGTTTGTTTAGAGAGTAGGGTCTGCAGAAAAGGACATCAGTTAGTAAGGGCAAATCAAGTGTTACCCTAACTCACGTCCCCTCCGAGATGATGCTTGGCAGAGCGCATGGAGGTTATCTCTTCTAAGAGACAGAGGGCTGACTTCCAAGCACCTCTGTTCCTGAGAATTGCCACCCATGGCCTCTGGGATACACTAGCAACCCTTCTGAACCTATCAGATGTCACAGGCCTGCATCTAATTAAAAAATAGCCCCAACTGCAGAACTAAGAAAGGAAAGAAGTCAGAAAGAAAGACTTAATCAAATTACTTTCAATTTATCTGAAGAAATGTAAAGTCCTTTATCTCACTCTATCCCCTTTCACATTCCTTTCTCCACTACAATACCTTTTACTGAGAGGCAATAAAAAGTAATGGGCAAAAGCACAAAAGCTAGAGCCAGACTGCCTGAGTTTAACCTGACTCTGCACTAGTTATGTGACTTTGGGCAGTTAAGGAACCTACTTGTACCTCAATTTCCTCATATATAAAATGGGAATAATATTAGTATCCACCTTTTGGATTGTTGTAAGGATTAAATGAATTAGTAGATATACAGCACTTAAAGCAGTGCCTGGCATATAAAAAACACTGTATGTGTTAGCTATTACAGTTCTTACTGTTGTTATTAACATTATCAGGAATCACTCACTGGCTTCTGTGTAGACCTGTCCAAAGCGGTAGTAACACATCTTGTACATGAGGCAATTGAGCAGCACTGGAGAACCCTCACGGTCCACACGGAATTCCCCAGTTGGAGTATAATAATCGTGTTCCTTGATATGCTTGCCTGTATCTGTGCTCCCTCCAATCCGGACCATCCACAGAAATTTGTTGATGTCTAGAAAAAAAAGAAAAAGAAAAAGAAAAAACTGCTGTTATCACAAAGGTTGCTGGCGCTAAATCACCTAATGAAAGGTCACTATGTCTAAGGAAATTCCCCCAAATACTTTTCTAATGGGGTATAGTACCATTTAACTCTAAGTTACAAAAATAACAAAGCTAATGTATGGTCAAAACTTTTTTCCTCAAAATATACAGCTTTTCCTATAGATTTTCCTGTAGACTCCTAAAATCCTATGCTATTGGCCCAGACTTAAGTCATAACTGAAGTTAGTCCCAGGTATTAGCTAGGGCTAAGCTGTCCAATATTACTAGCTATTAGCCACATGTAGCTACTGACACTTGATATGTGGCTAGTCCAAATTAAGATGTGCTGTAAGTATAAAATACATGCTGGATTTCTAAGACTTAGTCCAAAATAAAACAAACAAAAAAAGTGGGTAAAATATTTTGGTTACACATTAATGTTTTAGATATATTCAGTTTAATAAAATTATTAAATTCACTTTCCCTGTTTCTCTTTACTTATTTTGATATGGCTAATAGAAAAAAAATTTTTTTTAATAAATTTATTTATTTTATTTATTTATCTTTGGCTGTGTTGGGTCTTCGTTGCTGCGTGTGGGCTTTTCTCTAGTTGCGAAGACCGGGGGCTACTCTTCCTTGTGACGCGTGGGCTTCTCGTTGCGGTGGCTTCTCTTGTTGCGGAGCACGGGCTCTAGGCATGTGGGCTTCAGTAGTTGTGGCACACGGGCTCTGAAGTTGTGGCTTGCGGGCCCTAGAGCACAGGCTCAGTAGTTGTGGCACACGAGCTTAGTTGCTCCACGGGATGTGGGATCTTCCCGGACTATGGCTCGAACCCCTGTCCCCTGCATTGGCAGGCGGATTCTTACACTGCGCCACCACGGAAGCCCCGCTAATGGAAAATTTTAAATGACGTATGTAGATCCCACATGTCACTGGATAGCACTGACCTAGGGAGTAGCAGCTTTACCAAAAAGGTAGAGAAGAGAGAATGTGCTCCCTCTTGACCTACACTTGCAAAGTTACAAACTTCTAAAGCACATGTATGAGAAGTCAACATTTCTATGTCAAACACACTACCAGGCTCCATAAATACTGATAGCACCATCAACTCAGGTTATCTCTTAGAATATGTCACTCCCTGTATCTCCCCCAAAGGCTTTAGGGAAATAGACGATTAGTATATGATGAATCATTGATCCATAAGAAAAGATTCCTATTGCCCTACTAAAAAGGGTTCCAGGGAATATCACAGTGGTGAAGAACACAGACTCTGGATCTTAGCTGCCTGGGTGTGAATTCCCACACTGCCAATTCTAGGTGGTGACCCTGAACAAGTTACTGAACCTGTGCTTCAGTTTCCTCACATGTCGAATTAGAAAGACGAGCGTATCTGCAACGACAGGGCTGCTACAGTGTTATGAGTAAGAGCATGTTACCTTACATATTGTCACACAGTAAGTATTCAAGAAATAATATTATTATCCTCATGGAATCTGCAATCGTATCTCCATCTTTCAAATGGAAAACCTGAAGCACAGAGACTTGCCTAGACCACACAGCCAGAAATAGGACCAAAAATAAAACCCCAGAGCATCAACTCAACTATCTTAGAGTACTGATATTATAGCCCCCTGGCAGGTACGTCTGAAGCAAAAAGCTGACGAGCTTTGAGAATGGAAGAGTGCACAGCAAAAGAAATGATCAACAAAATGAAAAGGCAACCTATGGAATGGGAGAAAATATCTATAAACCATATATCAAATAAGGGGTTAATATCCAAAATATATAAGGAACTCATACAACTCAATAGCAAAAAAAACCCAAATAATCCAATTAAAAATGGGCAAAAGACCTGAAAAGACATTTTTCCAAAGAAGAGATTCAAATGGCCAAGAGGTACATGAATGAAAAGGTGCTCAGCATCACTAATCATTAGGGAAACACAAATCAAAACTACAATGAGGCATCACCTCACACCTGCTAGAATGGCTCTCGTCAAAAAGACAAAAGACATGCTGGTAAGGATGCTAAGAAAAGGGAATCCTTGTGCACTGCTGGTGGGAATGCAAATTGGTACAGACACTACAGGAGTCAGTAGGGAGGTTCCTCAAAAAATTCAAACTAGAACTACCATGTGAACCTGCAATCCCACTTCTGGGGATATATCCAGAAGAAATGAAATCAATATCCCAAAGAGATATCAGCAGTCACTGCAGCATTATTCACAACAGCCAAGACATGGAAACAACCTTAGTCTATCGACAGATGAACAGATAAAGAAAATGTGATAGATATATATATATACGTATCATGGAATACTAAAGATTTCAGGGAACTATCCATTTCTACCATATACATGTGTACATTCGCATATATAAAAATACATATGCACACAAACATACATACATACACAAATACTTTCCTGTACTATTTGGATAAATTATTATTATTAGCAAGAAAAAAACCTATAATCACACACAACCAAATGGTGCTGAAACAATTGTTTGTGAAAGTTCAAGTCCTTGGGACCACATCCCTGCTATCATTATTCTTCTTCTGCTTGTACAAACCACACCACACACAGAAACTAGTCTTATTACTCTATACTGACACTTTACATGTACTCTCCAGGTGGATTTGTTAAGTCTGTCTACATCAGAAGCCAGACATAATCTAAAATCTGAACATCTCTAAGAAGCAACCACATATTCAAAGAAAATAAGACAGAAATATGAGGTAATTAACTGCAGGAAAACAAGTTATTCTAGATAAGAATGTAACCATGGTGTACAGGTTGACTCAGCAGTAAATAATATTTACTTAGTCATGATGAAAACACTTTATCTGGATTTAACCAAAAACTGATCATTAACTCTATTGAGAAGATGCAAGACAGAAAGGGGGAGGAGATCATACAAAGAACTAAATTCCTTATCTACCTTAATAAGAAGTTGACACAGGGTATCTAAAATGATCGATCAATGAATAGCAGGATATACATATTATTTAGAAATATGTACATAAGTACTAGAAAAAATAACTGAAGGAATAATTTTCCTGGGAACTGATGTTATAAGGTAGTTTTAGGGGCAGAGGACCACCATTTTTTATTATAAACCTTCAGAAGTATTTAACATTTTAAAATATAAACAGGTATTGCTTTAATTTTTTTTAAGTTTTTTTTAAGGCAGAGAACTATATTTGGATGATTCTTCTAAACACATGATTTTGCTAATAATCATAGGGAACATGGTTAACATATGCCATATAAATATATATATATAAAACATTTTAAGTTGGCAGATGATTCTATGGCTTAAACCCACTAAAAAATGCTAATTCTTAAGCTCATTTCCAGAAGCCTTATATTCTCTATTGTTCACTGGTTGTGGAACTACTCCTAGGTCTTTAGACAATTATAGCATGCCATACCTACATGAGAAGAATTCTTTATATCTACTTCCTAACTGTTGCAAAAAAAAAAAAAAAAAAAAAATCAAAATAACCAAACCACAAGTTGCAAATACTTAGAAACTTCCCCAACTAAGAAAATATGTTGATAAGATATTGGTAAAAGGATAGAAAAATAGGAGATTCATCTAGTTTTCTTAGAATCTATGCCTTGTAGCTAGAAATAGAATCAAGTACATTACCATCAGAGGAATACCCAGTAAGGCCTCCAAAAATGACCAGCACATAGCTAACATCAAGCTCCCTCATGATCTCATAGGCTTTTTCTTCTGTGGATGCCATTGCCTAGAAAAACACACGCACATTTCTCAGCGCAAAATTCCAGGCCATATGATCCCTCATGGAGAAGTATTTCCCACTAGACCCTGTGCATCAAACACTCAAATGACCCCTTCACCTTACCTGCCCTACTCGAGAAATATGGGTATTATTCCATGTGTTGTTATCGACTAAAATTGTCCGATTCGCCATAGCTGTAATCTGGTAGCCATAATCCCACCATGACATGACCTTCGCATCCTGAAAGAAGAATGGGAGATGGAAATAACAAGCTTCTCACTGCCTCCAAAATCTAATACAAGAGGGGTGGAAGGGCATCTGACAGGAAGTGAGATATTGCTAATTAATCAGTTTCTTCACAGAATAACATATGCCCAACAAGAAAATACATCTTGGTACCTGGTCCTACATTTACATACAATCATGAAATCTCAACGCAAATTATACAACCCAACATTGCCAGCACTTTCATCCCAGATCATCTTATACAAACAAGCATAATGGTGCGGGAGGTGTAGTGGGCTGTGCAATATTTCCAAATAAACAGCCCGGTGTCATCAGATAACCGTATTAAATAAATGACCAAAAACAAAGTCACAATAATCAGTTACTAAAAAGAAGGGGGGTGGGAGAGGGGGAACAAATCACAGGATAGGACGAACAAGGATTAAGAAATTCTTATAAGAATCTAACTCAGAAGTGCCATTCCCAGTAGCTATTGGAAAGAAAATCACTTCAGATTCTCAAAAGGTATAAACCAAAATGTTAAAAGTGGTTATCATTAGGTGATCCTTTATGGGAAACTTTATGTCTTTTTTTTTCTTTTTTTTGCTTCTATTTTCTGATTTTTCTACAATAAACATGTATTATTTATTAACTATTTTTCTTCTTTTATAATTGGGATGGCCTACCTCATGATAAAATCACCATGCTGTCAATACAAGTATCCAAGCAGAGTGCAGATAATTACCAGTAAAGGTCACTTATAGAAAAAATCCTGAATTGAATGGAGGTTGACCTTTAAGGCTCATTCAACACCAGGTTCGATAGTTCCAATTTCTCCAAGCTTTCCACCCATCTAAAAGCTATTTGATTCACTATAACATCAAATGTCTCTCCCTTCCTCCTACCGCACAATCCCACGCCTCCCAAATCTTCACCTCTGGAGTATTGTGACGAAGCCAATAGTACGCTTCTCGAAAGTCATCAAAAATGATCCTACTACCATCCCCACCACGAGCAGACAGCACAATGGATGGAGAGGAGTAGGCCTCGCTGGTCACCCAGGTTGAATGAAAGGTGTAGGTGATGAGAAAGAAAGCCATGACCAGTATCATGCCACTTGCCACCTAGACAAGGAAGAAGAACTATGTTGTAAACCAAATTAAATTTACGTAACACAGAACAGCTTCTTACACACAGTCAGTAATATAGATGAGATGACTCGGAATAAATTAGAGGCTATATGAGTTCATTCCGACCTCTTGTGACAGTGCTCTACTTTACTCCCCCTCACTCAAACAAATAAACAAAATACAAATGCAAACACACACACACAGACACACACAGTTCCCCAAGCCAGTTCTTTGCGTTGCTTAATTCTCACTTCATTCTTAATAGGGTAGGTAGAATCCTGTTGTTTCTTGTTCTTCTTGTCTGGTCGACTTATGTCCAAATTCTTCATATAAGTGGACAGCACCTGAGAGACTCCAATGCCAGAAAGAATGCACATAACAGGCGCCAACACTAGCATCAGACGCACCTAAAAAAAACAGGAAGCAAGATCACAATCGGTGTTTTACAAATTACAGATTTCAACCTATTAGTAGATGACGACATCAATTTAGGGGTTTTCAACAAACATGATTTGTCAGTGGAATGGAACAAAATAGAAGAGAAAATACTTGATACATCTATAGTAGAATATATATTTTTTTAAAGTTTGTTTTTCAGTTCTACATGTATATATGTATACCCTGAGCAATGATATGATATAAAATGTATTTCTTAACTGTGGTTTGGGATCAAAAAAGTGTGAGAAGCACTGACTTAACTGCAATATATAAACTCTCTTCTCTCTTTTAACAACCTAGCACTCAGAACCCGGGCCTTTAAGAAAAAAACATCATCTCCCTTTTTAAGACACCAGAAAGAGAGGGGAAGGAACCCGCCCAGGGTCACTTTCTCCAACAAGTGACACAGCGCGTCTCCCTAACACAAGGGTTATGAATCCAAGGAAGGTGGGCCCCACAATCAGAATGTATGAGTGCCCCATACGTTCCTGGGAAGGATCAACAACAGTGAGCAGCCTTACCACGCAGCCCCTCAAGTGCTCAGAGGGAAGCCCCTGCACAGCATCCGCACTGAACCTGCCACGCAGGGGGACGAAGAAAACCCTCAGAGCTAGGGGTGGAAAGGTTCGCTAAGACTGCAGGCATTCATTCCTTACCATCACAGCTGAAAAGTACATGCTGGTCACACCATACATGATGATGAAAATCCGGGCATCCGACAGGTTGCTAAAGCAGTAATAGAGACCAACTACAAAAGTAAAAGTAAAAAGAAGTGAAAACCTGAAAAAACAATCACAGATACATGCAAAGAAGTTACTACGGCACTCTTTAAAACAGCAAAAAATCTGAAACCACATAAATGTCCAACATTAAGGATGTAGTTAATTACAGAATATTTATAAAATAGAATAAAATACATCAATTAAAATACTGCTGTGGAAGTTTATGAACCATATGCCTTCTTCTTTACACACCTCTGTACTTAAAAAACAAATGATATATCTTAAATATTATTTCTCTAAAGTAATACTAAATAACATAAATTATCATGATTATGAAATTTTAAAAGTCAGAGGAAAAACTCTATCATCTGACTTCTAATCAATAAATAAATGGATGAATATACATCAAAGCGTTAACAGTAGCAACAGGTGTGTGGTGAGAACTCCTGAAATTTTACTTTTTAAAATATTTGTCTATATTTTTACAAATGACAACTTACTTTCATAATAAGAAAAAAAACGTTATTTTAATTTAAAAAAAAAGTCCCTACCACTGGTAAATTCTAAGACATATCTGAATTGGCCAGAAGATAAGTTAGATGAAGAGGTTTTACAGTCAGCTATGCCTATTCTCAAAATTCAATACTGCCAAGAAGAGAAACGGGGAGGAGTCAGGGATGAGGGGCGGGGTATACTAGAAGTACTCAAAAACCCTGAACTAGGGCTGAACTGTAACTTATGATACAAATGAACAGAAAACTGTGAGACTCTGAACTTGCCAGTATCTGTAATTGTTCAACTTCTGACTTCTACTCTGCTTCAAATATTAGAAAAATGTGCTTAGCCATCCTCTGTACTGCATAGATAAACAGGCAAAAAACAAAAACAACAACAAAAACACAAGGATGAGGGTATTTTCCTTAGTTTGAATCAAATGATGATTCTTAGAAAGAAGACCACTTCAGAACAAGGCAGACAGACCTGGAAACATGAAGACGAGAAGCTGCAGGTCGAAATAGTACGAGGACCAGGTCGTAGGCTGATGCTCAGACACAGAGGCGATGATGGGGATGTTGTTCTTAGCATAAGAAGGATCCAGCAGTGAGTAGAAACGCCCTGTCCAGGGAGATATTTTTCCTGGAAGCAAAGAGGCAACAAATACTTCATAATTACTTCTGAAGCAAAATAACATGTGATCCTAACTAATCACAACTTTCCATTTTAATAAGCTTCTCTGAGACAGAGGAGGACGAGGTTTTTGTTTAAATGCCACCAATACTTTGAGAATTTCACTCCTTCCTTTCTTTCAAACTTGAAAGTGCTTTTGTCAGCACAGTCAGTAGAATAAAGTCAGGTTGTATACAAACTCAGAGAGAAGGGAGGCAGAGATACTTCCTAGAAGGGTTTTAGGACAAATCTGGTCAAACCAAGGCCAATGCTATAAACTAAGTCACTCAGTCCTCCAGTGCTGCTCTGAATACACAGAGTCTTGGGCAAAATCAAATCAGACTCTGAGAAGTGTACGTGAGGAAGATGAAGAGAGGAGGAAAATGTGGCATGCTACCCAAACTAAACAGCCACGGTTTTGTCATATGGGATTAGATGAGGCCACACTGTAGGGCAAGCAATGTTAGGATTTCTCCCACCCTACCAATAGGAAAGAAAAGGACACACACACACACACACACACACACACACACACACACACACACAAAGAGGAGAAAGATTAGCATGGTAAAATACAGTCCTGTCACCAAGTGTGGGTCTTCTGAAATTAAGAGCTGATCTAATATGATTTTCTTTCTATGCTGAATCCAGACACTGGCTGACAAGAGGATTGAATGTGCAGAAGTTGGACTTTATATGCTTGAAATCAAGAGAAATAGGAGGAAAAGAATGAATCTTTCTGTGGCCAGGAAATAACCCATATTTTTGGAGTTTATTCTATGTTTATACCCATTTACACTTAATACTAAAAGCCTTCCCTACCTGTCAGCATGAGGAGAGCTCCCACGGTGAGAAGGACAAAGCCTACCAGGGAGATGACACTTCGGAAAAGAACTTCAAATTGCTGTGGATTCAACTTGCTGCGTAGATAATCCACAAAGGCATGGATCTGGCAGAGACCAAAGACCCCAAAGGCTGCCATGTGCTCTGATGAAAGGACGGGCTGTAGGTGAAAGCATATGTATGAGACTGTTAGGAAAAGAACGGGTCCAGCCTTGACCTGAATTATCCTGACCAAGTTCAGACCAAAGGGTCCAATGAGTTCTAAGGCCACCAAGGAATTAGGACCAATCTAGAGGAGGGTCTAATTCACCCGCCTCATTTTCCAAAGAATATTTAGAGTCCGCCAAAGTGTACCACACTCTAACCTTATCACATCTCTGGCCTTTGCTCAGGCTATTTCTTGAGCCTCGATTGCAATTCTCACTTTCCCAAAATTTGCATTCACGGAAATTCTGATCATTCAAGGCCCAATGCAAATACCATTTCCTCCTAATCTACCAAACTGAAATCCATCACTCTCCTCTATACTCCACACCCTTTAGATCTCTTCCATAACTTAGACCAATGGTCTCAAACTCCTCCAGGCATCATAATCATGGCAGGACACAGGAAGAGGTGGGGTTTAGACACAGACTGCTGAGCCCCACCGCCAGAGCTTCTGATTCAGCAGATCGGTGGCGGGTCCCCAGAATCTGCATTTCTAATGAGTTCCCAGATGCTGCTCACCCTGCTGGTCCAGGAACCATATTTCTAGAACGACTAGACCGCAGACTAGTGGTTCTAGAAGCATGTGCTTCTTTCCCAACAAGACTGTGACTTCCTTAAGGACCAGAACCACACGTTTACTTTTAACATTTCCCAGGTATTTACTTTTAACATTTCCCAGGTATTAGCAAATTGCATACAGCAGGTGATCAGTAAAGAAATACTTGCTGACCTGAATAAGGATTCCACTTTCATAAGAATTTTACATGAGAAATCACACATACCACGTTATTCTCTGACTTAATAGCTGTCTCTTAACCCTGTGGGGTAATGCGGTTAAAAGGTTGAGGCTTTGCTTGTTAAAGAACTTTCCTTAGGCCCGAATAAAAGTTCAGGGGTCATTACTATTAAATGGAGTCATTCGCATTAAAAAGGACTGAAAAAGATAACTGTGATCACTCACATTAACTCAGCTCAACCAAAATATCCCTCCTCCTCCCATAAACCTAAGCCAAGTTAGGAGTCATTAAATTCAAACTTCATGAACAAATATTAACACACTCCAGGAGGCAGACTTTAATGACCAATGACTCTGTTGCTTCAGTTAACAGAAGCAGTGTTAGCAAGGTGAGACCTGTGAATAAGTTTTACTATCCTCACCAGAATCCAAGATAAATCAATTTAGTTGGAGCTGCTTAGAAAAAGGGGAAGAAGCTAAAAACCCCACTCAGTCTAGGGCTCACCTGGAAACCCACAAAGGAGATCTGCATGGAAAGAATGGTGCCCAGGCAGTAAACAGTACAGTAGGCCACATAGATCCGGTGAGAGAAACGTCCTGTGAGCATCAGCACCAGTACATGAAGCGGGATCAAGTTGATCAAGAACACATACCCTCCCCATGAAGAGACCTAGGACAGGGTAAAAGAGAAAAGTTCGTCTGAGCACTCCTCCTTGGATCACCACCATTGTACCTTAGGATGTTACCTGTGACCTTTTTAAAGAACATCTCTTTACAGTAACCAAAAACTTTATTTACACCAAGTGGTTTAAAGAGTTTAAATAACTGACTTCTTTAAGTAGGAAAATCAAATTAACACCCATTACTGTAACTCGATCCTCTGTTCACTATGGCTCCTGCCATCACGATCACAAAACAAGAGGCCCCCAACTCTCAGCATTAATCTGGATACACCCTACTGTAAGGTCACACAGAGGATTTAGGGATTCAAGGGAAACGTGAGCAAGTGGAAGCAGTTAAGGAAAGAAGTCTCGGTGTTTACAAGATTGAAGAGAAAAAAATATACGTCAGGAAAGGAAAAATTTAAGAGGAACACACCAGAAAAGAGAGTTGGCCAACCAATATGTACCCATAGGAAATATAGTATCCGGAGACCTTTAAAAATTAAAAAAATTATCTCTATCTTGCTATTATACAATGGATATCCCTGCCTGCCTTGGATTAGGCTTTGTATGGACACAAGAGACAATAAAGACTTTTAGCCTCTAGTTCATGGTCTCAAAGCCCAAGAGCTACTTCCAATTTATATCAGTTGATCCCAATACGTATTCAGACAGAGAGACTCCTGAAAGTAGGGAGTGAAGAGTTACCATGTAGAAATAAGCAAGGGCACACTTGGCTGCCCAATAGATGGAACCAGTCTTTACTGCTTTGATCCACATGTAGTAGGTGAGTAGCATGCAGAAGATGGCAATCCCTGCAGAAGGAACACAAAAATTCAGTAAAAGGCCATGCTGGAATAGTATTTAATACTGTTCTGGAACAAACTACCTGGATTCATATCTCAGACCTACTACCCATTAACAGTGTAATTACTCTACCTCCCTTTGTCTCAGTTTCCTGTAAAAGAGTCCATAATAGTATCTACTTCATAAAACTGTTGTAAAGACAAATTTAACTATTGCATGTAAATAGCACTTAGAATACTACCTAGCATGCAGCAAGCACTCAGTAAGTGTTAGTCATTATTACTACTATTCTTTCCAGGCACTGAATTCCCTGCGGTTTCAGTCCTAAAGATGTCCCGTACTATGAAGCACCAGCCTGCCTCTACGTCTTACCACAAGCTGGTCCGTTTGCCCTGACTGCCTCTCTCCTTAATATCTGCCTAACGAAGTTCCAGCTTCAGGGCCCGGTTCAAATACAACTACTTCCAAAAAGCCTTCCGTGATCCCCAGATCTGAATTAATCTCTCCTCTCACCACGTTCCCAAAGTACTCTGTTCACCCCTCTCTCGTGGCACATAATACTATCTGCCCATTATTATTTATTTTTATAGTCTGCATTAATCTGTGTTAATAGATTATGGGCTAACATAATTTTATTCATTATCTATCCCTATAATTCCTTAATTATAAGCCAATACTCCTATTCATTAACTATCTTTATAATACCTAACACTGTTTTACCAATAACATTCAATAAATACAGGTTGAATTGGAAATAAGTCAATAAAAGTCACTATAGTTTTAAGAATATCCATTCCTCTCATCTAGGAAAATAAAGCAAATGATTACAATGTTAAAACAATAGTACCAACCAACATTAAAACTTAACTCTACTTTTAGGAGTACAGAGATGAGCCAAAGGCCTTATATAAGGAAAATTACCAGCTACCTTTCTAGAGGAAATGACAGAGAATATAAACTTGTCTGAGGTCCCTTCCTGCCCTTTTTTTTTTTTGGATGTGGACTGTTTTTAAAGTCTCTATTGAATCTGTTACAGTATTGCTTCTGTTTTATGTTTTGGTCCCCTGGCCGAGAGGCATGTGGGATCCTAGCTCCCTGACCAGGGATCGAACCCACACCCCCTGCACTGGTAGGCAAAGTCTCAACCGCTGGACCGCCAGGGAAGTCCCTTCCTGCCCATTTCTAATCTTCTCACCCAGACACCATTTTTGCTATCACTAAACAACAGATTTGAACCCAGATTCTACTGCACTTCATGAAGCTCTACTGGCTAATGAGGTGAACAGATCCTCTTCAGCACTTTAAGTCTTACCTTCATTATCATAGGAGCCAGCCACAGATCGGGAGATATAGCCAGGAACTACAGCAATCATGGCAGCAGCAAGAAGTCCAGCTCCTGCATCCTGTAAGACAAGAGGGGTAACAGGAAGTTAACACCAATACATCTATGAAAGAGAAGAGAGGATCCGCTAGTCCATTCTGCTTACAATGGGCCCAGAGGACAGTCTGACACTTTCCATGGTAGATGTGGTGCTAGAAATGCTAGAAATGTTCGCAGCACAAGAAAGCTACATACTTCACAACCAATTCCCCGCGATGATGTCAAGTCTGAAACTGAGTACACACATGCTAAGAACAGACAAATCATGTAAGCTGTCAGATGCTGCCCCAGAATGGGCTGTTTGGCTGGAGTATCCCCAGACTTATGAGTCCCTACCCCTAACAATATCTGCACACCACAGGAACACCAGTCACACTTCTACAAGCTATTCAAGGACAATCAAAGGAAGACCATAAGTATTTGAGCTAAAAAGCCAACAAAGAGAGGTGACAATCTCTCTGGACTAAAGATGCCGGGAGCTTAGATAATAAAGCTGGAATATTCCTAGCCAATCTGTGAACTCAGGAGAGAGGAACAACAAAGTATAACCCACACTCCAGAAAAGGAAGGACTTGTCTGTTCGAAAGAGTCAAATTTGGAACACGGGCAGCAAGGAGAAGGATGAAAACGTTTCCAAATTAAACTCAAGTTTCCCAAGCCCTCCTACTAGTCTATCACCTCTCAGGTATCTCCCTGACACCATAGCCACAAACTAAGAATAGCATCCAGGGAGCCAGGGTCAGCAATGCAGAAACCTAGAAGAAGAGAGTCAGTATTATGGAGCCTACTATAAAAGCCAAGTGGTTTAAGAATTTTTAAATAAACATTTGAAAAAAAATCAACAAATAATTGCTAACTGTTCATTTCCAGTAGGAAGAACTAACCACTTCGGAACGCTTCTTGTAGTTATTTTTCCTCTCCCTTAGATTGTGAGGAATTCAAAATCTAAACCTCATTTTAAATATTTTTTTCCCCGTATGTAGCAATTTATATTTGACCTTCATATGTTCTCTTATAAGGAAAAACAGTTGCTAATAATAAGAAACCACACATTCTAGGGAGGGGCTGGGGTGAACTCAGTAATTCGGCTCAGCAAAAGCTGTCTTTAGCCCCTGGCTCCCTGCCCTTCTAAGGCTCTCAGTCCCCCACCCTTTAGCATCAACTTGAGAGGTTCAACAACATTCATTCCCAAGCCTCCTGTCACCCCAAATCCTTCACCTTGAGCTCTTTGGTAAGGTGGTACGTGACGATGGTGGTGAAGGAAGAGAAGAGAGGGGCCAGGAACACACAGACATTCCGAATGTCGATGGTGATGTGGAAAAAATGGAGGACATGGTAGATTGCAGCAGAGGTGATCATTAAGCCTGTAACAAGAAGAAGAAAGGCCAATAGGTTATCCTAGTAAGACAAAGACCTTAAGGGAAAGAGAAAGGGAAAATCCAAGTATCAATAAAGTGATAAGACAGGTTTTGACAAACCACCAGAAATACTAATACAGCAACTGCAGGAGGCCTATAAATTTCTCTCCTATGGATTCAAGCAGAAGTCCAGAATTTATGAAAAACTACCCATGCCCGCTCTCCCATACATGTTCTCCCTTCTATATAAGATCTACTTTTAGGAATCTGCAATCAGAATGAAATTACAAGTGTCACAAAACGAAGATATTAGAAATAAAAGACACTGTTCCATAATATACAAATATCTTACTGCTGTGAAGAAAAAAAATCCTGTTCCCCTCACCTGGGTAAATTGTTCCTCCAATGATTCGTCCCAAAGGGTACCAGGCCCGGTCATCAAACCAGTTATGGAATTTATAAAATCCCTCCTCAGCCAGGAACCGGGTAGTCCGATAATTAAAGTACCTATAACAAGAAAGAAATGAATTGTGTCTCCTCCTCACCATACCCAAACACTTGCCTCAATTTGCAGTGACTTTTGCTCCTCAGGTTACACCACTGAGGAACTTATCATTGCTCCAATAAAAGTCAGTTTGGTACCAAAAAGTATTTCAAGCATGAAAAATCATTTTACATCAGCATAAGCCTCCTCATTTCTAGCTCCATGCTTGTCTCAGTTAAAGCACTGCTTCTCTCATAAGGAAATGCAACCGTAGTCTAACCTTATAAGAAAACACTCAAGAAGAATGCTTCACCAGGCTGGCATGTAGTAGGCATTAGCCCCAGTCAGAAAATTCAAGCACTCAAAAGACAGGACAGCTGAGATGTGGACACCAATAGACTTGACTCTTTGCAAGTGACGGGAACACACAGAAGAATATTTCCATACCACAGGCAAGGAGACAAGGATAACTTTAGGTGATGAGCATCTCTAAAGATGTGGGTGTAACACCATACGCAGGATGAACATTTTTTAGTCCACTCCATAACACAAACTTCTTAATAAGTGTTTAAACTTGTAATTAGATCTACTCATGTTGTTATCTAAAATAGTTCTGAATGCCACCTCCATGGTAGCATAAAAATACAGACTACATAAAAAATACTTGACATAAAATGCTTAGTTATACACGGACACAGTTCTTTAGGTCCAAGCTATGTAACCCCTTCTCTTAAGTTTCTCATTTAAAAAGAAATAAAAAAGAAAGACAAAAATATATATGGAAATAATAAAAATATAAACAAATAAATAAAATAAAGGGAGTTGTTTAATCACTAAAGATAATCATGACTAACCATCTTTCCTGCCCACCCCTCTAACCCTATTTCCTCATTGGTCAGTCAAGTTTTAGCAGCTGAAGTAAGTAGAGTAGCAGATGGCAGAAATCTCTATCCTTCTGGTTGTTGCTGATGAATGTTATTTTGGTAACTGTCAGGGAGACAGAAGGGATGAGGGGAGCAGGCAGTCAACATGCGTCAGAATCATGTCCTTTACCTAGCAGTAGGAGAGGCAGAGTGAGACAGAGGAAGTGCAAGTTAGTGGGAAAAGGTCTGGCCTGGGTTCACACCCTGGGCCTCAGTTTCCTGCTCTGCAAAAAGAAGTGTCAAATCACATGATCTGTACAGTCCCTTCCATCTCTACAACTACAGAGCAGATGCTCTTGCTTTCCCTGACCATCTCATCTCAGTGTTCGCTCATCTAGAGGGTCTGAGAAAAAGCCCTAACAGACTGGTGATCAAGAAACAAAAGGATATAAGTTTCCTCATCCATGAGAGAGAAAAAAAAACCCAGAAAAAATTGATTTGGGAGGCCGCAAAGAAAAGATCTGTATGCCTCCAAAGTGCTTTCAAATATCTACACAAAACAATACGACAAATTTGCAAATACATGCAGGTATTAAACTTGAATCAATGCTCCATAAACTGAATATGCTATTTTTAAGATATCAATGATGTTTCAAGAACCTATGATTCTGGTTCTCCAAATTTTTAATTAAGCCTTAACGTTAGGTAATATAATATAGTTACTCCAGTGTCTAGAAACAGACAAACGTAGATTCAAATCCTGGCTCCTCCATTTACTCTGTGTGTAACCTTGAATGGTCTCTGCCAGCCTCAGTCACATTTGTGGAAAGGAGACACCACTACCTCCTTCTCGTAGGGTTATTGTAAGGATTTATAGATAATCTGTAAAACAGTTCCTGGAACAAAATGAAGCTCAGTAAATGTTTTTCACCTATGCCTCTTTTTATCTAATAAAATCTCCAATCCAACTCACAGCTTTAAATTTTCCTCAGTGTCTTAGAACTTAACTGACAGGCCCAATTTCTATCATATTCACTGTTAAACAGAAAAAAGCCACAGATCTCAAGTTCATGACCTATAATTTTTCTTTTGAACCTCAAACACACACCAGGCCCAGGCCCCTTTCCCTCAGTCTGCAGCATTAACTGTCTACCAAGCTGAGAAGCCAGGCTTCTCTTAGCTTAGCCAGATCTGAAGTGATAGGCACACCAGCAATGCCTCTCTCATTTTTTAAGAGTTTGAGAGACTCGCTTGGTTTCAAATTCCAACAGAAATGTTTCAAAAGGAGACAATTATCTCCTTTGGAAAACTTGAGAGAGTTTTCCCCCCAAAATGTATAGAAAGTCCATCCTCATCACGGAGAGCTCACTGGAACGTGAATCTGAAAACCATGAACCTGAATGCTTCCCAAAGGAAATACCAGACCAAGCAAAGGTACTCACGGATCAAATTCATGGATGACACTTTCAAATCTCAGGACAGCAAAGAGACGAGTGGAGAACGCTGCAAAAACCAGAGAACTATTATTTTAATGGTAATGTACCATGAAAAACAATAGTAGGTAGTAATATTATAGAGATAATAGTATTATCCAGCACACAAGTCACAGGAAATACAAAATGATGCTGAATAAAGTATTTATCCATTCCTCCCACACAGAAGAAACAAAGAAGTTCGCTTTCCCCTGACAATGACACCTACACTTCCACTTAAGTAGGACACATTTAACTACTTATTATCAAGGCCTATGACAACACATTCACCTACTAATATTGCACCCAATTTACATGGTCGTCTTGTATATATGTTGACCTCCCCCCCGCCACAACCTTACCTCCCCAAACCTCAGTTTGAAGCAAACTAAGAGGTAAGGAAATCAAGACTACTTATGACTCATGAAGAGCTAGAAAAACCTAAGAAAACAGAGTAAGTTCTGGAGAGATTTTCAGAAATACTAAGGCAGGCAACCACAGAAGACAAGTATCTTTTACAAAATTCAGTATCTCAGAGTCCCCGGTATCTCTTTCAGTCCTAAGAGAAAACAATTAGTACAGCGTGCTTCTCATTCTTTCCCAGATGATCACTAGTCCCAACTTTTATAATCCTTGTGTTTCTTTTATTTTGCTTTCACAGAATTCTACTGATTGAGAACAGTAAAAAGAACACATTACAATCTGCTGGAAAAAAACAAGGCATTTAAGCGAGCCATTGTTGATTTTTTCAAGATTTTCTCCTTTCCATATCTGAAGAAAGAGAGGTCCACATGCACACTCACATAACACAGCAGCCATTGACAGAATAAGAAGCTTCAGAAGTGTGTCCTGCTTCTCATAGGACAACCGTAAAAATCCCAGCTTGGTCATCTTGACATCAATGGGTGGCAACAGATGACACTCAAATAGCTAAAATGGAAAAGTCAAGACCGTAAGATATTAAACACCTTCAATTTACCTAATTCAGTTTCATATTTTATGGTGGTAGAGAAACACAGAGGAGTAATGCACACACCAGAGAGGGTCAGGGCTAATACTAATACCCAAGCCAAGCCTGAATTATGACCAACTGGCAAGTAAGTAGGCACGTCAGGTCTGTGAGTCAAGGATGAAAAGGAATGAGACTCTATCACCATAATTCTGTTTCCCAGTCCCCGCAGCTAACAAGCACATACGCACAATTGGCAACAGTGTGGTACAACAGGAGTAAAGAAGAAACACAGAAAAAAGGGGGTTGGAGGAAGACATGCAAAGAAAACAGGAAAGACTGGAAATAGAGAAAATAATTAAATGGAGAAACAGAGCATTCAAAAGGCAGGAATGTATGAAAGAAAGCAGGGAATGAGCACAGAAGTGAAAGCAGAAGGCTGAGAAACAGAAGTCATGACTGTATCAGCACAGTTTACAGCCCTAAATTTCAGCTTCAACTGACTGGCTGCAAACTTTCTGCTCCAAATCCCAGTGGAGTTGCAGGGTCGACTAGAGAGCACGACTGCTCACTCACTAATGCACGTACAGTCATGCACTCAGGAAGAGAGGGAGATACACATAGATCACTGCACTTTCAATCGCTTACATCACACTATAACTACTGCTCAGATCTACGCCCACTTCCCATCAGCTGTCTCAAAGCATCCTGGAATTGACACTGCTGATTTAAGCCACTGATCCCAGAGACAGCTCATGGAACCAGATTACAATCTGGAAGGAAAAGAGAATAAAATTTTCCTACTAAAGCAAAGAAAGGTTGGGCTGGGGGTGGTGGGATGGGGGTACTATATTAAAATAAAATGTTGAGGGAAGCAGGCTGCAGACCATCCAGAATGGTGATCACTTGGAGGACAAGATTTACCAGCACTAATTAGGAGGTTAGCTATCTCTGTTTAAGACAGCACTGCCGTCTTAAACCATAAGCTGGTCAAGGGCTAAGTGACAAAGAGTATGATAATAAAGAATATGCAACACTGTACAAGATTGCAGGGGAAAAAAAGGAACCTGGATCCTTCCTGATATTTCTCCCACTATTACTAGAGGAAAGGAGCGGAAAAAATAACACTGGACAGGGTGGAAGGCATGAAGAATCATGTATTTCTAGCTCCAACTGTGGTAAGTCAAACATCTTTTCCATAATTAACTGTCCCAGAGGGGCGATTTTACATTTAATCCTAATCCCAAAGGAAAACCTTATCTTGCAATCAAAACTAAACACCTAACTCCAGGTAGCCCCTAATCCAGCCACATCCCTCAGGTCTGTACTTGTTTTCTCCCACGCCTGAAACAGGAAAACTTACCACCGCTGAGCTGATATGAGCCACACGCCTAGAAGACTAAGTGGACGAAATGAGAGTACTAGAACCTCTACCTGAAAACTCAGTAAAGGAGCTGGTAATTTAGGCCAGGACCTTAAGGGGGTTTCCATACTGTGCTCTCTGGTCGTGCTCGCACACCTCTAAAGCAAATAAAGGCAAAGACACTTTCCTTAAAGCACCTGGTATCTGTCCTCCACCTCGTCTGTGCCGGCAAGCTGTGGCCCCCTGTCCCACCCTGGCTCTAGTTCCGAAGACGGCAACTTGCCCACCCGCTGGCCCACACGCTTTCTCACACTCGCCCCACCCTCCCCCACTTCTGCTCACTCCTGCGCGTCCCTCCTCCCTCCGTCTCCCACCTTCACGAAATGCAACACCCCGGACACCACCCAGCGCGGGACACCCCACCGCCTCAGCATCCTGAGCGCCATCCCCTCCAGGACTAGTCCCAGGGTCCGATCTTTTCCACGCCCTCCTAGCCTAAGCGCCCGCCCCATCCTAGATCCCCCCATCCTTCCATTCCAGGTCGTCCCCCACACGCCACACACCCCCTCCTCTGCAAGGCCCCAGACTCTGCCCGCGCCCGCGCCCACGCCCACGCCCGACGCCGTTAAAGCCCCACCAGCGCCTTGGACTGCACCTGCCCCTAACCCTCAAGTTATATCCTAAGATCTTCTCACCTGACCCGGCTTCCTCAAGAATCCGCTCGCCTCCCCCTGCCATCCGTTCAGGGGCGCACCCAACCCTGGCAGCGTCGGGTCCGCCTCCCGGACCGCTCCCCATTGGTTGGCTCAGGGCCAATAGGACACTTGAAGAGAGCGATAGGATGGCGGAACTGTCTGTCAGACTCGGAGGCGTGGACGAAGCCGCGCTCCCATTTTTTAACTGGACAATACAGATATCATTTAGCAGCCGGAAGGCGGGACTTCGTGCAACCGCCGAGCCACGATAGGCCGGCTCGTGAGAGCGAGAGCGCGGAAAGAACACACTCGGAGCAGTTTGGTTGAGGGCCGAGCAGTGACGTGTCGGTCTGCGGGCCGCGAAGGAGTCGCGAGCGGAAGGTGTGGCGCGTTTAGCACAGTCACGTGACAAGAAGCGGAAACTACGCGAAGGAATGGGCAGAAACTACAAATCCCGAAAAGCTGGGCTGAGGTCGGTCGCCTCCGTTTCTGAGAGTTTCGTTTCTTTAAAGGTAGAAATTGATGTTGCCTAATATAAGGTTAAAGGAGAGGTGGGAAGAATTTTCTACCTATTCTCAATGAAACCTCAATCGCTTCCCGGTCCAGACCGCTACCTCTTGTGCAGGATCTTGTCTGACAGTTCGCTCAAGAGCTATGTTTGACTTTGCTCCGGTAAACTGCGATGGACGAGAGCCCTGCAAATGTCACGAGGCATTTATTTCCCTTTCTTAAGCCCCTGACCTCGTGAATGAGCATGCCTAGGGCTAAAGGGGTCGTCGGGGTTCGGTGGGAAGAATCTACGCCGCGGGCTGAGTCCCCCACGGTCGCAGAGGCGGTCCTCCCAAAGCGTAGACAAGCTTCTTCCCGGAACCAGCTTGCAGCCTGGCGGTGCTTTGCTCACCCCTTTGTAAGTAACCTGCCAGTGAAAACTGCCCTAACTGCCTCTCTTCCCCTTCTCTCCTCACACACAAAGAAACGTTGCTTGAAGGCACGTAAGGGGGTGAAGTTTCAGCAGCCAATTCCATCACCTCTCAGACACGCACTCCCACTCCCTACACATCTCAGTGAGCAAGAGCCACACCGACAAATATGGGAGCATCCGGCAAGTGTTCAAATTTAGTGCCAGTGGCACTTTCTCTTCACGGTTACTCTACTGTTGAGTGCAACCGACCAAACTTACTGAAAGCATATTAAATCAGTACTTCAAAATCACGTGTAGTTTTCAAAATTTACACGACCAGATTCACCCCAGGATGTTATGAGTCAATAGATCTGCTTTTTCGTTTTGTATTTATGTGTTCAGTGTCATTTTATTAACAGAAGGAAACTGAAGCTGAACCTGAAGGAACTGCAGAACTTCAAGCAAATGCTTCTTCAAAACGAGTTTTGCTTTAAAAAAGAAAAAAGGAATTAAAATTAGAAAGATTCCGGTACATAAAAAAAAATACTGTTTCAAGAACATTTAAGATATCGAGGTTCTCGGTTTTTTTTTTTTTTTTGAATTACTAAACCTGTTTCTTAAAGGGATATGTTTAACTTTCCAGGTGGTACAATTAAGTCAACTTTTTCAGAAGTCAAAATATACTACTAAAGAACAAAGTTCAAAATCTAAGCCAAGAATCAACTGTACTCCAATAACAATTTCTAAAAAATCTAATACTATTTTTAGGATGATTCTTTAATATCAGTTGATAGGGAAAGGCTTATCTATAAGTAAAAGTCAGGGTGGCAAAATCATGGGGAAAATTAAAGTTATTATAAACCCAGAGATTATATACGAACATTCAGTATATCAGTTAATCTCTCTCCCTCCTGACTTACTGGACCAAAAGTTTTGATTTGGTTCCGAAAAACTTTTTACAGTCCTATCAGTTGTTTAAAATAATGCTATTTTTAGCTTGCTTTGTAGGAGTTGTCATTCCTGTGGAGCTTTTGGTCTTTCCTGAAGTGTCTACTTACCTCTTTTACATTATTGATCCAAAGAAACACGTCTTCGTTTCACCTGGAGCAGACCAGAGTAACAGTATGTTTTCTTCTTGAAGATGTTCTCCCCAGAACCCACCTTTCCAAGTATGCTATATAGCTGTATTACCAAGATTTCTTCTCAGTGCACTCTGATTCCACTGTTTCATGACTCTGATTCCACTGTTTCATGTTGTTTGGTTGGGTGTTTGTTTTAATTAGTCATCTATTTCTTGGAATTTTCACTTCGATAGATTCTTCAAGTAACTTTTTCAGAAAAGCTGAATGGAAAGCAAACAATGCTTTTATTTTGTCCTTGATAGCATAGCTAGGTTTAGAGTTCTAAGAACGAAATTGGGACCCACCCATCCCATATACACACAAGCACACATAAAAGCATACTTTCAAGGCATTACAATTTTATCTTCTGTTACTCAGAGTTGTTCTTGAGAAGTCTAACAGCAATGTGAGTCAGCCTCTTGGAGGTAACCTATTTTCCTGGTGTTTCTCCATAGAGATCCCATCTGGTTTTAAAAGTTTTTGTTTTTCCTTTCATTGCTTTTCACTTGGCAGTGAAAAGCATCTATATGAAAAGTCCAATTTTCGTCATAAGTCCCGAAAATTTCCTGATTTTATTGTCTCCATGCTTCTGTTATTTTCTGAAACAAACGTCAGATCTGATTCTTGGATACCTCCACGATTCTTAACTTTTTCCGTGTCTTAATCTTTTTGATCTTTGTTCCGAGAAATTTCCTCAATGTTACATTGTAGCTCTCTAATTTAGCATCCTCGGCATCACTTCTGTAAGCCGTCTCATTTTATTTCCACAACTGTTTTAATTTCCAAGAACCTTCCTATTCTGTCCCCTTTTCACAATCTGTTCTTACTTTATGGATGCAATAGTTTACCAAGTTTCTATGAAAGTAGTCATTAGAATTTGTTAACTTTTATTTCTAGAATTACTTAAATTTCCTCCAGGTCCAGGTGGGGTTACTGTGTATCTTAGAAAAGCTCCTGAAAGGATGCTGCTGTTAACCCTTGGTTAAGAACTACTTATCTAAATGATCAAATGGTTACTGTTTGTCCCACAGATCTGAAGGTACAACATTTAAACTTGAAATCAGAGAATGAGTCCAAGGATGGAAGCCTGAACACACGGCATAATCTCTTATCCTACTCGAAGATTCTCTGAATTCCAATGTTTTATCCAACTATGGACTGAGACCTATGGAAAATAGTAGTTATTTGAACACATAATTCTTAAGAATTTGATCATTTCTCAGTCTCCTACACTGTATTGTTAGGTCCAAGAGGACAGCAATCATCTTTTTGGTTCACCCTTGAATCCCCAGTGCCTTGCAGAGCCTGACAGAAGGCGCTCAAATAACTGTTACATAATTAAGTCATCTGTTCCCCTCACTTGCTCCTTTACTGGTTCTGTGGACTCGCTTTAGGTGCATCCAAAATGTTTCACTGAATGTACGGCTCTCATTGTTAAAAAGACCGAACTTACACTGACCCGGAGTCAGCTTCCTTATAGCTTCTGTGGGTTGGACGATAGCACAGGAGGGATGTTAGGGTGGGGGCAAAGAAGGGGGGTGGTGAGATGACTGCTGAACAGCCTTCCATCACTACTGAAGAACCAGTAACGTCTACCAGAGCAACCTCCACAGAGGTAACCACGGAGCACAGAAGCTGGACAAATGGACTACTTCTATAATCAGAAAGTAAGTGGATGGAAAATGAACAGACAGTGAACAACTATAGTTGCCCTTTTATTCCCACAGAAGTTATCCTTTAAGGTGGTTCACGAACCCCTAACCATTAGTTGCCCTCTTCTGGGTTTATTCCAGTTTGTCACAATTTCTCTTAAATTTTCTCTTGGCCCCTTACCAAGTGCAGAGCAATGAACAAGTCAGTGCATGAATTTGTCCATTTAAAAGTTTCCAACAGACTTAACATACTCGGGTCTAGAAAGCATTGACTTTGTAGAGTTACTATAACGGACAACTCAGCTCTAGATAGGGTAAAAGGGTCGTGTTTTCAACCACACATACCTGTCCAAGCTGTGATGTCTGTCCCTGAAGAGAGATTTGTGACCATGATTCCTCAGATCCTCCTGCTGTACGATTGGAACTCAAGCTCTCACTTTCGCCTGTAGTGATGCGCCCTCCCTTATTTTCAGTTACGACTGGTCTGCCTTAAACTGCCATTCTGAACTTGGCAAAAACAGAGCCTACTCTCCCTTTGATCCCAATTTCCCAATCGCTGCCCCCACTGCCCATATGCTAGTGAAAAGGCGAGAGAAGTTTACACTGCTTTTGTGTACATCTCATGAAATTAGGAATACCTACAACAATAGACATTTGGTAATCTAGCCTTTGTACAGGCCTGGCCTCTCAGTTACACTAATAAAACCTTACGGATTCCTCACGTCCAGTGACTTAAAGCATTTTCTATAGCCAGCCACAGTGCTGGATAGTATCACTTGCCTTCCTCTACTCAACTTCCCTCATCCTTCTAAGACCAGCTTAGCTGACACAAATACAAATTTCAGGCAGCAAAGATGTGGCCATTTTAATCTCCTTTTAAAAACTACAACAAGTAATCTTAAGTAAGGCAGTCGCTGATCAGTTGCAAGCTGATGAAATACTGAGGTCTTCTTCAACCACCCCCTCGGCAACCTGAAAGTAGTTCTCTGCAATACTACTGTCAAATGACCAGAGATGTCTGTCACAGAGGGATACTGAAAATAAATCTTAAACTGTCTTTTACAATTTTTTGTTCACGAGCTGGAAACACCTACTTCCAAAATACCCACTATTTTAAAACCTTCTGTATTCAAACTTGGTTCACATCTGCTGGCAACGAATTTTAAATCCTTGTTTTGTCCTGTACATAGTAAAGGTTTCTGTTAACCAAATGTCTAATCTCTTCCCCAATAAGAATGTTCAATTCTTGAAGTCTAGAAGGCCCTCTCTTCCTTCATGAGTACACAGGACAGATGTACATATAGAATTTAAAACAACTCAATCCCAAATTCTTTCACAAGATGTTAACATGATTATAATCACATAACCCAAACTTCTTCAGGGAACATTTTTCAGAACTAATCTTCCAAATTATCCAAGACAAAGGCCTGGGTTCCATGAATATGCTTCTTAAAGTGATGACTTTTAAATTTCAACCATTACACATTTGTAGGAAACAAGCTCACATTTGTGATGTCTTAAAACTGTGCAAGTGCTTTGACACCTGCTCCTCCCTCCATATTCAGTCTCTTTAAAATGACAGGAAAACAGCAACCAATCACAGGTTTAATGGGTTTAATAAGTTTACCCCTTCAGTTCCTATTTGCAGCACCCAATATTCCTTTGAAATACCAGACAGACCCAGCAGTGGCCAACAGTAAAGTTCAGACCTCCAGAGTTTAAAAGTTCAGGTTCTCTGAGCATTCTGTGTTGCAGTGGCACTTGTCCAAAATTGGTACCTCCCTATAGCTGGGGGAGCTTTAAATGTACCAGTGAAAAAAGTTTTTTCCCCTTCAAGGGGAAGAAAGGATACCACTCCTCAAAACCCAGCAGATCTGGCTGTGAGGTCTTTCCTCCTGTCCCATCTCTTCAGGCTTGTTTTTTTTGCAGTGGAGCAAGAGACCAAATCTAGCCTGAGTTACAAGAAACAAGACAGTGATGGCTATAATGGGAGTGACCAGGAGCAGCAGAGTCTCCTTTACTTCCCACGTCCAATATATGTGCTTCACAGAAAAACCAAAACAACAGGTCCACAAAATACAACAACTAGAATTACAAAAATCCATTCATCCAAGGATGGTGGAAGGCGGGAAGGGGAGGTGGGAGGATAAATGGCACAGGGAGAAAAAGTATTCAAATCAGTCCAGGCACGGGGGCTGGCAAATGCTAGAAAAGAGCTGCAGAAAAACCTGTGGTCCTTTCAGACTCACCAGTGTTTAAAATCCATACTGGTGTCAGGACGATTCTGCCTTACGTGCACCAGAGACAAAAACCCCGATTCCTCAGAGAGAAGGGAATATGCACAGGGCCCTTGGCAGGGTGGGTCCTGCCTTCCCTGGTCGGGGAGGTGAACGAGAAAAAGAGCTGACGCGGCATCCTTCCAATCCCACCATCCCCTCTGGGTGGCAGGCGACTCAGTGGCCCTCAGCAGCCTTCAGTTTGGCAGGAGATGGGTGTGGTGAGGGGAACTTCTCTGCAGAAGCTGAACTACTCAGGGCAGACTGCAGGTAGACCGTCTTGTGGAAGAGTCTGTTGCTTAAGAAAACCACCAAGGAGAAAAGGCGCAACTGGAAAAGGCTAAAAGGCAAAAGAGACCCAACCTGTTAGACCCCCCAGGTGAGCAAAATTGTTTTAATTATTTGACAACTTACTTGACTACTTTCAATTTAAAATGATACAGGGGAAAACAAGACACCAGAAATTTGATCAAGCATGTACAGAGGTTAGACACACAGATTAAACAGGCAGCAACTAAAGAATGCACTGGGTCCTGTCAGGAGTGCAGTAGTATCACCATTTGCAGTATCGGGGCTTAGAGGAAATAAAGTTCTGTTTTAGATTAATTCTGACTCAAGAAGTACCTTTCTAGTGTACAAACTTCAAGCTATGTCTGAAGATATCATATGCTATGTGTATTTCATTTTCAGGAGAGCTTCAAGAGAAAGTTACGTTAAGGTACACACGTAGGGGCTTCCCTGGTGGCGCAGTGGTTGAGAGTCTGCCTGCCAATGCAGGGGACACGGGTTCGAGCCCTGGTCTGGAAGGATTCCACGTGCCGCGGAGCAACTGGGCCTGTGAGCCATAATTGCTGAGCCTGTGCGTCTGGAGCCTGTGCTCCGCAACAAGAGGGGCCGCGACAGTGAGAGGCCCGCGCACCGCGATGAGGAGTGGCCCCCGCTTGCCGCAGCTAGAGAAAGCCCTCACACAGAAACGAAGACCCAACACAGCCATAAATAAATAAATTTAAAAAAAAAAGGCAAACCTTTAAAAAAAAAAAAAAATAAGGTTTTCAAAGTCCTCTGCTAACTATAAAATTCTATTAAAAAAAAAAAGATACACACTTAGCATTTACTGGATAGCAAGAACATGCAAGAACCCAAAGCAGATTGGAAATTTCTAATAAGTGTATCCTCACTGACTTAACCAAAATTGATCAAAAGATTGGGCTTTTCTCTGAAGTGATAAAACTTTCAGAGTGCTAGTGTTACTAAAGATTCATTTTAAAATACTTTGTTTTACTGTCATTATCAATAAACTCCTGTAGCCAGAACACATGGCCCACTATTTTTATAAAGTTGGCCATTCTTACAAAATGAGCTCAACTACAGGTAGTAAGTGCCTTATTCGGTGAACTGTTACATTTTAAGAATATGTATAATAGCAGCAATTTCTGAAACATGTATCTGCACATATGCATGGGGAAAATCGGGATACATCCCAGAAGTGTTTCTCCCGTTGAACTGTATATTAATAGTTTCCTGCAGTGTAAGGTTATTTTTAAAAAACCTTAAGAAAAATGTCTCATTCACATAATTGCAGTGTTATGGCCCCAACACTTTAGACCAAAAAAACTTAACACATTTTAGCTAATACTGGCTAATACTTACTATGCTTTGCCAGGGGTCTTTGCTTCATTGGCGCTGATAATGAATAAAGGAAAGAGGATAGAGAATAGGCAGCCACTGTTTAAAAAAAAAAAAAAGAAATAATTAGTCACCTTCAAAACAGCCATGACTTTGAAGATATTAGAAGCCCAAAGTTCTTTGCCTCCAGTGCTAAATATCATGGCTTGATGGACCCTTAATGTATCAAACACATCTTTAAAAAAAAAAAAAAAAGGATTTTTCTAAGCGCTGGCTATGTTTAACATTGTTCCAGGAAGCAAAACCGAAGAAAGAATATGGCATATATGATCATGCAGACTATATTTTAATGCTGAGAATTCCCTGGCGGTCCAGTGGTTAGGACTCCGTGCTTCCACTGCTGGGGGCACGGGTTCGATCCCTGGTTGGGGAACTAAGCATGCCACAAAACGGGGCAAAAAAAAAAAAAAAAAAGCTAACTGACAAATGTCTATGACTATCTGTCAGGGAGAAAAAATCCTACAGACCTCCTGATGGCCAAATAAGAATGCAGAATGCCTAGCACAGAACCAGGCATACAGAAGGGGCCCCCTACACTGAGTATTTTTACCAGTCCCCTTCAAGTCCCTACAGTCAAATTACCTGACTATGTAGGAGGACTGCATTGCTGTGAGGAAAGCCAAGGGCAGACCAAATCCAAAGTAGTAAGGCCAATTCCTTTCTATGTTTGACAATCGCTGGTGCATTTCAATTCCTAAAACAAGGAGCCAATACAATTAGGCTACATATTTCCTTTCAGTCAAATGACTAAATATAGTAGACAATTTATTTGAGGTTTGAGTTGTAGGTACCGATCTGCCATTTAGAATACAACTAAAGCATATAAATTAGAATTGTCCAAATCTGATAAAGCTTCTATGCGAAGCTTTTACAATTGAACAATCACAATTTCAAAGCTGGCAGGCTAAGTGAATTCTGAATTACAACACCAGAATCCTCTGTCAGTATTAGTCTTGAACAAAGCAAGAATCAAAAAAAGGCAGCTATCCTCTAGGAATCAATTAACCCCTTTCAACCAACCACACCCAAATATGCCAAGGACTTTCAAAATATCCCCCAAAATAATCTGTATGCACCAACGTCAAATTAATTTCTCTAATTTAAAATAACTCGTGCTCATTTATGCCATCTTACGGCTCTGTCAGAGCTACGTGACACTAAGCTCCGTAAGGATGATGCCACACTGCTACGTTCCCCAGCAACGAAGTTAAGGGTTAACCCCCCAAGCCAAACGCAAGTCCCCTCTTGCCAAAAAGGCTGCTTCATTCCAAAGACGGTTTGCCAAGGGCCTAAGTACTGAAGAATTTAAGAAGTCTACTTAGCAGCACCATTTCCAAATTGGGCCTCCAAGTTCTGAGTTTCTTTAGACAGGCTTACCTTTATTGAACCAACGATATTCGAAGCAGTACAGTGAGTAGAGAAGAGACATATGCAGGAGACTAACCAGCTGACCAACAAGATGGATGGGAAAGAGACTCACAAACATCCCCTGAAGAACAAGTACGGAGAATCTTAATTCCAAAGCTTCAGAGACCTGACACTGTTCACCTGCCACTCTGAGTCATCACTCTCTACCAGATAGCCTGATGGTTGTTTCTCAAGTTTCTAAATAGCAGAAGAGTGAAGAATGCTCAGGGTGGCAGGGAGGAGCAGGCAAATTCATGTTTCTTTACCATTTTATGATTTTAAGTCTCTAGTTTCTGTGAAAAAATGATTTACAGATCATTGCCTCCCATAAACATATCTGCTGAGTATAAATGTGACACCCTGTCTTTGTGAAGCTCCCTCTAATCAATCTTCTTTTCTTAATCTGCTCCATGCGCCCAGAAGGCCAGTCTCACCTGGAGGAGGAAAAGAGCCTGCAGCAAAAGGTTGAAGAGCATGTCAGCAATTATTTTGCTGACACTAGGGAATGGGTGAGGCTTCCTCCCTGATACCTCGAAGGCCAGGTCAGCTATATCCTGTAAGAGAGAAAGGAGCTCACCAAAACATGAATTATATGGCCTCAATATCCATCCCCAAAGCTAAGGCCACTGATCTGCCATGAGACCTGCCAGGGGAGAAAAGCCCCTGGACATCTGGCCATGAGATGCTCTGGGGACCTGAGGGGATAATTCCATTTTACAAGAGCACAGAGATCACCCACTGGCTGCTTGACCAAGAAAAGTTTAAGGCTGTGACATCGCTCCCTACATGGCCACTAACTTTGCAGGCTGAAACCTGCCACCTGGCCATCCATTATGCCATAAAACCCAGACTCCATTCTGCCCTGGACCTACCTGAAACCAAATTGCATTCACAACTTTGCTAAGCACAAACAGGGGGAGCACCCAAAGAGCACTGAAAATTGACGTGAGGAAAAACTCGAGCCACGACCAAACATCCCCATGTAGTGACGGATCACCTAAGAAAGGCGGAAAGGCTTATTAGTTTAACTGGAGAAATGGAAAACCAGAAGACCAAATATGCAACCCCTACTCCACGCACATACATCTTTGTTTCCTGCCAGCACATCACTGCACCTATTTCAGAGAGTCTTATTCTTCATAGACACACCAAATTCTGGCCACAACTCCAATTCAGAGTAGCCACGGAGATGTGCTGCTTACCTTGAGACAAACCTGCTTACCGGGTGGTGACTGATATGTCAGTGACCAGCAGTACACTGTATGCAGGAAACCACCCTGGTTCAAATCCCAGCTATGCCACTTACTAATGGTTTAACCTTGGTAACCAATTTCCATTTCCTCATCTATAAAATGCTATCTGTAACAATACCCAAAGGGTTGTTGAGAGATTTGAGTTAAAAACATCTAAAGCTGCGGGTACAGAGGAAGCGTTCAATAGACTGACGGAGACACAGGGAAACACCTCCCACCTCGGCAATGGACATACTTACCAATAATTTGGGCCGTTACTGACTGAAGCACGGGAATAAACACTCGATAAAACAAAAGGAGACTGAACTAAAGGAGAGAAGAAATAAGGTAAACATTAAAAGCCCTTCTTTAAAACACGAGTTCCAAGTTTCAATCTAATTATTTTCCAGATGGAAGTGCCTTTTACAAATTAGGAGCCCTGAAGTGGTACCAAAATTGGACTCAGTTCTATTTCCCAATTCTCCAGCTGAGGAGTACAAACCTGACACTGCCTATGAAAACACTAAAACTTCTGGGGGACTAGAAGAACATTTCAATTAGTAGTCACGCCAAACTACAGGCATTTACTAAGTACACAGTCATATTTTATTAATTAAAGCTAACACCTAAAATCATCTGTGAAATGTTTAGATTAACAAGGTGAATTATACTGAATTTCAAGTCCAAGAAAATACTTAACTATTTGTTCTTCAAAGTACTCAAATTTCACTTAAGCCTGTGTTGGTTCTCAGTCAGCTGTAGGCAACCTTCTGGTATGAGTGTCAATAGTAATCAATTCGAGGACATTGCTATGACCAGACAAAGGGAGAACCTTGCCCATATCCATCTGTCTTTCCCCTCTGAGCCCCCATAGTTGCTCTTAACCAAAATGTCCAGACAATGTCACAAGAAATTGTTACCTATTAACATTAAAACTTGTGACTAAGTCATTTAAGAAAAAGTGTATATTCAGGGCTATCTATTCCTGATATTTACATACAAGTTTTCTCTGAGTGGGAATAAAATGAGTGAAGGTGCACAGAATCCTGAGTGATGGCCTTAAGCACGTATTAGCAGGGGAAAGCTACCTGTCTCAATTTCAAGAAGACGGTTGAGAACCATGAACACCAAAATAATCTGAATAAAGATGCTTATAGGGCTTCCCTGGTGGCACAGTGGTTGAGAATCTGCCTGCTAATTCAGGGGACACGGGTTCGAGCCCTGGTCTGGGAAGATCCCACATGCCGCAGAGCAACTGGGCCCGTGAGCCGCAATTACCGAGCCTGTGCGTCTGGAGCCTGTGCTCCGCAACAAGAGAGGCCGCAATAGTGAGAGGCCCGCGCACCGCAATGAAGAGTGGCCCCCGCTTGCCGCAACTAGAGAAAGCCCTCGCACAGAAACGAAGACCCAACACAGCCAAAGATAAATAAATTAATTAAAAAAAAAAAAAAAAGATGCTTATAAGGCACCTGGAATTTGACGAAAAAGAACTTACCCAGAATACTCCACCATTCCAAGCGCAGCACTGAAAAATTCTACTAACAATACGTGGTTCACTGGAAAAGACCACATGTATTTAGCTTAAAAGGCATACAGGCTATTTCCATAGTGTCATTCAGTAGCTCTCCTTTTTATATCTTTTGTTGGCATATTATTTTTCCAGCACCTACTGTTCTCCCAATGTTCTCTCCTAATGTCAATAAGAAAAGGCTAAAAATATTTCAAGAGAAGCAGTTTTTCTTAAAAAAACAAACACACAAAAAACTGTATTTTCTAAAATCCAAGACTGGAGACTAGAAGAGGATGTCTGAGGTTCTTCTATCAAAATCCACACAGGCGCTCCTAGAAATATCCATCAATCCAAGTAATTTTTTTATGGTTCTCTATTCACCATCCTGATTTCTTTTAAACACCCCGACATTTTGAACAAGGATTACTGCTAGACACCAGTTTAATTCAATGTGAGGGGAGTGGGGGGAAATCACCTGTAACTTTTTTGAGGGAGAAAGTACAAAAGACAAATAATGGGGTATTGAAACTCCAAGTCACTATGTAGTGCCTGAATTCTATACTAAGTTTGATCACTTCCTAAAGTGCCCACAGAAGGGAATTCAGATGTTTTCTGACATCAGCCTCCACTCCTTACCTCTCTTGCTTCCTCTCTATACTCTGGGCTCTCCTCTGAGCCAGGACACTGCTTGCCCTTCTTCGACGCTGCTCCTCTCTCTTTTGTTGAATTCGAGCATCTAGCTTTGAGATGGTACAAATTCCCCAGATGGAGTCTTTGATTCCCTATACACAAGAGTATTATTTTTAAAGAGGGAAGATAGTGGATCAGAAGACTTTCCAAAGTTACATAGAGTAAAGTGATGAAATAACAGTGGAAATCATGGTACTTAGTTTGCTACAAAGCTTAGGGGACCCTTGATATTTTTCTATTTTGAAATAATTCCCAATTTACAGAAGAGCTACAAGAACAGAGAACTCCCTAATACCCTTTCTCGGGATTCACCAGCTATTTTGCCACATTGTTATTTATTCTTGTTTATATATATATACACATTTTTTTAGGTCATTTGAGTAGGTTGCTGTGTCATGTCTCTTTACTTTTAATTGTTCAGTGTATATTTCCTAAGAATATTCTTTAATATAACAAGATAGTTATCTATTAAAGAAATTAAATATTGAAAGAGTTGAATCTACAGTCCATATTCCAATTTCCCCATTTGTCCCAGTAATGCCCTCTATAGCAGTTTTACCCCTCAAATATCAGACATCAGTTCAGAATCACATGTTGCATTTAGCTCTCATATCTCTTCAGTCTCCTTTAATCAGGAACAGCTCCTTAGCGTGTCTTCCTTTATGAAGTATACAGGTCAGTTATTTTATGGGATGCCCTCAATTTAGGTTTGTGTCCTCATGATTAGGTCCCAGGTTACATATTTTTGGCAGGAATATCACATAAGTGATGGTGTGCCCTTCCAGGTATTACATCCAGAGGCATGTGATATCTGTCTCACCTTGCTGGTGATGTCAATTTTACATATTCAGTCAAGGTGTTATCCAGCTCCATTGTATGGTTGCAAATTTTTCTCCTTGCAACTAATAAGTAATCTGTGGGCAGACATTTCTGAGACCAGGCAAATATCCTGCTCATCAAGTCCTCTCCCCTAGATTTAGCATCAATTAACAATTCTTGCCCAAACCAATCTTGAATAACATGGTTGCAAAACAGTGGTTTTCTACTCCCTCTAACACTTACCGATACTATAAAGCCAAGTTATTGCCCTCCTCTATACTCTTCCAATATCAATCTAATGTCTACAAGTACGATCTACATCCTGTACTAAACTAGCAATACTAGGGCAGACTAAACACTGGTCTCAAGAAAGGACCAGGGCTGGACCAAGGCTAATGGAAGACACAAAGAAATAATCACTGTAAAAGTGTGAAAAGTTGTAGGATAAGAGCACACCACGTAAGACAGAAACAACATTGTAGTGTAGCTGGAGGAGAATGTCTTTCAACAGTGTATGCTGAGGGAGAGGGTTGTTAAGTCTATAAGTCACTGATGGAGGCACTTGCCAATGACTGGAAGAGCCCCAGTGGCAGAAAGATTACTGTTATTACTACAAACATCAGAACTACCTATTACCCAGTTCAAAGGACTGCACTCATTCATCCACCCACTCCCATATTGAGCATCTTCAGTGAGCCAGACAACATATGGAAATGCTCAGGAAACTTATAACTCAGCAGGAGAAGTACACAAGTAAACCAAAAGAAAAAAAAAAATAAAAATTTATAGTTTAGTAAGTACCACAACAGATTTATGTCCAAAGTAGAGTGAGAAGGACTAGGGTATTCAACTTCATCAAGAAGCAGAAAAAAGGGGACTTCCCTGGTGGTCCAGTGGTTAAGACTCCGCACTTCCAATGCAGGGGGCGCGGGTTCGATCCCTGGTCAGGGAACTAAGGTCCCACATGCCACGCAGCCAAAAAAAAAAAAAAAAAGCAGCAGCAGAAAAAGGCATTCTGGAAGCAATGGCCAACCTGGATTTAAGAATGGCATTTTCACCTACTGTTATGAGCGAAAACAAATTTTAGAGAAAACTGTCAGGATACAGAGAAATGAACAAGTTGATGAAGTACCTGCTGATAGGAGCATAAATTGGCAGCATGGCACCTGATCTTTTATCTATAAGAAATGTTTAATCTTATTTTGCTTTTTAACCTCTAAATCTTCCACAAACAGTTTAAAATTTTAAGATAGTTAAGTTCAAATGGCTTAGGGCCTAGTATGTGCTAGGATGATGACAGCATCCCCACTTCTGAGATACTTACAGTCTAGTGGGGCAGACAGACACACAAAGTTCACATCGTATAACTGATCCAGGGTTGAAATTTTATCGCACAAAAGGACGTAAGGTATTAAAAGAAGATCACATTGCATGAATTCTCTTTGGCCCTTCTAAGATATTCCTTCAATTCCCCCCTCTTTGATTCAAAGGTGATAAACTTTTAAACACTCCCACTCCCCATCAGAACTGGCCTCTCTCCTGCTCCCGGGAATAGAGCTACAGGGGCTGCAACTAGGGCATTAGACCTCAGACAGCCACTGTAACGGAATGTTATGCTACTGATCACGTGGGTGACTACATCCTAAACAGATCTCTACGGGATGTTCTTCTAGAGCATCATCATCTCCGCCTTGTAGAATGGGAGAATAAGACGGGTCCTATAGTGTAGATCTGGACAAAGGAGTTTAGGTAATAGCACTGTACTAATGTTCATTGCTTGGTCTTCAACAATATACCATGGTTACATACGATGTTAACATTAGGAGAACCTGGTGAAGGATATAGGGGAGTTCTCTGTACAGCCCTGCAACTCTAAAATTATTCCAAAATAAAGTTTAGGGAATTCCCCGGCGGTGCAGTGGTTAGGACTCCACACTCTCACTGCCAAGGGCTGGGGTTCAATCCCTGGTCGGGGAACTAAGATCCCACAAGCCGTGCAGCATGGCCAAAAAAAAAAAATATTGATAAATAAAGTTCAAAAAAAAAAAAAAAGAGGGTCTGGGGCCAAGCTGAACAGGGTTTCAATACTACAGACACTCACTAGACAGTTCTCCCAAGCTTCTGCGAGATGCAGGATAATACCCCTCCCTCGAGCAGTGTGGATCAGAATGAAAACTTGTAGGTGAAGAACCCAACAAATATAATAAAAATTTCAAAAATACCTAAAGGATTTTCTAGTCAGTTCCTGCAGCAAAAGGGTCAAAAGATGACTTGACATACTCACCCTGGCAAGGTCCTGCAGAAAGGTTTTGACACTGTCAGCCATCTCTTCACAGCCCAAACTATCAACTACACAAAGGAGAGAGAAGTGTCCCCAGATGTCTCATCATGAAGCACCTGGAAACAGACGGAGCATAATCGGGGAAAAATATTTATCTTCAAGTTACTTCATGTACATCTGATGACGTTTTCCACAAACTTCTCTAATAGGAGTGCAGTAGATTCTAGCACTTAGGTAGATACTAGCACAGTTAACTAAGTGAGGTTATACCTGTAACTACTGCAAAACCTGAAATCAATAAATTTTTAAATCACTTACCACCCTTTCACTTTTACATGGATTAGTAATCTCTTCTCTGGGCCTTGATGTCCCTAACTACCCTTCCTACACGTCCCAAGTACTTTTGAGATTTGAGATCATGAGATGGGTGATAATTACACTTCAGTATCCTCCTAAGCAATATTTGTGCTTGATGTTACTTGAATACAAATACAGGAGCAAAATGAAAGTTCTAACAAAAATTACTAAATCTGCACTTCATACACAGGGCCCTCCAGCACACAGATAAGTTCAAAGTATGATGTGAAATTTCCCACCAAGACCCCCAAATATGCCTTCCCTGTTTTCCAACTTTAAATGTATACATATATGTACAATTTTAACAAGCATGCAGGAAACAATGAATTTTAAACTAGGCCAGAAAAAGGTTAAGTCCACGTGTATAAATATTCTTTAACACTCTATAGCTTTCCCATTTTATTTATTTCTTAGGTGAATAAGAAATCTAGCTTCATAAAATAATAACTTGAAAGTTCACGTGTGTAAGTATTTTTAAAATACTACGCTCCCATGTAATGTCTAAGGTGAATGGAAAACCCATTTTCAAAAATTTAATTAAGGACTTGGGATTCTAAAGTTCTCAAACCTGACTAAACCAATCTAGGGTATTCTTAATTTAAGCGATAGACAATAATGACAATTTCACAGGCAGCTTCTATACACCTCGAATTTCAAAACATAAGCACACTTTCCCTAATGACCACTTCACCAAACTGTACCTTATTGACCCAACTGGACTACTGCCACCCAGAACAGGAAGAGCAGGGAATACAGCAGAGGGAAGGCAACTTGCACAACACTGCATGTACCATCTTCTCCTTGGGTCAAATCCTACACAGATGCACTCACTTCAGGTAGAGAAGTTTCTAGGGTAAGAAACTTTTGTTAATGCTCCCACTTAACAAACAAAAAACACCTGAGTGATAGGATACTCAGTGACAGGTGAATAGTTAAAGCTCAATGATGATACATAAAACACTAGTTTCTAATTATCACGGATTCACTTTTAACCATCTACTTCCTCATCTATGAATTAAGGGTATTAAAATTTTTCATAGGTTTTGAGTACAAAGTGCAGTAACATGAAAATAAAAACTTAACTTCTACATAAACATAATCCCACTACAGAATGAGCTAGTCTGGGAGTTTAAGGAAGCCGATTACTTAGTCTGGGTTTCTCACAAGGTGCTGACACAGCTGGAAGCGTGTGGGTCCTAATCCAAGGAGAGGAGCTGTGTTACCTGAACCATGGCCATTAACAACTGGCTTCTGCAAGTACCAAGTGGCAGGTTATCTACTGACCAATAGTGGCCCGTGAAGGACAAGTCACTTCAATTTTATACGCAGATCCTATTTGAATTATCCGGAATATCCAGAAATATTATCCGGTTTGACAAAAAGCTCAGGCATGGAGAAAAGCAACCTGCCACGATTTGAGACCAGAGACTGTATAACACGGAGGGAACCCTCCAACTGTAGTGGACGTAAGTGAGATGCATCTGGTTCACAGCATTTCACAGACGGAGGAACTGAATCTCCGAAGTTAAATGGCTTGCCCAAGATTGCAGCACGTGAAAGGCTACAGCGAACTTCAAAACCCCGGTGTCTGAACCCTCAGTCGGGGCTTTTTACTCAAGCTTTGCGATGAGGATTTTTGTTTAACCCGAGCATCCCATGGACAAAATGTCTCGTAAGCCTGTAAATACAGCTGGCTATTAAATTCCTAAACAGTCATGAGAACTTATTAAGCATCTACTGAGGCACAGTCCTGTACTTTCATTTCTAAGTCACTAAACCCAGAAACGCAAGTCCGGAAAGCAGGAGGCTGTCACATCCCACTCCAGTTTCACTAAAGGTAAGCATCCTCACATCCCACCGGGCTCCCCGGATGCTCAGAGCCCACAGGTCCCTTCGGACCCGTTTCCCCCCAGTTCCTTGGCAAACCCGACTGGAAGCTGTTCTCCCTCCGCAACCACAGCCGTGCACGAAGCGCGGGGCACGCTCACCTCCCATCAAGCGGGGAGCTAAAGACAGCCGCGCCGCACCTGGGCAGAGGCTCGCCCGCGACTGCGGGCTGCGTCCCGCGCCCCGGCCCTGCCCCGCCGCCGCAGCACCTTCCCGCCAGGCGTCCCCGCGCGCAGCCCCCGCCCGCACCTCCCAACCCCGCGCTCGGGCCCTGCTGCCCTCACACGCCCTCGCCGCCCCAGCCACCGGGGCCCCTGCCGCGCGCGCAGGCTGCGCGGCGCCAGGGCCAGGCTCGGCAGAACTGCACCTACCCGGCAGCTTCGCCCCCGCGGCCCCGGCTCCGGCCCGGCCCCTGGTCCACCGCTGACCCGCTCGGCTCCTCCACGTCCCTCCGCACCTCTCCGCGCCCGGCCACCCGCTCCCGCCCTGGCGCTCCCAGGGCCGGGGCCGCTGCGCCCACACTGGGCATGCCCGGGCCGCACGGGGCCGCTGGGAAGTCAGGCGGGCGCCGAGTCCAGCCGCCCGGGCGGAGGGGGCGGGGCCGCGGCGGCGGAGGGGGCGGGGCCGCGTTGCGACCGAGCCTGGGAAATGCAGTCTGTCCTCCGGGCCCACCCGCGCCGCTTCCGGGGATGCCGTACTTCCTGATCCCGTATCGTGTTCTTTGCTCTCTCCCATTTACTTCTGCAGGGTTGCTTTTCTTTCTATTATGAAGCCTAACAACAGAACAATAAAATGTAGAAGTCATCTTGGTCTCTTTGGTTGGAGACTTCAGTAACCAAAGGGTACTAAGCAATGATGGGTTTAAATCAAGGTCACTTAACGATTAAGAATAAAATGACTAAGAATAGGTCAAGCTGCCATGCAATTCGGCTGCATTAGGCGTGTTCTCTGACAGCAAAGTGTTGGCTGAGATTAAAACGATCAAGTAAATAGAAATGAAACCGTTTTCATCTCTGTCCCCACCAGTCCGTCTCTACCCCAGGGACGGCAATTTCTTGGCATCGAACCATCAAGCCTGACCTATAACCTTTTTCTCCCCTATTCCCAGCCTCTTACATCTCTCACTCCCCATTTTTTCCTCTTTTTTCCACTTCCTATTTTCCTTCACCTCTAGGTGTGCTTAGAGCTGCTCCGCTCAGGCCACCTACAAAATCAGATTTTTACTACTGGAAGCTCTTTAGTATAACCTTACATAGTGTGAGCCCAGGTATCAACTGACTTACTCAAGGTCAGTGGCAGAACAACTACCCAGACCTCCTGACTCTCCTCCAGTTAGTTCAGTGGGCTGGGGGGTGGGGTCGTTGACCTGTTCTACCCTGCCCAACCTCCAGCCCCATTCCAGAACAGACGAGTCCCCTACTCTGAGCCTGTGGAAACTACCTTCTCTTTCAGGAAGAGGGTCACGAAGTCGAAACTAACACGATGGGAGAAGAGAACTAAGCATTCAGAGTAGCAGAAGCCCTGAAATAAAAGGTCCAACCTTGGATTTATATATGTAAACTCCTTTGGAGAGGGGACTTCTTTCTTATTTATTTTAGCCTTGACAATAATCTCATTTTCACTGAGACCAGATCTATGAATACCCACTCGTTTCCTTTTCTTATAAATCTATTGCTTGATTTACTCCACGATTAAAATCATCACAAAGAGGAGACATTCCTAAACTTCCTTTTTGTCCCATATGAGTAGATATCTTCAACTATTTATTATAAGGAACTACATAGAAAAGATTTTTATTTCTTTTGGAATTTTAATTAAAATAAGCAGTTTGCTGAGGCTTAGATATCTTATTATAAAGAGACTAAGTGGTTTAATGATAAACTGATTATTGTAATTATTAATTACAATAGCAGCAATTCCTCCAAACTCTATAGTTTCTCAAAAGTGCGAATTTAGGGGACTTCCCTGGTGGTCCAGTGGTTAAGAATCTGCCTTCCAGTGCAGGGTACATAGGCTCGGTCCCTGGTCAGGGAACTAAGATCTCACATGCCACAGGGCAACGAACCCTGCCACAACTAGAGAGCCTGCACGCGGCAACCCAATGCAGCCAAAAATAAATAAATAAATAAATAAATTTTTTTCAAGTGTGGTTTTAGGAAGAATTTAGTAGATATGAGTCTACTCTAACTTGCTTGATGGAAGGACATCTTACAAATCCCAACACGTATAATACAATCCAGATTTTTAAAACAATAATAATTATACTTTGCATTTTTAAAGAGCTCTTGCATACTTATTGAAGATTAGATGCCATCTGTGAAACAACTAGGAGGGGCATTATTTTCCTAATTTTACAAGTGAGGAAGCTGTGTGGCAGAGCATGAAACTCAGAAAACTTGATCTCCAGTCTAGCTATGAGCCTTAGTTTCTATAGCACAAGGCTGCTAAATGGGACCTATATGAAGTTCCCTTCTAACTCTATGGTTCCTTGATTTAGTGAATTGGTGACAATACCAGATCCAGAGGCCAGATATCCTAGTTTCTAGCCTTGGAATCTTCCAGGGGAGAGAGATGCTGTGGTTTATTAAGTATCTACCATGTACCAGGGCTTTCCTATTTATTATTTCACAACAACCATCTAAGTGTTGTAACTGATCAAAAAAAAAATCCAACCAGGTTTGGCGGATTCCCAGAACCATGCCTTTTTCTTTACCATACCTGCCTTCCGTTATGAATCACAAGGCCACCCAGTTAAATTTAGGCTTCGTATTATCACCACTAAAGTAGCACTCCTCAAATTTTAATGTGAAAACCAATCACCTGGAGATCTTGCTAGGTACAGATTCTCATTCAGTCCATCTGGGGTGAGGACCAAGACTCTGCATTTCTAACAAGCTCCCCGGCGATCTACATAAGCATTCACCTAGTGCCTGTGCTCTATCTACCTACCTTGGCTAGACGTTTGGAATACTTAATGCCCTCAACTTGCTTCTCTCCAGTGGGAAAACAGACAAGGTAATGCAATGTGATAAAAACGAAGTCTTGAGGAACAATGAGGAATTAGCAAAGAGAAGAAAGGGTGGGAAGGGAATTCTACTCAGAGGAAAAAGCACAAGCAAAGCTACCCAGCATATTTAGAGCACTGTAATTTGTTCATTATGGCCAGAATAGAATAGAAGGAGAAATGGCAAGAGATAAACTTCCAATTTACTGAGTGTCCTCTATTTGCCAGACCCTTTTCAAATAATAGGATTTAGTGGTAAGCAAGACAGACAAGATGTCTGCTTTAATGGAGTTTACATTCAAGTAAATAGATAGAATAGAATAAAATAAGGTAATAGTGATAAGTGATTTTTAAAAACAAGCATGAAAATGTCATAGAGAACGGCTGGCAGGGCGGCTGCCATTGGCTATTTGAAGGGAAGGAGCTGACTTGAATGTGTTGAGATTTGAATACAGAGAAGAAGCCAGCCATGTAAAGGTCTGGGGTTAGCAGAGGGAACCAAGTACATAGCCCTAAGGCAGAAACGTGCTGGTATGTGGCAGGAACAGAAATAAGGACAGTATGGCTGCACATATGATGAAGTCATAGTTGACTGCCTCTCCTTTACCTCCCACATCCAATCAATTACCAAGTAGTTTTGATTCTACCCCCTAAAAAAAGTGTTCAAATCCACCCCCTCGATTCCATCTCGACTGCCACCATCACCCTTCACCTAAATTATTGGAAAAGTCTTCCTGCTTCGAATCAGCTACCTCTAATCCATTCCCTACACAGCAGCCGGATAGAGCTTTAGGAAATGGAAATCTGACTATTCTTCTTTCTGCCTAAGAGCCTTCAGTGGCTCCCATTCCCAACAGAATAAAGTCTAAACTCTTTATCATCATTTATAAGGGCTGTGGGTGTCTGGGTCTGCATACCTCTTTCACCACATGCCTCTCTGTACCCTTTCAGTCATCATTCCTAAAATACACCAACTTCCTCTTTCTTCTGGGTCTTCATATGGCATTCCCTCTGCCTTCCTCCATCCTCTCCACGCATACACCTTTCTCCTGGCGAGTCCTCCTCATCCATCACATCGTCTGTGAAACCTTCCCCAACTACCTCCCTGCTCCTCCTTTGAGGTCCTGGAACACACTGAACTTCTCTTATCAAAGTATTCACCCTGCTAAATTGTAATCACTTATTTAATTATCTGTCTCCCCCATTAAACTAGGGGAAGACCATCACTGCTTTCTTCTGTTTTATATCCCCATGCCTAGCACAGGGTCTAGCATTGGAATAGGGACTCAAAAATTTGTGAAAGAATAAATGAATAAATTAATGGAAGTTGAGATAGGCAGTTAAATGATAGCTTTAGGTCATCACATAAAGTTTGGACACTATCTTGGTGGCAGCAAGGAGCTACTGAGGGACTTTAAAGAAAATGATACGATTATATTCATATTTACAAAAGACCGCTCTCGTAGCAAGGAGACACATGGATTTCAGGTGAATGAGATTGGCAGTAGTGAATGTAGAGGCTAGAGGCTGGTTTTTTCCATTATTCAAGGGAGAAATGATGAAAACATGAATCTGCAGAAAACAGTTTAGAGAGATAGCAAGAAGGAAGAAACTTAAGGACCTGGTGACGGGGTCAGGAGGTAGAGAGAAAAAGGGCTCAAGACTAGCACTTACATTCCTAGGTTGGCTAACTTGATGGATAGAAATGTCATTCCCTGAAACTGGAACTATATGAGAAGTAGAAATTATGGAGGAAGATAAATTATGTTTTAGATATGTTGAGTTTCAGGTACCTGCCATATGTACAACTGGAGATATTTTAGTAGGCAATTGGATCTGGACTCAGGAAAGAGACCAGTGCATGTATATGAGGAAACTACTCAAGTTTGAGGAAGAGTCACCTGAAAGGCTTAGAGGAAATAATCCCTGAACCTCACAAAGAACTAGGAATACTTCGTGTTGCCACCAGCCACAGTGGAAAAACCCATGGTAATTAAAGGACGTAGGGTATAATAATGCCTGGAAAGATATTGCCTCAGTAGTGGGAAAAACTAGTTCCTACTAAAGGCTGCTCTGAGAAAGCAGCCTACCTTTTTTGTCCTCCATGACAATGTTTAAATGCTATCCTCATCCTTGAAAGTACTAAAGTGTTTCTTGGAAGGTAACTATATCCCAGGAAAAAAAATCTCAAGAATACGTATATTAATTCAAAAATAGTCAACTCCCAGCAAGGAAACATTCATAGTGTTTGACATTCAAATAAAAAATGACCATGCATGCAAAGATGCAGGAAAATATGCATAATGAGAATAACTGATCAATAGAAACATCCATGAATAACACAAATGATGGAGTGAGTCAATAAAGGCATAAAAACCTATTGTAACTGTTACCTGTTCAACAAGGTAAAGAAAAAAATTAAGTAAGTTGACACAAGAAGATACCAAAAAGGTCCAAATCAAACTTCTAGAAGTTTAAAATACAATGTCTGAGATGAAAAATTTTTGAAGAAATAATGGCTGAAATGTGTCCAAATTTGATGAAAACTATAAACCCACAGATAAGACCTAAATCAGAAGAAACATGAAAAAAAAACTACAGCAAGACACATCATAATCAAATCGCTTAGGGGGAATTCCCTAGCAGTGCAGTGGCTAGGACTCCGAACTTCCACTGCAGGGGGCACAGGTTCGATCCCTGTTCAGGGAACTAATATCCCTCAAGCTGCATGATGCGGTCTAAAAAAATTTTTTTTAATAAAAATTTAAAAAGTTGCTTAAAACCAGTCAGAGACGAAAAAGAAACATTATGTTTGGAGAATCAAAAATAAGAAAGACAGTAAACTTCTCATCAGAAATAAAGCCATATGAGAATGTAGCAGCAACTTTAATTTTTTGTTTTTTGTTTTTTGGCCTCCGGGCATGTGGGATCTTAGTTCCCCGACCAGGGATGACCCCAGGCCTATGGCAATGAAAGCTCAGAGTCCTAACCACTGGACCCCACAAGAAATATTAATGGAAGTTCTTCAGGAAAAAGGAATATCACAGCAGATGGAAACCCATGTTCACGCAAAGGAATGAAGAGATCTAAGAAAGGTAAATATGTGTGTATAAAAGAGTTTTTTCTTATTTCCTAGACCTCTGGAAAACAATGGGATGTTAAGAGCAAAAATAATAATATATTGGAGGTTTATAATGTATGTAGAAGTAAAACGAATGACAACAATAGTATAAAGTCCAGGAAAAGAGTAATGAAAGAATACTGTTTTAAGGTTCTTATCATATACACAAATATAATATTACTTGTAGGTTGAACTGTAATAAGTTAACGATGTAAGCTATAAACCCTAAAACAACCAGTAAAATAACAAATCGAAGAGCTATAGTTAATAAGCCAAAAAGGGAAATAAGATAGAATCATAAAATATAGTTAATCCAGAAAAAAAAAAGAGAAAGAGAAAAAGGGGAGAGAGACAGATGGGACAAATAGAAAACAACAAGATATTAGATTTAAGTCCAGTCATATCACTAATCACATTAAATGTAAAAGGCCTAAACACCTCAATTAAATGCATGCATTTAATGAGAAAATGCATTGTAAATTGTACATCAGTAAGATTTTGCTAGCTGCCTCTTTTGCCATCGCTGGAAGCAGGTTTTCTAGGAGTCTTGGCCACATGGTCTGTAAATAGATAGTTAGAAGGAGCCCAAATTCAGTTGGCAAAGATCCCCTGCACAAATAAACCAGTGAAAATATATTTTAGCCACTGAAAGGCATTAAGAATAATACATTATAATGTCCTATCAGGCAGTGATTTGCAAATAAAATAGTAGAAGCCTTACTTTATTCACTTGAACTAAAATATTCAAATAAATTATTGATCATCATAACTGCTATTCATTGAGGGCTTCCTACGTGGCAGAAACTGGGCTTGTATATACGTACATTACTTAACGTAAACCTCAGCCAACTCTATATAAGTGTTATGTTATCAATCATTTCTCTCTCAGCTAACAGATAAGGACCTGAGATTTACAGAGGTTAAGTAATTGCCCAAGGACAGGCAGATAATAAGTGGCAGAACCAGTCCAAACACAGATCCATGTTACTCCAAAGTTTATACACTTAACCACTGTTCTATACTGTCTCCTGAAATTGAAGAGGAGACTTCTGGTTCAAGATGGTCACTGATACCAAATAATTTATCAAATATCTGCCTTAGACCCAGTCCTGACACAGATGCTAAGATACACAGGTGTATATATATATATATATATATATATATATATATATATATATATATATACACACACTTTTTTTGGATATCAGTTATAGCTGAATGAGTTCATTGAACTTAGTTTATGTGTCATCATTGGTCTGGGCATGGCCTTGCTTGTTTTGTTTGTTTGTTTTGTAATTGAAGTATAGTTGATTTATCATGTTGTGTTAGTTTCAGGTGTACAGCAAAATGATTCAGTTATATGTATACATACTTTTTCAGATTCTTTCCTTCATAGGTTATTACAAAATATTGAGTATAGCTTCCTGTGCTATATAGTAGGTTCTTGTTGTTTACCTATTTCATACATAGTAGTGTGTATATGTTAATCCCAAACTCCTGATTTATCTCTCCTCCACCTTTCCCCTTTAGTAACCATAAGTTTGTTTTCTATGTCTGTGGGTCTATTTCTGTTTTGTACCTAAGATCATGTGTATCATTTTTTTTAGAGTCCACGTTTAAACGATATCATATATTTGTTTTCATTTATATGTTCCCCTTTATCACAAATAAAGGTGATAAGGGTGATTCTCCTCTTCCTTTCTCTATCCTTTCCTACATAAATGTTCCAAAATGTTTGATATGTATCATTTTATTTGTATTTGTTCTTATAAGATGTGAATTGTTTTATTATGGGTACATAATTTTAATTTCCCTAAATTATGTGCTATGGCTCTCAGCCTGTTTCTTTTTTCTGCCCAGGTCTGTTTTTTTTGTTTTTGTTTTTTTTTTATTTAAGCATTTTTTTTTTTAATAGCTACTTTATTTATTTATTTATTTATTTTTGGCTGTGTTGGGTCTTCGGTTCGTGCGAGGGCTTTCTCTAGTTGCGGCAAGTGGGGGCCACTCTTCATCGCGGTGCGCGGGCCTCTCACTGTCGCGGCCTCTCTTGTTGCGGAGCACAGGCTCCAGACACGCAGGCTCAGTAGCTGTGGCTCACGGGCCCAGCTGCTCCGCGGCATGTGGGATCTTCCCAGACCAGGGCTCGAACCCGTGTCCCCTGCATTGGCAGGCAGATGCTCAACCACTGCGCCACCAGGGAAGCCCCCGGGAAGCCCCCGGGAAGCCCCCGGGAAGCCCCCGGGTCTGTTTTGAAGACGGCACCACGTTGATACTAATTGACGGCTAATCCTGTACCTCTCCTTGCTGCCTGAGGAGGCAGTTTAATCTTGTCTTTTTCCTGCAGACCCAGAGGGACCATTCAGACATGGCTTTGAAAGTCAGATGTTTGCAGGCCCTGCGACAGGCTGAGCAGGAGGGACTGGGTGGAGGAGGCTTTTACTCAGGTTCAAGTGGTTGTTGCCATTCGGCAATGCAACAAATGTTGCAAGATGATCAAATTCAGTAAGCGAGGCCAGAAATCAAGATTTTCACGTGAATTCTCCTGATTTTTTAAATGTTGGAAAAACTGAAGGCCAAATCAAATACTTCTGCAGGCTGGCTTCAGCCAAGAATTGCCATAGCCTGACTCGTACATTAAGACACTTGAATCAGAGAAGGAATGAGATCGGATTTGTGTTTCAGAAATTAAGGGGAGGATGGAATAGAGTGGAAGGCAGGACACTGAAGATTATGACTTGAGGTTTGAATGTGAATGAACTGAGGGACGTATGGAATGAAATTCTGACACGTGCTACATAGATGAACCTTGAAAACGTTATGCTAAGTGAAAGAAACCAACACAAGAGGATAAATATTGTATAATTCTACTTATATGAGGTCCCTAGAATAGAGACAGAAAGCACAATAGTCGTTACCAGGGGCTGGGGACGGGGGAGGCTGGGGAGTTATCGTTTAATGGTTATGAAGTTTCAGTTTGGGGTGATGAAAATGGTGTTGAGGTGGACGGTGGTGATGACTGCAGCAGTAACATGAGTGTACTTAGTGCCATTGAACTGTACACTCAAAAAGGGTTAAAATGGCAAATTTTATGTGGTGTATATTTTACATACACACACACACACACACACAAGCTTACTCCCAAACCAACCTCTTCTGTCAACAGGACAAAGGTGAGTTTATTGCTTAGGACAGTGAGGGAGAATACCACCTGGACAGAACTTCCACAGTATCTTAGAGGGCAAGGTTAAGTCAAAATTTACTGAGAATTCGAAGTTTGGTTCAAGGCAATTCTTTCCATACTTGGGGACTTGATTGGGTAAGACTGAGTAACAATCATGATAGACTAGGAATGGTAGAAAAAGCAGGGTGAAGATTGAGAGCAGAGATTTAAAGGTTCTTTTTAAAAAAAGAGCTTTATTGAGATATAATTCCCATACCATACAATTCACCCATTTAAAGGGTACAATACGATGGTTTTTAGTAACTTCACAGAGTTCTGCAACCGTCATCACAATCAATTTTAGGACATTTTCACTAACCCCCCAAATAAACCCCCTACCTGTTAGCAGTCACTCCCCATTTTCCTCCAACTCTCCCCATCCCCTCTGTTGGGAGAAAAACCTTTCCCTCTACTAATTTAGGTTCAATAATGGGGGCCTTTGAATTAACAATAGATGAACAGGAGAAAGGAAAACAAGTCTTATTCATAGGCATGCAGGACCGTTCAGATGAAGAGACTCTCTGAACTGCTGTGGGTAGAGGTTTATATATCAATTTAATAGAGGAAGGAGAAAGGAGAGAAAGAGAGCTTCTATGGGAAGTACAAAAGGTTTGGGGTTTTGGGGTTTGTTTTGTTTTAAGAAAGACAAAAGGGCTTTTAGGGAAACAAATGCAAGACAGTTCTTGATAAAATTTGTTTATGCAATTTCTCTTCCAGGTGTGAAAGGTCAGTCTTCCTGGCAGTGAAGCTCCCCGAGGAGATTAAGGTCAGTTTTGCTCTTGCAGGGCGTTGTCTTTTGGTCACATAGGGATGCTCTTGAAAGGCTTCTTTCTGCATTTGGTATATCTCAAACATCTTCGGTTTAAAATAATCTTTATGTTCACAACATTATAAATCAACTATACTTCAATTTTAAAAATCATCAGAAAAAATAATAATCTTTATGTGATCTCGTTGAGGGTGGGTGGTGGTCCGAGTGGGTCTCCACGCCTATTTTGTTTCATATAAATGGAACCAGACCATATGTGATCCTTTGTGACTGGCTTCCTTCACTTAGTATAACGTTTCCAAGGTCCATTCGTGTTGAAGCATGCGTTTTTCCTTTCTTTTTATTGCCCAATAATATGATTCAAAGAATTGTAGTGCACATACTGTCTATTAATGCTTTCCACTGAAGAGCTGATGGGAATTCCTGTAATGTACAATCAAAGCATTTGCTTGGGCAGAAGAGTCCAGGAAAGTGAAAAGTGAAGTAATGCTAACGAAGACAGTGAAATAGCAGTCTTGTGATTGTAGACAGAAAGGGAAGGTTGCGTTCTCAGCACTTGTCTCACAGGGATAACACAAGTAAAGTACCTAAATTGGTGCCTGGAATATATTAAGTACTCAGTAAATATAAGCTCTTATTACTATCCCTCCCTACCTAACATTTGAAAGCCAGATTTCTTTTGATGTGATTACTAGAGGTATAGTTAAAAAATAAAATAAGCTTGGGACTTCCCTGGCAGTCCAGTGGTTAAGACTCCACACTTCCACTGCGAAGGGTACAGATTTGATCCCTGGTCTGGGAACTAACATCACGCATGCCACCTTGTGCGGCCAAAATAAAATAAAATAAAATAAGCTTATGATGAAACCTTTAGTAAAGTAAATGTCTATGGTTTCAATTTAACTAAGTTTTGCGTTGCACTGGAAAGAACCCACAACTAGAAGTGTTCCTTCTCATTTTACCAGAAACAGAAAGGTTAAAAAGTGTTTTTTTTTTAAAAAGTGTCAAAAAAGGTAAAACAAGACTCTCATACAGATTTTCTTTAAAAAGAACAGGTTAAAAATTTAATTATTAATGAGGGAACCAGTAAGATGCAACCAGTTTAAAGGAGCAGTGGAGACACAAATTTATATGGAGTAAAGGAATTTCAAAATGAATTTACAAATGGATGGTAAGCTGACTTTTTCCAGGATTCAGGGAAGAGGGAAGCCAATTGAACTTCCACTTGACAGAATTAATTTGTGTCTATAGGCAAGAATTGTTTTGCATTTCTATTAGTTATCTACAACTTACAGAATTGCAAGGTAGCTCAAGGGCAATGAAGGGGTTCAGAGCACCCCACCCCAAAATATGATACTTTGGCATGTTGATTATTTTGAGCTGAAGGCGCTTGAGAAACAGTAGCTTCAGGAAGGGCCCTCTGGCCTCCCTGTTACCTATAAGCAGGTCATAAAATTTCCCATGAAAAAAGTGCCCTCCCTGAACCAAGAAGAGGAGAATATTCTTGTCACTGGAGACAGGGAGTCGATGCCAAAATGGACCTGTACTAACAGACCCACTAAAATAACCCCGATCTTCTCCTGGTTTCCCCCACGTATTTGCTAGTCACTTTCCCACAATTTGCTGCCCCAACTTCAAACCCCTTTGTCTTATCACTTCTCCTTAAATGTATCATTTCTTTGTTTAAAAGTATATAAGCTCTTGGTTCTGACTGCTTCTTTGGGTCTTGACTTTCCTGTAAAGACTCCCATCGGCACCTAAAAATATTGAATAAAATTCATATGCTTTTCTCCTGTTAATTTGTCTTATGTCAGTTTATTGTCAGGCCCACGCATAGAACTTAAGAGGGTAGAAAAAAGTTTTTTCTCCCCTACAGCAATGAAAGTCTAGAAACACATAATCCATAAGGGTGTGCTCTAAATAATGGCTGGTTTTCCATTGGAGACACCCAGTAAATCTCTTTTTCTTACGCACACTTACAGGAATGATATTTATTATTGTTACCATTTTAGATATGATGAAATTGAAGTGAAACAGAAATAAATTGCCTGGGACAACACAGTATGATATTAGGGACTGCGCTTCAATGAATGCTTAGGAAAGTTAGTCTCCTTTATTCCCTTCACCTTGACAGCATCCAGGAATTAAAGAAACAATACATTTATGGCAGAGTTAAAAACAGAGGACTGAATTTGCTGAGCCCAGGAATTAGAACAAACTTTAAAAAATCCATCCCTAGTTAATTAGAGATTCAGTCCAAGGGATCTGCTTTGTTTAACTTTTCACATTAAGCTACTATGAGCTATTCGAACTCAACAATTTACTAAGGCCTAAATACCTCTTTTTTTTTTCTTTTTGGCCACCCCAAGCGGCATGCGGAACTTCCCCGACCAGGGATCAAACCGTGCCCCCTGCAGTGGAAGCAGAGAGTATTAACCGCTGGACCACCAGGGAAGTCCCTAAATACCTCTTTTTTATTTTTATTTTTCAGTTTTTAGAAAAAAGTTTTATTGAGATATAATTCACATGCCATACATTTCACCCATTTAAAGCATGTAATTCTATGTTTTATATTATTGCATGTAGCAGATATGCAACCATCACCACAATCCTCAAAAATGAACTGTTCCCATTAGGTGTCACTTTCATTCCCACCTCTCTCTCCCAACCCTAGGCAAACACTAATCTTTCTGTCTCTGTAGATGCCTATTCTGGACATTTCACATAAATGGAATCATGTAGTATGTATCTTTTGTGTCTGGCTTCTTAGCACAATGTTTTCAGGTTCATTCATGTTATAACATGTACCAGCTCTTCCTTCCTTTTATAGCTGAATAATATTCCATTTTATGAATAAACCGTCCATCAGCTGATGGACTGTTGGCTTGTTTCCATTTTTTTTGGCTATAAGGAATAATGCTGCTATGAATATTCCTGTACAAGTTTCTATGTGGACATATGTATTTTTATTTTCTCCTGGGTATATACTGAGGAGTGGAATTGCTGGGTCGTATAGTAAGTTTATATTTGTTTGTGTTTTTTATTTTACTTATTTTATTTTTTAAAAACAAAACTGAATTTTTATTTATTTTCATTTTTTAATTAATTTTTTTATTGGAGTATAGTTGACTTACAATGTGTTAGTTTCTGCTGTACAGCAGAATCAGTTAAACATATACATAGATAGATACATATAGGTCATTACAGGGTATTGAATAGAGTTCTCTGTGCTATACAGTAGGTTCTTATTAGTTATCTATTTTATATATAATAGTGTGTATATGTCAATCCCAATCTCCCAATTTATCCCTCCCCCTGCTTTGTGTTTTTTAAATTGTGGTAAAACACACATAAAATTTTCCATCTTAACCATTTTTAAGTGTGAAGTTCCGTTCTGTTAAGTGTATTCACGTTGCTGTGCAACCCATCTTCAGAAATTTTTCATCTTGTAAACTGAAACTTTACACTCATTAAACAACAACTCCTCACTTCCCCCTCTCCGTAGCCCCTGGCAACCACCATCCTGCTTTCCTGCTTTCTGTTACTGTGAATTTAATCTAGATACCTCAGGATTTGTCTGTGACTCGTTTATTTCGCATAACGCAATGTCTTCAAGGTTCGTCTATGTTATAGCATGTGTCAGAATTTCCTTTTTTTTCTAAGGCTCAATAATATTCCTATTCCATTGTACGTATACACTACATTTTGTTTATCTATTCATCCATTGTTGGACACTGGCTTGTTTACCCTTGTGTATTATGAATTATTCTGCTATGATCATGGGTGTGTCAGGGAGGAAAACTTTTCCTCTACTCTTTTAAGTTCAGCGCCTGGAGCCTGTGAATTAAACTGACAAAAGAATAAATAACAGGAGAAAAGGCACTTAATTTTTTTTTTTTCATTTTTATTTTTGGCTGTGTTTGGTCTTCGTTGCTACGCACGGGCTTTCTCTAGTTGTGGCAAATGGGGGCTACTCTTTGTTGCGGTGCGCGGGCTTCTCGTTGCGTTGGCTTCTCTTGTTGCGGAGCACAAACTCTAGGCATGCGGGCTTCAGTAGTTGTAGCACGCGGGCTCAGTAGTTGTGGCGCATGGGCTTAGTTGCTCCGCGGCATGTGGGATCTTCCCGGTCCAGGGATCGAACCCATGTCCCCTGCATTGGCAGGTGGGTTCTTAACCACTGCACCACCAGGGAAGTCCCAAGGCACTTTATTTTTATAAATGCTCATGTGCACGGGAGGTGACAAAAAAGAAGTAAAACTCAAAGAAATGTTTACACTTGGGGGGTCGTTTACCCTTTGACAAAGGAAAGAGAGTTTGTGCTTCCAGGGACAATAAATTCTGGGGGAGTGACTAGGAAATATAGGAGGAACTGATGGAGGATAAGGACTATTTTAGTAAGGTCTGTTTATGGAAACTCATCTTGGTGTCAACGCCCCATCTTCAAAGGTAAAAGTCTCTTATCTCTCAAAGGGAAATTTACCCAGTTTTCAGGCACAGAAGGTAACTATGTTTTTCTGAGGAAGTGCCAATTTTTGTTTGACAACTGACAGGAGCAGAGAGAAAATTCACCATAGCAAAATCTGAATAAACTAAATGGTATTTCAAAAATGATGTGCTACAACCATGTAAGACAAACCAGCAACAACAAACCTGTCTATTTTTACGAGAAGAAATAAAATATTTTGACTTTGGAACGGTGAATGATTTTTTCTTATTTTCTTTATTTTTGAATTTTATATTAAAATCCACTTCTTTATATTTGAGAGAAAACAAACTTTGTTTTAAATAAAAACCGAACAAACAAACCTGGTGTGGCCTATGATAGTCCCCCCAGGGAGGAATACCGTAAGGAGAAAAGGAGATTCTCAGACAAGATAGCCAATGGTCGAGACAGCAGAGCATGTTTTGCATTTTGCCATTTTCCTAGCTAGACAAAGAGCCCAGATGTATTATTGTATTTACATATTAACCTGATCTTCACAATGTGGTGTCTATTTGGACCTCACACTAGGTAAAACAATGGACTTGAACTAGGGCCAGGCGCCTCTCTCCCTAGGTTTAGGGAAGAGAGAACTTGAGTGGAGGTAGCAGGATTTGGTCCAAGGTCCAGCCTGGAGACATCAAAGATAAACAAATCTGTCTTCCAACATCCGCTGGACTGAGACCCCTTCGGTCCCTTTTTTTTTTTTTTTTTCCCTTGGGGCCATACTGGTCTCTTTTTCTCTTTTGTTAGGTAGGTGCTGCCTATGGGAATGCAGCAGCTCTTCTTAGTAACCATGGGAACCTTATTGGCATGGCAACCTGGCAGCCCCAGGGAAAGGCAGCAAGGGGAGGAGGGATGGGAATGGTGGGAGGTAGTTCTATGGAAGAAGGGAGTGGGTAAGCAGGCTTCCTTCCTGCTGAGGAGAGAAAAGGAGGAGGAAAGATGCCCAGCTCTGTAGATGGCCCCAAGGAGAAGCCTTCGATGAGTTTAAACCTCACTCCGTAGTCCAGTTCAGGAGGGGCTTGGGGCAGGGTTATAAGCCAGACTGGACACCAGGCCCTAAATCTATTGACCTTTTCTGTCCTATGGCATGGCTCAGCAGCAACAGGAGAGTCGTGGGGTTGGGGGCTGGGAGACACAGAGTGAAGCATCTCATAACATGAGAGCATATTCTGACATTAAGGTTTTTTTGTTTGTTCTTTGTTTTTAAAGTTTTTATTTAAACAGCTTTGATGCAGTATAATTTACATATGATAAAATGAATGTATTTAAAGTGTACATTTTCATAAGCTATGACCTATGTGTATACCAATGAAACTATCACAGAAATCAAGGAAACAAATGTATAGATTATCTCCAAAAGTTTATTAATGCCCTTTGTCATCCCTCCCTCTTTCACCTCTCCACCTTACACCCTCCCCCAGGCAACCACTGATCTTCTTTCTGCACTATACATTAGTATGCATTTTCCAGAGGTTTATATAAATGAAATCAACTGTATGTACCCCATTTTGTCCTGACATTAAGTTTTGATTGCAGGCAAAATACCATGCGGAGCTTTTGTTGGGCTCTGAGAGTCCAAGCACCTTTTGTTAAAGACGTCTAGGGGTGAGGAAATTTCCAAGCAGTATCTAAAGCAAGAAACAAATCTATGCAATAACTTATGTTGAGGAAGGCTGAGAATGTAGTAAAAACAAAAACAAAACAAGATCCACCAGGGAGAAAGTACTTCTACTGCAGAGGAAGGAGTGAGCAGCAAGGAAGCTAGCAGTGCCCTGACGGTCCTGTTTCTAGGCTGAGCTAGAATCCCTAGGTTTCTGGGTTTCTCTCATGGACAGGTGTGAACTGGGCTATCCTGGGCTGTGGAGTCAGATGCTGCCCTGCCCCTTACTTACCTGTAGAAGCCTCAAACAAATTAGTCTCTTAGAGTCCATTTCCTCTTTTCCTAAGACAGAGGATAATAATACTCTATAGGGCCATTGTGAAAATGAAATGAGATTAAAAACTTTAATAAACAGTAATAGTAATCAAAGCTCCTTGCATGATAGACACACAAATAATAGCTACTCATTACTTTGCTGGCTCTTTAGGAATGGCTGTGTTTGGCTGGTTCTGTAGCATCGACTGATATTTGACCAATTTTTTTTTTTTTAAATGCATTGACTTAAAAAAAAAACAGCTTTGGGCTTCCCTGGTGGCGCAGTGGTTAAGAATCTGCCTGCCAATGCTGGGGACAGGGGTTTGAGCCCTGGCCCGGGAAGATCCCACATGCTGCGGAGCAACTAAGCCCGTGCGCCACAACTACTGAAGCCCACCTGCCACAACTACTGAAGCCCGCACACCTAGAGCCTGTGCTCCACAATGAAGAGTAGCCCCCGCTCCATGCAACTAGAGAAAGCCCGCACGCAGCAACGAAGACCCAAAACAGCAAGATAGATAGATAGATAGATAAATAAATAAATAAATAAATTTATTTTAAAAAAGCTTTATTGAGATATAATCATATATCATAAAAGTCACCATTTTAAAGTGTCCAATTCCATGGATTTTCGTTTAATCACAGAGTTGTACAACCATCAGCATCATCTGATTTTAGTACATTTTGATCACCTCAAAAGAAACTAAAGAAACTACACACCCATTAGCAGACACTCTCCATCCCCTCCTCCTCACAACCCCTGGCAACCACTAATCTACTTTCTTTCTCTATGGGTTTACTATTCTGGACATTTAATATAAATGGAAGCATGCAATTTGTGACTTTTTGTGTCTGACTTCTTTCACTGAACTAAATGTCTTCAGTGTTCATCCAAGTTGTAGCATGTATCAGTACTCTCTTCCTTTTTATGGCTGAATAATATTCCACTGTATGTTCTTTATGCCTTCATCTGTCAATGAGCATTTGGGTTGTTTCCACTTTTTTGGCTATTATGAATAAAGCTGCTATGAACATTCAGGTACAAGTTTTTGTGTGTATGCACTTATCAAGTTTTAGTTTATGGTTTATCAAGCCCCATGGCCTACATATGATCAGATAAAGAAATGGTCAATATGAAAAACAGGTTGACATGATTATTTCTTTTAAAATTTCCCCCAGACTGTACTTTCCTTTACTCGTATTCCCCTCCTTACTCTTACTCTCATCTCTCCCCATAGAACAGTCTAGTCGATCTCATGCATATTTCCAGATATGGCATCTGAAATGCTCACAAAGGATGTTTCCCACCACAAAAGATATTCTTGAAGTGTGGAAAGGGGAGAGGCAGAGAGGGACAATGATATGTAAGCCAGACTCATTATTCAAGGCCAATTAAAATATCATTTAGAAACATTGTTTTAAACTTTATTGAGATAGGCTATCCATTCAAAAAGTGTACAAGTCAATAAATTATCACACACACAGCATCATTTAGGAATTGCCTACCTTTACCAAAGTAAGGATAGATATAGGGCTGTCAGAAAAAATATGGAGATACAGAGTGCCCAGTTAAATTTGAATGTCAGATAAACAATGATTAATTTTTTAGTATAAGTCTATTCTATGCAATATTCATGACAGTTTTTTTTTTAAAAAATCCATTGTTCATCTGACATTCAAATTTAACTAGGTGTCCCATATCTTTCCTTGGAAAATCTGGCAATCTTAGAAGGGGAAATTAAAGACCATCCAACGAATGTAAATCAGTTTTATGACTGGGTAGCAACTGAGGTTTGGTTATAGGAAATCTCAGAATAAAGTGGAATTTGGAGTTAATTTGTAGATTTAATTTACTTTGCTCTCTCCCTGGTTTTTTTTTTTTTTTTTTGAGGATCCCTTTGGCTGCTTCCTAGTCCCTGGGGTTTTGTACAACTAAGTGTTGTAGATGTGTCAAAGAAAGATGTGTCATCTTTCTTTCTTACAATATCTCTATGAAATACTTACGAGTCTACACGTGGAGAAACAAAGGCAAAGGTATTTAAAGACACTCCAAGATTCCTCAGTGAGTTTGGGGTCAATTTAAACAAGTGTTGCGATTGGTGTTTGAAAGAAAATATAGATTTTAAGATGGAAGTGTGGGAGGGATAAATTGGGAGACTGGGGGTGACACATGCACACTACTGTATATAAAACAGATAAGTAATAAGAACTTATGGTATAGCACAGGGAACTCTACTCAATACTCTGTAATGGCCTATATGGGAAAAGAATCTAAAAAAGTGGATATATGTATATGTATAACTGATTCACTTTGCTGTACACCTGAAACTAACACAACATTGTAAATCAACTATACTACAATAAAAATTAATTTAAAAAATAACTTAAGAAATATAGATTTTAGATTTACTAAATTTAAGGGCAGGAAAGGATTTTCTTGGAAGCCCTTTATATTATAAAAGAGGAAACTGAGGTTCAGAAAACCTAAAATATTTTCCCTAGGTCACAAAGCTCACTAACAGTAAAATTGACACTGAAATCCCAAACTCTGGACTCCTAGTTTATGGAGCTTTTCCCAATTTAAACTAAATTGGGTCCCTTCCCTTTAGTTTTCTGGATAATCAGAGAAAACTTTTAATGTGGTCTGGGTAATCAGATCAGCCATAATCACACAATTATGTGAAACACTAAACTGGGAATTCTTCTTAGATCTTCCAAGTAGTAGTAGAGCGCTAGACTACTTAACAGGGAGCAAATATTTTCCCAATATTTGGGAAATAAATAAATATTTATTTACAATAAATAATAAATAAACAATAAAAATAAATAAACAATAAAACAAATATTGTTCTAAACAAGGATTTCCTGAAGGATTTGAGAACAATTTCTATTCATTTTTTTTTTTAGCTACAAAGAGTTGCCATTATCAGATCTGGGGGTGATCTTTCTTTTCTAATAGGCAATGAGTGAGATTCCTCTGATTTATGTATTTTGCATTTCATCCATGTCCAATCATTATACCCAACGAACAAATTCTTACCTCGTAAAGAAGCTGGATTTGTTTGCATATGCAAATCTAAAAAAAATCAGCAGATTTTTTTTTTTTTAAAGATTTATTTTTTTATTGATTAATTGATTGATTGATTGATTGATTGCTATGTTGGGTCTTCGTTTCTGTGCTAGGGCCTTCTCTAGTTGTGGCAAGCGGGGGCCACTCCTCATCACGGTGCGCGGGCCTCTCACCATCGCGGCCCCTCCTGTATCAGCAGATTTTTGAATGATCATAGATTGCCAAGCCTCTCAATGCTTCTGGTTTTACATTCATTCTATGTCCAATTGCTTTGTGCGTTTCTAAGACAACAGTTAGTACTTGGCCTCATCAACTTCTTCTCACACGTTCCAGGAATCTGATCAATATCCAACAATGAATTTTTCCTTTCACAGCTCTACAAAACTCAGTCTCAGTGCCACGCCATGTCAAGGGTCTCGCAGGATATTTTTTAGTCCGTGTATTTCAAAGGGAGCAATCTTGCCCATCACCTACCCAGCATACCTCTTGGTGTTCAGTGTGGTTAATGTCTCATCTTGTAGGACATGATGACTAGTAGAGACTGGCTTATTTGAATCCTGGCTACAATGACTTTGTGAAAAAGACTAACTGTTGAAAAGAGACTTTGGGGAAGAGGTGAGATTTTTGCTCATCATTTTCACAGGGTTGAAAATGCTTTGTGACCCAGAGTCATGCCTTAGAGAAGACAGCTGTGGCCTAGAGCAGGATTTGCAGAGCATGCTGGGCTCTGAGGGTTTGCTGGAGAAGTGATTTTTACATGGCTAGACTGGTGCAGTGAAATGGCAAATTTTTTTTGGCATTTTTATTCCCTCAAGTTTGTTTCTGAATCATCTCTGAATACCAGGGCATCCTGGAGATAAGCAGAAAATAGAGAAGATTTCCTCAGATTAGGGGGGTGGGAGTCAGTCTTCTGGGGTTTACACAAATGATGTCCCCGCTTGGACTGGGTAGGGTCTCTCTTAAAGAACCAAAAGTTAACCTGAAAGTGAGCTGGTGGAGCTGAATCATGTCATGAGTGGTCTCCCCTCATGACACTGCTTCTAGGCTCTGTTTCCTATTGTGAGTAGGTGACAACAATAGGCCTATTCTCTCCCCATTCACCCAGGACACATGCTGATCTGCGCTTATGAATCACTTGGCAGCCACTGAGAAGGGAAGATTAACGACCTTTCTTTTTTGACCACTGTAGGTCTAAAAGCTTCCCCCACACTGGGGAACCTCATTTTCCTTTTCCTGTTAAAATCTGTGGTTCTCCTTTCTTGAAATCTTCAATTCTTTTCCTATACAGAAAAAAAAATTGTCATCACATTTACACTTATGGAATTTCCACTGTCTTAAGAGATCTCATTCTTTATTTGCCAAAAGCTCATGTATTTTGTCATTTTTCATCAGAAAACAGAGGTGACTATTCTGGAATTTATAATTGTTCTTGGGGGTGATTTATTGTCAATTTTTGTAATACTACTTATTGTTTTTGAAAGTAATATGGTCTTGTTCTCAATGCATGTGCTTTGTGGTAGGGAGTAGTTACCTGCTGACTAGATGGCTATGAATGGAATTTGAATCTTGGGGAATATCCCATTTCCCTTCTGGAAGCTAATCAGGGAGTTTAATCAACCCTGGAGCTTGAGGACTGAGATGAATATAGGCTTGAATTGAATGTTGGTGTTCAAGAACTACCAGTGATAGAAAAATCAAGTAGTCTTACAATGTTAGGAGGTATGAGCTCATCTTTATTTTCTGGGCTGTGATTGAAGTAGGTTTTCAGTAAAGATTCAGCAGTTCATTTCCAGAATTTCATGGAAAACTGGCTTCTTCGAGAAGGATCCTTTTAAGGAAGATAAAACAGGATGAGCACAATACAAAGCATGCTATCACTGAATTTCTAAACTTAAAAAGCCATTTCTAGCCTTGAAAGCCATTTTTAAAAAATGGAATGGGCAGCCCTGTGATGTCAAGTTTCTCATCATGAGAGGCGTCTAAGTAGAAACTGTGTGTAACATAATCTAGGAAGGATATTGGTTTCTGCATCAGGTGGGTGTTTAGACTAGATGACCTTTAAATGCTCTATATATTCTAAGATACTTTGGTTCTATCAAGTAGATAAGTTCAGTTCAGGAACTAAAATAAGCCATGTTATCAATGTAATTCTAGGAGTGATTGTTTACCTGTTCTGCCAACAACCAGTGGTTTGTACCTTATAACCCAGTCTTAATTTTTCTTACTTAAAAGGCATGTGTGTGACTTTTCACATATCCAAGCTTTAGTCCTGCTAATTCCCTCTGTAGGAAATGCAGCCCCATCCTAGCAGAATGTTCACTCACTCCTTAAAGATTTACGTATAAGGTAGTGGTTCTCAGCTGGGGCGATTTTGCGATTTTTTTCAGCCCTACAGGTCGTCTGGAGACATTTTTGGTTGTTACAACTCGGGGGTTGCTACTGGCATCTAGTGGCCAGGGACGCCTACAGCATACAGGACAGCCCCCAATGGCAATCCCCTAGCCCAAAATACAACAGTGCCAGGCTTGAGGACCCCTGGTCTAAGTTAGGTGACCTTTTGGGCAAACCCCCTGCTCTAGTCCCCACTATCACATAACAATCATAGAGCTTTTTAAAAAACACTTTATATCTTCTTTAAAACGCCTTTGTCCACTGGGAGTGTCATTTATTTAGAAACTTTTAAAGCTCTAGGAACTCTTAGCACGTATAAAATAAAATTGGACTTACTCCTATTGGAGAAGTGGGGAGGTGGGAATAGCTCTACCTCTCAGCTCTAAGGGAGATTCTTGAAACTCCTAACAACAACACACAAGCAGCCCTTATCAAGCACTTCCATACACTAGGTCCTATGCCAAAGCTTTACATGGATTGCACACAGGAAGTATTAATATATGTTGAATGTGGAATTATTTAATTCTTCTAGGGTTCTGGATTTGTTTAGCAATGACACCAAATCATTGGATTTCAGGCCCACCTTAATTCAGTATGATCTCCTCTTAACTAATTATTTCTGCAAAGACCCCATTTCCAAATAAGGTCACATTCTGAAGTTTGGGGTTGCTATGGTCTGAATGTTTGTGTCCTCCCCAAATTCACGTGTTGAAAACCTAATGCCCAATGTGATGGTATTAGGAGGTGTGACCTTTAGGCAACCTCATGAATGAGGTAGAACCCTTCGTGAATGGAATTCACCTTTATAAAAGTGGCCCTAGAGAGATCCCTAAGCTCCTTCCACTATGTGAGAACACAGTGAGAAGTGGGCAGTCTGCAACCTGGAAGACGGCCTTTACCAGAACCCTACCAGGCTGGCACTATGATCTGGGACTTCCAGCCTTTATAACTGAGAAACAAATGTTTGTTGTTTATAAGCCAACCAGTCTGTGGTATTGATTCTTTGTTACGGCAGCTCAAACTCACTAAGACATGGGTAGACATGAATTCTGGGGGGACACTATCTGACCCACTAGAATCGGCCCTTTGGTCCCCCAACATTCATGTCACCCCTGGTGCAAAATACATTCGTTCCATCCCAACATCCCCAAGTCTTAACCCATTCCAACATTAACTCTAAATCTTATCAAGAAGTTCCAAACTCATCATCTAAATCAGATATGGGTGAGACTCTGGGTATTATATACACTGGGGCAAAATTCCTCTCCCTTTGTGAACCTGTGAAACTGATCTTCTTCCAAAATACGATGGTAAGACAGACATAGGATAGATATCCCCACTCAGAAAGGGAGAAAATGGAAGACGAAAAGAGATTACTAGTCTAAAGCAAGCTCAAAACCCAGCAGGGCAAGTTCCATGAGGTTTCAAGGACTGAGAATAATACTTCATGGCTCAAAGCTCCATCCTCTTGGACTGGGGCAGTGGCCCTACCCTCAGAGTCATTCTTCCTTTTTCTTCAATGATAGCCTTTGCAGTGGAATACCTCTATCAGCCTGTTTCCTGCACGTGAAATTTCAGAAGTCTAACAGTCTTCCTTTACTGTGTCCCATCTCTGTAACTTTTAGTCCAGGCTGGCAGTGTTTCTGTTGGTATAAAATTCTCAGAAACCTTACATGCAATTTGCTGCTTAGGAGTGAAGGGGGTCCAGGTCAACATTCCTCACTGAATTTTACCATAAGCAGCAGGGAGAAACCAGGCCACATCCTCCACATTTAAAAAATCTCCTCAGCTAAATCTCTAAGTTCATTGCTTACAAATCTACTTGCCACCCAACAGCAAAAGACACTTCAGACAAGCTTTCTGCCACTTTTTAACCAGATTGCCTGTTGTCCAGTTCCTAACAACATGTTCCTCATTTCCATCTGAGACCATAATTACAAGAAGCACCTTTAAGAGCCATATTTCTAACAACATTCTGTTCATGACAATATGTATAAGCTCTATGGTGATAGAAGCTTTCTTGATAACTCTTCTTTTTTTCTGAGCCTTTGCCAGAATCACCTTTAACCCATATTTCTACCAACAATGTCTTCAAGACAACCTAGGCTTTTTCTGTCATGTGCCTCAAAATTCTTCCAGCCTCGATCTCTTTCCCAATTCCAAAGCCATTTCCACATTTTAAAGTATTAGTTATAGGGCTTCCCTGGTGGTGCAGTGGTTAAGAATCCGCCTGCCAATACAGGGGACACGTGTTCGAGCCCCGGTCTGGGAAGATCCCACATGCCGCAGAGCAACTAAGCCCGTGCACCACAACTACTGAGCCTGCGTGCCACAACTATTGAAGCCCACGCGCCTAGAACCTGTGCTCCGCAACAAGAGACGACACTGCAATGAGAAGCCCGCGCACTGCAACAAAGAGTAGCCCCTGCTCGCCACAACTAGAGAAAGCCCACGTGCAGCAACAAAGACCCAGTGCAGCCAGAAATAAATAAATAAAAATAAATAATTTATAAAAATAAATAAATAGGGCTTCCCTGGTGGCGCAGTGGTTGAGAGTCTGCCTGCTAGTACAGGGCACATGGGTTCGAGCCCTGGTCTGGGATGATCCCACATGCCACGGAGCAACTGGGCCCGTGAGCCACAACTACTGAGCCTGCGCATCTGGAGCCTGTGCTCTGCAACAAGAGAGGCCGCGACAGTGAGAGGCACGCGCACCGCGATGAAGAGTGGCCCCCACTTGCCGCAGCTGGAGAAAGCCCTTGCACAGAGACGAAGACCCAACACAGCCAAAAATAAATGGGTGAATAAGTAAATAAATAAAAAAAAAAACCCAATGCAGCCCAAAAATAAAAGTAATTAATTATAAATAAATAAATAAATAAATAAATAAACACTCCTTCCTTTTTAAAAGAAAAGAAAAATTTGTTACAGCAGCACCCCCCTACTGTGCACCGGTGCCAAATCAAATCCCAGAGACAGAGTTTTGGGTGAAGAAGAAAAGAATAGCTTTATTGCTTTGCCAGACAAAGAGGGACACAGCGGGCTCCTGCCCTGAAAAACTGTGTGTCTCAACCCAGGAGGATTTGCTGAGGAGTTTTATAGCAGTGGTTCAAGGGTGGGGTTGCCGATAAGAGCAGGGTATGTGCAGGGCCTGCACTCCTTTAATCTGGTCTCAGGTAATCTCTTGATGAGCTTCTTTGGTTCCTTTAATCTGGCCTCAGGTGGTCTTCTCTGGAATGAAGAATACTGACATCTTCCATTTCTTGGGGGTTTTAGTTCTATAAAGAGCTTAAAGATATTGTTATGTGTATCCCTTGAGATGGAACCAGGACCCTGCCCCAAGGCTGCACTATTGTTTCTTGGCTGTTCCTCCCTTATCTCTGCATCCCCTCCCTTCCCTGATAAGCAACTGTTTGAATCTGCCCTTTGGAACTCAGGGAAGGTCATGGAGGCTGGAGTCTATTCCCTACAAACAAGAAATGGGGGACATGGAAAGGTTTCTGTTCCCAGGAGCCCCACAGGGTCCTGCTCGGTTTCACTACCAAAATCTATATTAGTTTCCTATGGCTGCTGTAATAAATAACCACAAACTGGATGGCTTAAAACAGGAGAAATTTATAGTTTCATGGCTCTGGAGACTAGAAGTCCAAAATCAAGATGTCAGCAGGGCCACGCTCCCCCTGAAGGCTCTAGGGAAGAATGCTTCCTTTCCTCTTCTGGGTTCTGGTGGTTCCAGGCAATCTTTCGTGTCCCTTGGTTTGTAGTTGTGTCACTCCAGTCTCTGCCTCCTTCACCATGCAGCTTCTTTCCTGTTGCTCTGTGTCCTCTACTTATGGGGACATCCGTTATTGGATTTAGGACCACCCTAATCCAGTATGGCCGCTTCTTAACTAACTACATCTGCAAAGATCCCGTTTTCAATAAAGGTCACATTCTGAGGTTCTGGGTGGATATACATTTGGGGGGAGACACTATTCAACCCCCTACAGGTTCCAAGTAGCACAGTTTGGAAATCAATGCACTAAACTCTGCACCTATTGAAGGCAGGCCTGCATTTTTACACCCCCAGCTTCTAGCACATGTCATAGAATGCTGTTTTTAAAATGTTGCCTGGAATTCATACCTCTACATTCACAGCAGCATTATTCACAATAGCAAAAAGGTAGAAACAACCCAAATGTCCATAGAAGGAAGAACGGATAGAGAGAATGTGTTATATACATACAACAGAATATCACTCAGCCTTAAAATAGAAGTGGAAATGGAAATGGAATTCTGCCACACGCTGCAACATGGATGAACCCTGAAAGCATTACGCTAAGTAAAATAAGCCAGACACAAAAGGACAAATACGGTGTGATTCCACTTACAAGAGGTACTTAGAATAGTCAAATTCATTGAGACGGAAAGTAAAATGGTGGTTACCAGGGTCTGCAGAGAAGAAGGAATGGGGAGTTAATGTTTAACTGGTACAGAGTTTCAGTTTGGGATCCATGAAAAAGTTCTGTAGATGGACAGTGGAAACGTTCGCAGCTTTCTCGGCCTGAAGCCAGCCTCATCCTGCGTCTTTGGGAGGTAAAAGCGTTTATTACTTTTGACTCGCGGTCTGAACCCGGTTCGGCGTGGCAGGCATCCTTTCACTTGCTCACCTCAGCCCCCAGCAGAATAGAAGGGGGAGTCCAGAGAGTCCAGGGAGGTCTTTGAGTGTGTCTGCGGGCATCCGCCTGCCCATCCACTCGGCCACCCGCCTACGCTTTTGTGGAGCAGCTACAGAGTCAGGCCCTCCCTGTGAGAAATCCACACTGGGAGTTATTGCAAGCGCACATCTTGAGCTTCTGAATATTCATGAAGGAAGCAGAAAGGCCAATGCTAAAAGGGGGAGAAATAGTAATTCATAAATATTAATAAAGGCAGGCCACATGCACCAAGTAGGGCTAGGAATGTTAACGAGAAGATGAAGTCCGGGGCCTGCGCGTGCCTGTTGGGCGGGTGCCCGGCGCGGGCGCGGCCCCCGGAGCCCGGGCACGAGCGCGGGGGAGGTGGGGGAGGTGGCGGAGGGGGCGGGGTGGGGAGGAGGGAGCGGAGCCGGGCGCCGGCGGAGCTGCGAGGGGAGCGTTCGCTAGCTCGCGGCTGCCGCTGTCGCTGAGCTGCGCACCGGCCGCTCCCCGCGGCCAGTGGATGGGGGTGTCCAGCTGAGCCCCGCGATCCGCCTCCCTCCTCCAGGACCCGCACAGGTGCAGTCGCGGGGGGCGACCTTAATCCAGACCGACCCACTGCCGTGGGTGGGGGTGGACGGGGGTGGGGAAGGAGGCCCCGCGACTTGGGATGCTCCGGCCGGCAGGTCTGGGGGCGCCGAAGCTCCGCACCCAGGACGGTCCCATCGCGGAATCGGAAAGGAAGAGCCCGGAGGCCGTCGCCCTCCTGCCCAGCCCTTCACGGGAGAGCAGCGGGGCGCAGCGCCCGGCGCCGGGAGATACCGGATGATGGGCACTTCAAGCATCATCAGAGCCTCGGCCCCCCAGCCAGGCGTGTGTGTGTGTGTGTGTGTGTGTGTGTGTCGAGAGGCGGCGCGGTTTGGGGACTGGGGGAGGCAGGGAACGCAGCCCGATGGTGCTGGAGCAGTGGGTCGGTACCTTCTCCCAGGACCGTTATCTGGTCCGGCTCCCTTCAACGCCCCAGAATCATCTATGCCTCTAAGAACCTGACCCCGCACCCCGCCCGTGCCCCTCCCTGGGACGCCGAGCCTCTCCCCAGGGACCGTGCATTCCTGCAGTGTCACAACCGCTGGCAGCTGCCGCAGACGCTGGCGGAGCGATTGTTTTACCGCGAACAGGTCGGAGAAAGGACGGGCGTGATGGTGGTGGGGCACGCTGCCCTCCTGTGGGCCCAGGGCCTCTGGGGCTGGGAGCGCATCTGACGGAGCCCCCAGGGGGTATATCACAGCCCTCTCTTCTTCTCTCTTCCCTATCCCTGCCCTACTCGCCGCGACACCTCCTGACCCCCTCCGCTCCCATGTCCCGGTCGTGTTTGGCTAAAAGGGCCGTGGCCCTTGGAGTATGCGTGCGGCCTGCGCGGGATTCCCCGGCTTTCTCGGAGCTCCAGGCATTGTGCTGCTTGGAGGAGCCTTTCTTTACCCCAACAGACTGGGGGAGGGGGATGTGAGATGAGGGTGAATGGAGCAGCAGGAGGAGGGGGAAGGGGGAAGCAGAACCACAAAGGGGTTGCTGACTTCTATGCGGTGAAATACGCTCTTTCCGTCAAAATGGGCAGCTTGGCACGGACGTGTACGCTGACTGGCTTTTGCTGAGGAGCAGTGGGAAACCGAAGGTGGGTCAGTGGAGGGCAGCTTTAGGGATGGTATGGGGGGTGGGGTGGGCATAGAATCAACTGGTCTGTGGGGCAAGTAGTGGGAAGAAGGGGAGATGGAATGGGGCCTGTGTGGAGGTGCAGAGGCCCAGCAGGGGGAGGCATGGTGAATTCTCTGCTGCTCCGCTCAGCAGAGCAGGCACTGGGAAACGGTACTGCAGCCCCGAGCTGCAGCTACTATGCATCATTGTGCTGCACGAGAGGCTTACCGTGTGTTTCCTACTGGGTCTCTGTTAAGTTCTGAGCTGTCTTTTCTTTTCCAAATTACACCATCTCTTGGGAACCAAAATAAATGGAATAGATTATAGGACATAAGCAAACTATAGTCCTGCACTCTTGTTGTATGATAAAGAGAAAAAGACAAGACCACCCTCCTATGGTTCCTTCTTTCTGCCATTCTTCACATATTTTTTTTTTCAAATTGATTTTGGAAGTATAGAGAAAGAGGATAAGCTCTCAATTGAATTATCCCTAGCTTTTAAGGGAAGGAAGCTTCTGAAATGAGCTGTGACTGAAGACAGGGGCAAGCTTGCCAGGATGCAAGAGTAGGACATCTCATTTCGGGGGCAAAGTTACCCCACCAAGAGAGAAGAGCAAAAGAAGGAGAGAAGGCGAACCGTTTAAGAAGGACTGCCAGCTCCAACCCAGAGACCCCTCCTTGAGGCCTTGGTGGGGTCAGTCAGATGCCTGGCTCTCACCTCCTCTGCCACAGCCTGGGCTCTTTCTACAAATTCTGGGCTCAGTTTGGGTGTCAAGTGACTTTGATTTTCAATGCAGGCTCTCAGTTTTAGCTTCATCCCCAGCTGGTCGTTCATGTGGAGCTTCTTGGCTCCTGGGTAGTGAGTGAGTTGATAAAGAGAAATCAGGCTATATTGCAGATTGTTCAAATGATCACATTTCTGAACTTTAGAGCTGTGATATTCATTTCTTCTTTTATAATCTTCTAGGTGAATCTATTTTCTCTAGAGCCTGGGCTGAGGATAGGTGCTTTCACGATAATCTTCTGTGTTGCCAACGTTCAAAACTCAATCGTAGCCCTAGGTTCCACTTGGCTCGCCCTCTTGTTACTGGTTAATGATATAGATTGTGCTGTTTCAAATCAGCGCCCTCCTTGATATCACCTTCTCACACCAGCTCCCTTGTCCCCTCCAGGAAGAGTACAGATTTAAAGGAAGTGTAAATATCTGGAATACCAGCTAGTTAGCTTTCACGTCTCTCTGAAATGGAACCAGTGATCTGAGTGGCTTTGACCACATGAATTGAAAATAGCAGGGGTGCCTTAGTAAAAAAGATGGTAACATTCATTCAGCAATAGTTCTCTCATTTGATAAGCATTTTGAAGCATCACGCATGGAATATCATGGCAAGGATAGTTTTTCTTTTCCTTGAAGCACTCTCACCCCACATTTCCATGTAACTAAGTTAGCCTCGCTTTCCTAATATTATTGACATTTACTGGATACTTCATGTATTCCACAAATTGTGCTTAGCACTTCAAAGATTAACTCATTTACTCCACAAAATAACCTCCAATATAAGTGCTATTTAAACCCCATTTTATGGATGAGGAAGCTGAGTCAGAGAGGCTTATAATTTGCCCAAAGTCTCATAGCTATGAAGTAATAGGAACAGGATTGGAACCTGGGGCCCGGCACTTAACCATCAGAGTCCTTCCTCTCTCAGTACAAATCCCTTGTCTGTAAAACCTTCCTTACTCTCAGTTGCACTCAGTGATCTTTTCTAAACTCACTTTTTTGGCTCTTGGGGATTCCTAATCTTTTTTGTGCTATGGGCCACTTTAGCAATGTAGAGAAACCTCTGGGATCCTTCTCTGAATATGCTTTTAAGTGCATAAAATAAAATATGGTTATATTCAAAGAGCCCTTAGGGGTCTGTCAACCATAGGTGAAGAACCTCTAGCTGGCAATTAGTTGTGTGTATATTACTTAATAGCTGGATTGTCCAATATGGTAGCCACTAGTCATAGGTGGATATTGGACACTTGAAATGTGGCTGGTCCACATGGAGACATACTGTGAATGTAAAATACACACTGGATTTCAAAGACTTAGTATGAAAAAAGAATGTAAAATGTCTCATTAATATTTAAAAATATGGATTACATTTTGCAATGGCAACATTTTGTATATATTAGATTAAATAAACTATACTATTAACATATATCAATTAAAAGTATTAAGTTAGTGTTATTAAAATTAACTTTCAGAGGTATTAGCTCTATACCAACACCTTCATTTCAACAAACGAGGAAATCAGGACCCACAATGCTTGTCACTCAGCCAGCCTTTGGCAGGTCTGTTGGCTCTTGAGCCTGTGTTCTTTCCAAGCTGTCATAATACTGCTTTTATATCTTTTTGTATTCCAAAAAGATATTTTTGTATTTTATGTTGCCTTTGCAAACTGTAAATACTCAGAATATGTTTTGATGAGATGTGGTGGTAACTGACTTAATCCCAGTAAAATCCCAGTAAGAACTATCCAGGTTCTTACCTGGTATGCCCTCTGCCTCGCTTATTTAGAGTTTTAGTTTTGTAGGTAGAGGTGGAGAATGGCAGTCCTGGGGCAGAAGCCGTGGTTTTTGCTGTCTGTTTGGTCCTCTTGAGGTAGTGGTTCCAATTTAAGCATCTATCTGGATCAGTCATCACGTAGATAGGAGGGAAAAGTTTGGTTGCCTTGCCGTGTTCCAGAGAAGGAAGCTGAGTAGGTAGAGAAGGGTATGATAGACAATAATGCTTGTGCTGCCTGCAATGGAACATGAAAACTGTGTGAGGGGGACGGAAGATCATTTGTCAGTGAGCACACATTGATTGATTGCCTCGCCGCAGGCAGTGTGTGCTAGAAACCATGGAGGGTATCCAGAGGACATCTCTGCCCTCGAGGAATTTAAATTAAAATTGGGGAAGGGCTTGGATGTACACGCAGATGGATAAATCACAGCGAAAGGCAATGTATGTAGAAGACCCGGAGCTGTTGGGAAATGAAGGGAGGTGAGTGTACAGCCTTCCAGGGTGTAGTGCCCAAGGTGGTTGTGGAGTCTGGGCTTTGGAGCACATGAGTCTCTGGGTCTTGTCTCTTACAGGGTACTAAGTCGTTTAATCTGTTCTTCTAGTTTCAGACATATGCTGTGTGTCTGGGAAAAACTCAGGTGCTTGTTTGAAAGTCTGTATTAGTGTTCAATTAGTCTATCATTTATTGATGAGAGTAATAATATCCAGGTCCATGAAGCCCTATCCAAAACCCTTGGGGCCAGGCATGTTTCAGAATTTAGATTATCTCAGATTTTGGAAGGCAATAATAGAGTGCATATTCTGCGTATCATCCCCCAGGGCCTGGGGCAGCAATCTCTATAATTTAAAAAAATTAAAATTTCTGCAGCAAAACACACTAAATGGGATAAATTAAAACCATGAACAGCTCTATATTCATGTAGATCAGGTTTAGTTGCCAAACGTGTTTAGGTCAGGGTAGGTTTTACCACCAAATAAGTTACGAAAAACTTCCAGTTTGTTTTTTTTTTAATTATTTTATTTTATTTATTTATCTCTGGCTGTGTTGGGTCTTCGTTGCTGTGCACGGGCTTTCTCTAGTTGCAGTGAGCGGGGGCCGCTCGTCATTGTGGTGCACGGGCTTCTCATTGCGGTGGCTTCCTGTTGCGGAGCATGGGCTCTAGGCGCAGGGGCCTCAGTAGTTGTGGCATGTGGGCTCAGTAGTTGTGGCTCACGGGCTCTAGAGCGCAGGCTCAGCAGCTGTGGCACACAGGCCCAGATGCTCCGCGGCACGTGGGATCCTCCCGGACCAGGGCTCAAACCCGCGTCCCCTGCATTGGCAGATGGATTCCTAACCACTGTGCCACCAGGGAAGCCCAAACTTGCAGTTTTGAGAGCACATGGTTAGGGATGTGGACCTATCGTAATAGTAATAATAATAATAATAATAATAATAGAGAACATAAACTGAACAACATAGACGTTTATTATCTGCCAGGCACTGTTCTAAGCACTTACCAGTGTTTACTCCCTTAACCCTTAGGACAGTCCTTTGAGATAGGTCCTATTATTACTTCTGTCCTGAGAAGAATAAAAGGGAGCACAGAGAAGTTAAGTTACTGTTAAGGTCACAGCTGGTAAGGGGCAGAGCAGGATGCAAACCTGGGCAGTCTGGTCCGGAGGCTGCATGCTTAACCATTAGGCTTTGTTTTTTGGAGCAGGGAATTGGAAGCAGGTGTATGCTAATTAGGTTAGCATTATTCACACTAACAATGATATTTGAACTCCTTAAGGGTATAATAGTGAGGAAGTACGGAAGCGATGGACCAGTAAAGTGGAAGTTTTGTTTTTAGAGGGATGAGAGTTATGGAATCAGTGATTATGGTTCCTCAGCAGAGGTGGCACAAAAGTCCAGTCCAAACTCACATTACCGTGTCTAATTCTTCTAGATAAACGAATCCGGAACATTGCAGTTGTCCTGCTGCTGTGCAAGAATGGAGGCCCCACTGGTGAGTTTGGATGAAGAATTTGAGGACCTTCGGCCCTGCTGCTCGGAGGACCCAGAAGAGAAGTCACGGTGTTTCTACGGCTCATCTCCCCACCATCTAGAGGACCCCTCCCTCTCTGAGCTTGAGAATTTTTCTTCTGAAATAATCAGCTTCAAGTCCATGGAGGACCTGGTGAATGAATTTGATGAGAAGCTCAATGTCTGCTTTCGGAACTACAACGCCAAGACCGAGAACCTAGCTCCCGTGAAGAACCAGTTCCAGATCCAAGAGGAGGAGGAGACCCTGCAGGATGAAGAGTAAGCTGTCTTAATTGCCCTCTCTCGCCTCAGATTAGAGCCCTGGAATCTGGGGCTCCTTGACATAGAACGAGTTTCTGTCCTTGGGTTCATGGCATATTACTTATATTTTTCTCTGTGAGGCAGTGCCCTGGTAACTGCTGACATTGTTCAGTTATGTCCCTTTACAGTTACTCACAGAGCTTTCTTAAGTTGAAACCACAAAGGAATGAAGGAGTTTTAGGAAATGGGTTTTCCTAGATGCAAAATTGAATTTCAGGAGCATGGTACATTTGGGGGTCTGTCTATCTTCAGCTTTCTTTATATCCATGGTAACCCACCCAGATATTAGAAATAAGGACCAGAAAAAAATTTAATTAACTGTGACAGAGGAATATATGTTGTTGGAACAATTTGCTTTACAAAACACCAGGATTGTGAAAATCTCCAAATTGTTTATAACCCCTCAGGACTGGAAAATTATCTACAAATGTTAAGATATGTCCACATAAGAAAGCATACACATTGAACCGAGAGAACAGGGAATTACCCTGGACACAACAAAGGTGATAACCAGGTGAAGTGGCTTTTGAGTACGCAGATTCCCTGTGTCACTTACCAGCCATCTTCCAGGGTCTTAACAGAAGTCAAGAAAAGGAATTTGAGAAAAGTGCTCTTCAAGGAGGGACTAAAAAAGGGAAGAAGCGGGTAATTTGTCATATAAATTAAAGAAAGGTGTTTGGGGCATTTAGTAAAAATAGGCGTAAATTCCCCATAGGGATAAAATATGCATCAGCTGTTCTTTAGGGATCGCACAAGAAATGTCAAGTAGTTGGCAGTAGAAGTTTGGAGCAACTGCACTTTTGGTTTCTCTTTTTATGGACTTGGGTGAGAAAAGTTGCCCATGAGTAAGTGGGGGAAGAGGTTTGTCCCACAGGATCGAACCTGATTGTATTGGGCAGATAGTTGCTTGTTTGATGACTACTGAGACTGTATCTCTGTGAATACAAGGGTTGTATATCTGTCTGTCTCATTCATTATTATCTCTCCACTGTGTGATTCAGCACATGGTGTGTAGTAAGTGATCAAATAATATTTTTGGAGTGAATATTAAATATCGAATGACCTGGATGAGCAATAATAGCTAGCCTCATAGGTGCATGTAATGTACTTCTAGGCCCACGCCACTTCCTTCTTTTCTTTTTAATTAATGCTAGCCTGAAGGCATGATCACAGAGAACATTTCACTCTGGTGACCAGTACTATAACTGTGGGCTACGTGTTTCAATTCAATCTTAAATTTCAAATTGATTCTTTTAGATTCTGAGCCTTTTATAATTTGCTCAGCTCCTCGAGGTCAAAAAAGAATGGCTCTGGGGCTTTATTATACAGAGTAGCTTTTACTGTTATCTACTTCATTGCACCAGGCAATGGACTAGAAACACGATGAATTGTGATTTTCATACTCTCACTAACTCGCTGTGTGACCTTGGGCTTGTCACTTAACTCTGGTTGACTGCGTGGATCCTCATCTTTGGAACCACCCGAGCTCAATCTTGATGAAGCAGGGCTAAGGACTTGCCAATAACCTAATTTCTCACCTCACCCAGGCTGTGCTCGGAAAATTCCTTTTGCTTCCAACAAATCATTTCTCCCCTGTCTAAACCACCCCTTTGCCTCATTAAGGACAGAGGCCCAGCAAGCAGGTTCTTACTCTTTCCTAGCACATTAGCAGAGGCCACTCAATGTTAATTACCATCACATGGGATTATTAGTCTTATCCTGATTTTTCTGACTTGCCTGCCTCATTGACTGCCTCAGGTAAATGACCAAAGGTTGAATAATTCCTTAGAGGTAAAATATGATTTGGGGATAGTGTGGTGGGAAGAATCTGGGAAGAGAAATCGTAACACAGTGTTTCTAGGCGTTCCACGTATCTAAAGCTTTACAACTTAAAATAAAAATTTGAATTAAATTACACACTTTGCTTTAGAGACACCTATCAAGCTATTTCAACTGTAAAATTATGATGAGGTAAAAGAAAAAGATAATTTAATATCCAGCACGGTTAATAGTCTCCTGAGCCCAGCTCTGGTGTTCTAATAAACTTGCTTAGGTTTAGTAGTTAGAGATTTCATCCACCAATGAGTGGAAAGTGTTTTGGGTGGGTTAGAACTACACAATAGAGGCTTCAAACAAAAACAATGAAATTCTTGGTCAAACTAACCTCCTGAAAGATAGCACAAATCAGAAAGCAGGGTCAGTGATTCCCTTTGAAGCTTTGACTTCTTTAGTTTTCATTTGGAACTATGTGTCTCAGAGGGAATTGGCTGAGATACTAACTCTTCTCCGATTTGTCAGGGCAGGGAAGTCCTAGGCATTAAAAGAGAGTCAATGTGTATCAATATGTATTTCTTGTTTCTAAATTTAGAAAATATTCCAGAATCTCTTCTTTGCACATGTAGGAACACCCTTTCCTTCGTCATAAGAGATCCGACCTGGAGACCTACAGAGTGGGAATGGTCAACCCTCAACCCACTTCCTACTTCACTGGGGTCCCTGTCTTACAAGGACCCTGGAGACAGAGGGGCCAAACATGTGAGAACACTGACAGTTTCCTGTCTTTCCGGTAGATTTACTGGATTAAAGGTCATGTTAAAAATCAAGTTCGCATGATAAATAAACAGCCTGTAGTCAGCCATGCTTTAAGTCGAAGAGAGGTGAATCCCAAATAATCAGATAGGGATAGTCGACAGATGCCTGTGATTTTTAGGAAAGTTAACTCTCTTCTCAGAGGTTCAGTTTCCCCATGTGGAAGGCAGAGATAGTATGGATTCTATTGAAGCACTTGAAAGAATCTAAAAAGTTGTTCAAAGTCATTGATGTGTTAATAATTCATAATTCCTAAGTATTAACAGCAAAAGTATACTCCTGTTAACACACATCTAAGTGTGGATATTGGCCTGACTCGACACAAATAAAACTGGACAAGGGCAGTAGCCAGCCTAGAGGGGCTTAAGGGAAATGTTCCCAAGTTGGAATTCTAATAAGCACTATAAGCTGTCTACCATATTGTCAGGAATAGGTATACAGGGGTGTGTGTGTGTGTGTGTGTGTGTGTGAGGATTGATGTAGCTTTGATAGCTATGTTGCCAGTTCCAGACCCAGATTTTTGGATACGTGTCTTGTTCAACCTGTTCTGTTTGGTTTGCTCATCCTCTGCTAGCATCCTTTTCCAAATCCCTAGCCCTCCATGGTGAAAGATAGTTACAGTCATTTCTATAGGCATCTAAGCCCAAGATATAAAATATGCACATGAAAAGGCTTTTCTGTTATTACAGGGACTGAGGGAGCAAATTGGATCTCAGGTGCCATGGCAGCGTAATGACGAGAATGGAGGGAACCTGTTTAATCTTAGTTCTTTGATGAAAGATATAGTGGATAGCTTTCAAAGTCTCCTTTCCCCGAGATAAGAGTAAATAGCAGGACGCTTCTCAGGAAGTGGAGTTTTACAGGCCACCCAGGATGCCTCTAACAGGGAATATGTCTCTTCCCAAGAACCCTGCTTAGGATAAGATGGATAACCTCTCTGGGGAGGAAAGTCTGTCCCATTCTCTCCCTCACAGAAAGCTTTGTGTTTTCCCCTCCCACTGCCGTTCTTCGTTCCCGTGCCTGCCTGCCTGCCTGCCTGCCAGGGTGCCTGCCTTTGCCGTCCATTTAACCTTCCCCGGGCTGGAGATCGAGACAGAAAGCAGGCATGTACCCTTGCTGACCTTGCCATTTCTCCTTTCATAGATTGATGAAAGCACCAGGTCCAGAATAATGCAGTTATAGACTTTTCACGCAGAGCCGGCTGCTGAACTGCTCTTCTAGGTTGTGATTTGGAACTTGGCATATTGTTCTGATGCCCATGCCCATCGTAAAGTTCATAAAGAATTGGAATAGCTAAGTGGGTAGGAATATAGGCTCTGTAGCTGTATTGCCTGGGTTCAAATCCTACCTCTGTCATTACTGGCTGTGTGAATTTAGATGAGTTAATTAACTTCTCTATGTTTCAGGGGTTTTTTTCTCAGTATCTGCCTTATAGAGTTGTGACGAATGAATGAATTAATCCACAGAGAGTTTAGGGTAGTACCTGGCTTATGCATAGTAAATGCTCAGTAAGGTTGGCTGCTATGGTTATTATTGTTAAATGGGCACTGAATGAATATGGGAAGGGTGTGCAAGTGATGACAAAGAGATGAGAGTCATTCTATTAAAGGTTGCTTATGAACCTCAAAGGATAAAAAGTATGTCCATCAGAAAGCAAGAAGAAAACTTGGAACAGAAAAAGGATGGCTTGATATCCCGAGGAGATAAAGGTTTAGGGAATTGTCACTAAAAGTCTAGAATTAGAAGATAAAATCCAGAGCATGTCAGTGAAGGCTCAGGTGAGAAAAGTTGCCACCCTAAATGATTTAAGGCAGTCTCCAGTTGCCACTTTAAGGATATAAACAGTTTCAAGGTCATTGGAAAGTGTGCTGTCCGTTTAAGGTCCCAGCTTCCATCCTATCTAGGAGAGGTACAAAAGGCTCCTGCCTGTTTTGGGCTTTGCTGAATTTTATTTTTCCAGGCGCTTGCTGCAGGGTCAGACCCGAAGGTCAGTGCCTGCATGCGTGTTGTTCATTCTCGACGCAGAGAGTGTAATGCAGTGATGCACGGAGGACTTGACTGCTGACCTTCCTAGTGGGTGTGGCGCTGGGACTTTTGGAGACAGCAAATCATATTTGCCTCTTGGCTTTAGAATGCTAATGACACTTGGATTTAGAATTAGGCTGGATTAATGAAACTCTAATAGTGCTTGATGGAAACTGGATTATCACCCATGTTTAAGACGTAGACTGAAATCCTGCTGAAGAGATGTCGAATGAACACTTGATGGGGTCTCTCCAAGTGCCTTCTTGTAATCGTACTACAGAAAATGAATAAGTGGATAACCAAAGCAGTGCCATTAAATTGTGTTTTCTTGGGTTGCTTTTTTTTTTATCACCAAATTGTGTTTTTATCACCAAATAGGAAAATCTCCTTGATTATATACCCGTATGTCATATGTCATTCCAGATTTTATATATGTTAAGAACACTCCCCTCCCCCACTTTATGTATCTGGTTTCAGGTGTCTGTGCTCTGATATATATATATATATACATACATATACATATATATATATATACACATCTTGCTATATATATAAAATGTGCACTTATCTTTTCAGCATCTTGCACCATACTTTGTCATGTTTTGGATTTGATCCGTATGTGTACATAGGTGCTTATTTTTAAATGACCATTTCCTTATATTAGTATATCTAAATAAATTGTACCTTCTTATACCTTGTTTCACAGGTATCATTCATGTTTGATGTGCACAGGCACCTGAAGGAGATTGCACTGAGCCCTCATTATTTCATTACCTAATATTAACTCAAGTGCTGCTGGCTTCCATGGATGGCATTCATTATTTTAGGAGCTTGGTTTACTGATTTACATTAATCTCTTAGTGTTGACTAATTTATTCATTTTCCTGTGTGTGAGAGTTTGTGACTTCAGGATTTTCCCCAATCCCCTCCCCATTTTTTTCCCCAAGAAAATCTTTCTGAAATAAGTGAGTTAAGCAAAGAGAATTGTAGAATACCCTTTCGTATAATGTACCTATCAGAACTGTAAAAAAGAAACGTAATAAAGGGAACCCCATCTTCCCCCACTAAAAACTAATTGTGCAGACAGTGGTGTATTTATTGGTTCCTTTCATATATTTTCTTTGGAGTCTCCATGATAGAGACAGGGCTCACTTAGACTCTACATTGCTAGAGGACAGGATTGTGCCACCCTGGGATCCCTAGAACATTTTGGGTAATAAGTAACTTTTAATAGCATTGGCATCTTCCCCTTACCTACATTAGATGTCAAGGAGTTAATTCTTGACCTTTTAGATTGCAGGCATCTGAAACTGAAATACAGTTAACCCTTGAACAGCATGGGGGATTAAGGGCGCTGACCCCCTGGGTAGTCGAAAAATCCATTTCCTGCTGTTTCTGCCTCAAAAACAAAGGAATTAGTAAACCACAAGGGCAATAAGCTGAAACAATTTGAATAGAAGCAGGACTCACACCCTACTTCTTTTGAGTCCACATATTATGATCTCTAATCGAACACAAACTTTCCTCCACACTTAGTTAAAGTGAAGAAGTGTAAAATGAAAATATTGGTACTACAGTATTTACTGGAAAAAAAATCCACATGTAAGTGGATGCTCACAGTTTAAACTCGTGTCATTCAAGGGTCAGCTGTGTATATAAACTAGACAATGACCCTGATCTTAATGAGATTCAGCCAGAAAATCTGCCCAGATCAATCTCTCTCTTACTCCCTCCCTCCCCTTCTTCTCATTCTTCTCTGCCCATAAGAAAGGAAACATGGGCATTTTTTAGGTTCATGAGACAGGAGCCATTTGGTTGAGGGGCAGATTTAGTTTCAGGGGCAGTTTATCTGTTGCCAGAGGTGTTTTACTTGTAGACGCTACCATTGGTTTCTCAATGGTGACAAATTCCTCTTCTCTTAAGCAAACAGCTTAGGCACTGAAGCTCCTGGCCAGGGTCCATTCTCTTGGCTCCTTCTCTCCTGGTAATGCCTGAAATTCAGTTTTTAAGCTACTTCGCTCCTGCATGCTGGAAGGCAGATGATCTCAGCTTGGCACACACAGAAGCCTCTCTCCTCCCCTGGCCCAGCTCTTCCTTCCTCCAGGCCAGGCCAGGCCACAGATGTGTGCTAATGAGAGCTTCTCTTTGTTTACAGGGTTTGGGATGCTCTGACAGACAATTACATCCCTTCACTCTCAGAAGACTGGAGGGACCCAAACGTGGAGGCTCTGAATGGCAACAGCTCTGAAACTGAGGTACCTCTCTGGGGCCCCCAGCTTAGCAGGGCTAGAGAAGCTGTGGATTCCAGTTAGAAAAACATTCAGTAATGCTACAGTCTTCCCCATTATGTAATGAAGCTCAACATCGTTGCTGGGAAAGTAGGAGTTGTGGAGGAAGTGAAAAATAAGATGAAGGGGGACATCCAGGGTATATGAGGTGATTGGAATGATTGTAAAGACTGTAAAAGCAGATCACTTCTGTTGCTCATCATCGGCCTACAACATGCAAAATAAGGTGATCTGAAGTAAGAGAGGAGAGTGAATATAATGGGCTTTTTTTGTGTTCGAATAATGATGGTTAAAAAAAAAAATCAGGGTCTCCCATCTAAGATGGACAGTTCAGTCCCATCAAAAAGTCTTGACAGACTTGTGACAAGCTCAGGGCCTGGCTGATGGCCAGAGTGGGGACCCAGATAATAGTGAGGTGACCATGCAGCGGGGAGGGATTCTTTATGAAACTCATTTAACAGGCACTTATATGGCTGGACCTGAGTCACAGTCTGTGGTTACTGATGCCGAAGAGGAAAGTAGCCTACGGACTTCTGAAAAAGTAAAGAGAATACTTATTTTGAGTTGACTTGCATAGGTTATGGAACGTGACCTTTCAGAATATCCAAATTGCCCCTCCTAGCTGAATATACATATAGAAAGCTAAATCACGTAAGGGCTCTGTCCTTGCTAAAAGCCTGTTTCTACCTTGCTTAGTGTTCTAGTTTCAGTTATAAAGGAAATTTGACAATTTCTTATCAGGAAGGGCTGTGCAATTTTATTGCACAGTAAATGAGGGTGGGAGGTGGATCTGATCTTCCTAGGTGCTCCAGGATTGAGTCCAAGGAAGAGCGAGAACCAGATTTCCCTTACTGGGCGACATTTCTGCAGATCGTTGGCCAAAATAGCACAGCAAAGAGATCAGCAATTGGCCGATTTGTTGAAAAGGTGGCTGAATATCCTTTTTAATTCTTCTAATAATTAGCCATCCGAAATACTTAAAACCTCAAGAATAGACTTCGAAACAAAGAGATTCGCTACAACCCTACTTAGCATGGATGTGGGATGTCTCAGGTCCTGTTTTGAACTCCCGAGTGCTTTATTTCTCTTGCGGTACTTATATGGATAGTATTTAGTACTTACCCAAAATGCGAAGGAGAAGATAGGCAATAATGGAATAAACCTAGTTACTGAAATGAAATCAGGTCCGTCATGGTGCAAAAGGCAGATTTTGCTTTGTTATCTCCTTTGCCACCTTTCCAACTCATTTTGTGGATTAAGCCAAAGTATATATAAGATAGCCTACCCTTCAAAAGGACTCTAATTTATCCTCATTTGCAGATTTCCCTCAAGAGGGTTAATATTTCAGGGCAACCTGAATGACCCTGGGAAGGATGATCTTGAGCTCTGCTCCTTGTAGAATTTTCTCCATCTGACCCACGGGAAAAGGACGGGGTAGCAAAAGTGGATGGATTAAGGTTGTTTTATTTTAGCCTCCTTTATTATCTGGATTCATTACAGTAGAAGCTCTTTTCACTGACATCAGTTTAAACGACTTGCTATATAACCAGTGCTCTGTATTCCTTCTGTAAAACATGCCAACCGAACGCCCTTGGCATGCGGCATGCACACCAATGGTAGGCTTCTCTCTGGGAAGTCTTATCTCTTCTTCCACTTAGTTCATTGCCAAGAATCAGTTGTGTTTGTTCCCAAACCTGTTCATGCTTGTCCTTGTGACTGTAACTAATGTAATGAAATGTTATGGAAACTGTAGGGTTATGACTGCAAAGAGAGTCATTTTTGCTTTTATAAAATCAAAGTAACACATGTATGTAATTTTAAAAGTCAAATAATACTTTTAAAATAATACGAGACAACAAAAAATATAAACAGCAGTCTCTGACTTATCTTTCCCGGCTCCATAGAGGCAACCACTTCGACTTCTTATTGCTGTTTCTTTTGGCGGGTACCTACAATTTTCTAAATAACACATTTATGTTACTATTTCTTTGATTATCTAAAATGAATAATTTTGGCTGTTATCCATTATGGAAGATAAGATTTAAGTCTTTGGCATCACCTCAAATACTCACATTTGGCCTTCCCCCTTGTCACCAATTAAATCAATATTACAAGCACACACTAGGGTAACTGTGTAAATACTATTTCTTGCTGAATCATGTAGTGTTCTGTAAGAATATTTCCTCTCTTGTACAACTCCTTATTTAACCTGGAGTGAAGAATTGCCTTGTTTTTTCATTTGCTTAGTTTCCTGTATATCTATCATTAGTTCAACCCCAAACTCTGAGTGAACTCTACATCTCATACTATGTTTTAAAAAACTCAGATAGTCTTTCAATTCAATCAAAAAAAAAAAAAAATCCAAACTAGTACCCTCCATCTTTCTGCTGTAAAGTAATCTGGTTGTACTCTAGATCTGGTGAAATCTTCATGTCTCCTTCTCCTGTCCTCTGACTGCCATGTTTTTATTTTTCTCGGTATGTTCCCTTGTTTTGGTGAAAAAAATTCAGTATATTCTTGAGAAAGGGTAGAGAGGAATATATTGGTTAGAATAGATGAGAGTGTCTTTATTCTCCCGTCATACACTTGATTGAGAATTTGACTTGATAGAGTTATTTTAGGCTGCAAGTGAATATTTACTCAGAATTGCAAAGCCATCATTCTCTTTTTCTCCAGCTTTCAGTGGTGATTGAGAAGCCCCATTTAGAATCCATTCTGATTCTTTGTCTTTTATATGTGACTCTCTTTTGGTTCTCTCTAGAAGCTTTCAGAATATTCTCTTTTTCCTTTCTCATTTCTTTTACAGTAATGTGCCTTAGAGTGAGCTTTATTTTTTCATTCAAATGAATTATACTCCGTGGGCCCTTTCGACCTGGAAGCTCATGACTTTAAATTGTGGCATGGTTTCTTGTTATTTCTCTGAAGATGAATTATTTCTATTTTCTGCCTCTATTGAGATGATTATATGGTTTTCTCCTTTATTATGTCAATGTAATGAATTACATGAATTGAGTTTCAAATGTTAAATCAACCTTGCATTCTTGAGATTAAAGGCAACTTGGTCATGGTTTATTATTCTTTTCCTTTTTAATCATAGCTTTACTGAAGGATAATTGGCATACAATAAACAACACATGTTAAAGAGTGCAGCTTGATAGGTTTTGACATATGTATACGTCTGTGAAACCATCACCACAATCAAGATAGCAAGCATGTCTGCATGTCTATCACTCTTCCCTTTCACCCCCCAATCTTCAGGCAACTAGCTGCTGTCATCATAGATTAGTTTGCATTTTCTAGAATTTTGTATAGGTGGAATCACGCAGCATGTACTCTTTTTCTGGTCCGTTTTTTAAAACTCAATATAATTATCTAGATATTCATCCATTTTGTTGCATGTATCTACATACATTCCTTTTTATTTCTGAGTAGTGTTCCATTATATGGATATACTATAATTTGCTTATTCATTCACCTGTTGATGGACATTTGGGTTTTTTCCAGCTTTTGAATATTGCCAGTGAAGCTACTATGAACATTCTTGTATAAGTCTTTTTGTGGACATGTCTCTGTTTCTCTTGGGTAAAAACCTATGAGTGGAATGTCTGAGTCATATTGTAAGTGTCTGTTTCACTTTTTAAGGAACTGCCAAACTGTTTTCCAGTTTGAGAGCTCCAATTATTCCACATCCTCACCAACTCTTGGAATGGACAGCCTTTTTGATTTTAGTCATTTGAGTGGGTATATAGTAGTATCTTATTTTAATTTGCATTTTCCTGGTAACAGATGATGTTAAGCATCTTTTCATGTGCTTATTCACAACCCATGCATCTTCTTTGGTGAAGTGCCTGTTCAGTCTTTTGCCCATTTTCTTAGTGGGCTGTTTGTGTTCTTAGTATTGAGTCATTGGAGTTCCTCATGTTAAAAGATAAAATGAGGCATATTAAATTTCTGAGACTTTACCTGAGCAAAATTCTGTTCGAATCAGACAATGCCAAACCCAAAGCGGGTAGGAGTGCTCCATCGACAGGAATTAGAGGAAGGACTTTTACAGAGAAGAGGTGGAAGCAAAGGAAGGAAATTATCTGATTGGCTGTAGCTTGAGTGGTTGTATTATCTGGAAAAGCCTGGGTGGCTGTTTGTGAGTGGCTGTCCTTTGGTTTGAGTTCTTAACCTTGAGGCATTAGAGGTTTTTGGTTTGCTTAGGAGGCTCATGAAGCATTCAAGTCATCTCAGTCTAATAGCCTCTTTGTTTAATTATTTTAACACATATATTCTAGATATAGTTCTTTTTCTGTTGTATGTTTTACAAATATTTTCTTCTTGTCTATGGATTGCCTTTTAACTTTATTAACAGTACATTTGAAGAGCAAATGTTTTTTAAATGTGATGAAGTCCAGTTTATTCATTTGTGTTTAATAGTTTGTGCTTCTTATGTAGTACTTAAGAAATTGCCAAGCCCAGGGTCACTAAGATTTTTTTCTTAAGTCTTCTAGAAGTTTTGTAGCTTTAGCTTTTATGTAGTTTAAGATCCACTTCACGTTAGTTTCTGTATATGGTGTGAGGTTAAGGTCAGGGTTCATGTGCATGGCTATCCAATTGTTCTAGTACAATTCATTGTAAATATCCTTTCCATATTGAATTGTCTTGGCACCTTTGTTGAAAATCAGTTGACCTAAATGTGTGGATATATTTCTGAATTCTCTGTTCTGTTTCACTGCTATATGTGTCTATCTTAATGCCAATACTATGCTATGTTCATTACTGTAGCTTTATAATAATGTCTTGACATAAAGCATAAGTTTTTCAACTTTGTTCTTTTTTTTCAAAGTTGCTTTGGCTATTTTAGGTCCTTTGCATTTCTGTATAAATTTTGGAATCACCTGATCAATTTGTACAAAGAAACTTGCTGGACATTCAACTGTGATTGTATTAAATCTATAGAACAATTTATGTATGTAGATCAATGTTAATGTGATGAATTACACTAATTGATTTTTAAATATTAAACCAACCTTTCATTTTTAAGATAAATCCCACTTAGTTGTGATAGATATCCTTTTCACATAATGTGGGATTTGATTTGTTTATATTTTATTAAGGATTTTTGCATCTATGTTCATGAGGAATCTTTCTTTTTAATTTTCTTTTCTTGTAATGTCATAAGGTGAATTGGGAATTTTTCTTCTTCTATTTTCTGAAAGAGTTTGTGTTATATTGGTATTATTTCTTCCTTAAATGTTTGATTGACTACACCAATGAAACCATCAGGACCAGAGGTTTTCTCCGTGAAAGTTTTTGATTACAGATTCAATTCCTTTAATAGATATTGGGCTATTTAGATTTTCCACTTCTTCCTGAGATGATTTTGGTAAAGTGTGTTTTTTAAGGAATTTATTCATTTAATCTAAGTCATAGTATTGACCACAAAGTTGTTTATGATATTCTCTCACTCTTTTAATGTTAGTAAGATCTACAGTGATGTTCCCGTTTTTATTACTGTTATTGTTGATTTGTGTTTTCTCTCTCCTTCTGTCCCTCTCCCTCACCCCCTTCTCATCAGTCTGTTTATGGGTTTATCACTTTTATTAATCCTTCCAGAGAACCACTTTTGTTTTTTTTTTTCCTCTGTGTTTTTTTCATTTTCTAGTTTGTTGATTTCTTCCCTTAGCTTGATTGTATCCTTCTCTGTATTTAAAATAGGGTTTTACGTCACCCTTTATTTTTTAAGCTTCTAAGGTGGAAGCTTAGGTCATATTTTAAACTTTAAAAAAATGATCTTAGTCCATTTGGGCTGCTATAATAAAATACGACAGACTGGGTGGCTTATAAACAACAGAAATGCACTTTTCACAGTTATGGAGGCTGGATATCCACGATCAGGGTGCCAGCATGGTTGATTCTGGTAAAGGGCCTCTTCCAGCTTGCAGACTGTCAACTTCTGGCTATGTCCTCACAGGACACATGGTGCAGAGGAGCTCTGTGGAGCCTCTTTTATAGGAATACACTCCCATTGATGAGGGTTCCACCCTCCCCAGCTCCTCCCCAAGGCCTCCTTATACCATCACATTGGGGGTTAGGATTTCAACATGAATTTTGGGAGGACACAAACATTTAGTCCATAGGAATAACATAAGCATCTTAAAACAGTAAAATTTCTTATAAGCATTGCCTTAACTGAATCCCACAGTTTCGATGTGGTATGTTTTCATTATCATTCAGTTCAAAATATTTTCCAGTTTTCTCTTTCTTTTTTGGCCTATGGGTTATTTAGAAGAATGTTTATAGATATTTTGTCATTGATTTCTAATTTAATTTTGTCAGAGAACAAAATCTGTACAAGTTAAATCTTTTAAAATATATTGAGACTGATATATGACCTAGCATATGTTGTATCTTAGTGAATGTACTATGTATCACTGAGAAGAATGTATATTCTGCGATCGTTGGTTGTGATGTTCTAAAAAGGTCAACTAGATTAAGGTGGTTTATAGTATGGTTGGATTCTTTATATTCTGATTTTTTGTCTGTTTATTTTATCAATTATCAAGACAAGAGTGTTAAAAATTTCCAGTTATTACTGTGGATTTGTCTATTTCTTTCTTCAGTTCTGTTAGTTTTTGTTTTATATATTTTGAAGCTCTGTTATTAACTGCATACACTTTTATTGTTGTTGTGTCTTCCTGATTGACCCTTTTATCATTATGAAATATCCTTCTTTATCTCTGGTAATACTCCTTGTTTTGAAATCTGCTTTGTCTGATATGAATTTAACCACAACAGCTTTCTTATGCTGTTAGGTACACATTTTTTCAATCCTTTTACTTTTCATCTATCTGCATGTTTAAAATGTGTCTTTTATAGATTGTATGTAGTTGGGTCTTTTATATTCAGTCTGACAATGATAATCTGTGCTTTTTAGTTTATTGTGTTTAGTTCATTTACATAGCATTTAGTTCATTAACATTTAACATAACATTACTAGTTTGTGTTTAGGTGTACCATCTTGCATTTCTATTTGTTCCATCTGGGTTTTTTGTTGTTATTGTTGCTCTGTTTCACCTTCTTTTGGGTTAATCAAGTACTTTTTGGTATTCCATTTTATTTCTACCTTTGGATTTTTAGTTATACCTCTTTGTGTACCTTTTTTTTAGTTGATGCTAGGTTGGGATCTGCTCTCTAGCATCTCTTTTGCTGTTGTCTTTTCTCCAGTTCTCTTTGTCCCTGTGGGATATTCTCTTTTGATCCCTTTACTCTCACTTTAGCAGAGTTTCGGGAGATAACTGTGTGTGCTCAATCTCCCATGTACCTTCCTTCTACTATTACAAAATCAGAAACAGGAAACAAAAGTTGTGTTGTAATGTGGATGATGCAAGAAAGACTACATGAAATTCTACTCGGAGGTCCATCATGGAAGAAAAGGCCTTGGCCTTACGTTAGGAGCTTGGTGAATGAATAAATGTACATTTATGTGTTTAGGTCAAAATAATATGCTCGAGCTATGTATGTACGTATGATTATTACTATTCACAATTCTCCACTTTTAATTGGGTTTTTCAGTTAATGAACCTATTCTGTTCCTGACTGTGATGTAAAAGATGGTCTCTTTTATCCCTGTAACTTTAATTGATAGCAGATGGTGGTTCTCTTAGACAAGAGGAAATGGGAGTCTAGGACAGTAAGTTACATCCTTCTGTTTTCCAGGTGAATAAGCAGCTCAGTTATCTGTGGAGGTGGGACTGAATATAGGAGGTGATAGTATTACCATTCAGTCCTCTCCTTTTCATTCCTTCTTTCAACAAATATTTGTTGCCATGTGCTGTTTGCTGTATTCTGGTGCATCTCCCTTTGGGGATATGGAAGCACTGACTTAACCCACACAGATGGGTTAAGTTGCCCTTTCCTTGGGCTGGGTACATATTGGTGACTTTTTTCTCTTTCTTTTACTTTTTTTTTTTTTTTTTTTAAATACCTTGTTTTTTTGTTTTTTGTTTTTTTTTAAGGATTTTCTTATTTATTTATTTATTTATTTATTTATTTTTGGCTGTGTTGGGTCTTCGGTTCGTGCGAGGGCTTTCTCCAGTTGCGGCAAGCGGGGGCCACTCTTCATCGCGGTGCGGGGACCGCTCTTCATCGCGGTGCGCGGGCCTTTCTCTATCGCGGCCCCTCCCGTCGCGGGGCACAGGCTCCAGACGCGCAGGCTCAGCAATTGTGGCTCACGGGCCCAGCTGCTCCGTGGCATGTGGGATCTTCCCAGACCAGGGCTCGAACCCGTGTCCCCTGCATTAGCAGGCAGATTCTCAACCACTGCGCCACCAGGGAAGCCCTCTTTTACTTTTTGACTGGAGGTGAAAATGTATCTTTATCTCTTAAATTTGGTCAAGAAGGCAACCACCAATGTGAAACAATCGTGGTAAGGGGAGGGAAATATTGTGCAGTAGAAATTCCCTTTCCTGTGAATGGAATCATCTGGAATGCTTTAACAAACAACACTGGTTAATAGTCATTATTGGACACAAGAACTTGATGTAATTTTAATTCTCACTCAGATTCCTGTGCACCTAGATTTAGCACTCTCATAGTCTCCAGGGAAGATTCTCTGCATTTATTTTTAAGCTTTCAGTGACCAAGTTACAGCCCTAAAGGCACACCCTTTACCAAAAGCAGGAGGAGGAAACAGCTTGCTGAATAGTATGGCCAGGCTCATTTCTGGATCTTGGTCTTCTAGTCTCAATTCTGGGAAGAAGTCACTTGGAAGAATGAGTTTTTTTCTTGGAAGAGCCATAGTTCACTTCAATAATATGGAGACAACTTGAAGCTTTAGTCTACAGAGAAATTCAGCCCCAATTTGACAACCTTCTCGTTTCCACACAAGAGGCTAAAGAACTCCCTGCAGTAGTTTCTCTGCATGTGTCATATATTAAGAATAAGAATATCCATACACTTGTCCATATACATATGTGTATGAATATATATGACGAATACTGTTATCAATATACGTAAATGCTGTCATTTTCCAAAAATCTTTCTCACCAGCTTTCCACACGCTGTACAAGATGCTGTCCTGGGAACAGAGGGAAGGGAGGGAGTCTGTAAACAGCATTGAAAGGAAAGAGGGCTTGTTGAGAAGTGACGGGAGAAGAACAGGTCCACTAGATAGAGACAAAACATGGGACCAGGCTTAGAGAGGGTGAGGAAGATGAGGGAACCAGAGCAAAAGTTACAGAGTGAGGAGAAAAGGAGAAGGACAGGGTAGATGCAGTGAAAGCAGAGGATGGCAGAGATCCACGTGGGGAAGAATGAAGGGGCCAGGGCTTTCTCTGGAGGACTTTGTGAATGTGTCTCCTTTTATTTTATTTCATTTTGTAGTGGCAGACTTCTGAGATCTGAGAACATATGGGTTAGGTATAGCTCCCACGATACTATGAACTCACGCTAACTTTCACAAGCTTATAATTCATTTTCAAATCTCGTTTTACCCACGCCTGAAAAATCAGACCAGCAGGCTTTGTACCAGAGGGGAGAGAAGGCTCTAACTAGGAATCATCCATGCCGCTGCCTGGCTTCCCTAATGTCTGAACAGCAAGAAGGGTCTATGCCTAAAAGCTCTCTCCTGCCTTCACCAGGAGCTCAGAGGGAGGACGTTGGGAAGGGGGGTGGTGTAGTTGAAAGATGCAGTATTAACAGCCAGTGAGGTAAACTCGCTAAAATTGGCCACATCTCAGAAAATGTAAATATTCCATTTAAAAAATCGAATTACTATGAAAAAAATTCTGGTTATAGACTAACACTTGCTGTCAGATGCTTATAAAAAATAATCCAAACAGAAAAGAAAACTTTGTTTCCCAGCATGAGCCTAACTTCTACCACAGGACTTTCTAGCCCTAAGAAACTTCTGCCATATGAGAGTAGTTGTGAACAAACCGTGGCTACGGGAGTTTCCTTCTGCACGGTGGGGAGCTGCAGAAAGCAGGCGGGTACCACAGGTGGTGGACTTGGCGGAGAGAGGAGCCTATGGGTTCGACAGCAGAAATAGATGTCACCATCTGGCACAAAACCCCTCAAATAATCCCATTACCTCCCTGTCCTACCCCTTATCCAGGTTGAGAGCAGAGGGCCTTTGAGATATATTTGATTTTTTCTTTATGACATAGTCCTGGTTTTAAGCAAATGTAGATAGAAGGTGATGTGTTTTGTTGGGGGTACCTGCCAAGGTGGAGTTCAAGGAAGAGGGGAGAAGTTTCTGAGGATGGACTCCCTCTGACATGACTGCTTGGATTGGAACTGGGGTGTTTCCTGGGGGTGCTAATTAGAACAGGAAAAGTGTAATCCCCAGGAAAGAGGGAGATCAGCATGCCAGCTGTTGGTGCGCAAGTGAAATTGATTCCTGGATGAGAGGTGTCTGCAGAAAGATGTCCTGGAGGCACTTCTTGCCAGACCCTAGATGACTTTCAAATGAGACTCCTGGACACAGACAGCTTGTTAGGTGGTTTAGGGGCTTATCCTGTGCAGCTTTTGAACATCAATACCAAGCTATGGCTGCTTGGGACACGGACAGTAAAGTCAGATATGCTGTGAATACCTTGCTGGACTTCAACATCTAGAATCTCAAGGGTTGTGAGCTTTCAGAGCCTTACTTGGGAGGACGGAATTTTGGAGACACGTGGCAAATGTTTCAGTATTTGCTGTTGCTGTTGAGTTTGTCCTTTGGTTTGTGTGCTTAGGTTGTTCTGTTGGCATGTCCAACGGAGCTTCGGTACATCCTTCATCAGCTATGACACCATGCCTAGATTCCAGTGACACGATGACATTTCATCAAATTTTAAAAACATGATTATTTGCACTGGAACAGCCCACCCCTTAAAATGCCTAATAAAAGAAAATCTGGAAACCGATCCCCAGGTTGAAATTTCTCATATAAACAAGTGTGCCTTTGCTGCAGGAGTTGGTTGCCGTTGTTACTCCCCTCAAGAAGGTTCCTTGTTCATGTAAAGATGACCTGTCTGTGGGTTAAAGAACAGTGCTGCCCCCGTGGGTCAGAATGGTGCCGGCCACACATGCCTTATTGTCTTTTTCTAAGCTGGACCCAGTGATGCATGCTGTGTGGACAGGGTGCGCTTGGAATTGGATGAGACTCTGCACACCTCTTCAGATTTTCTCTTTACACAGGGGATGGCCGGAGGGGCCTCTGTCAGTGTCATCTATTCTAGAGACTGGAGAGAGTCCTAGCTCTGCTGATGGTCAATCAGAATTCCATCCCCCACCCCACACCTCTTTCAGATCCATGAGAAAGGAGAGGAAGAGTTCAATGAGAAGAGTGAACATTACTCTGGAATCAATGAGGAGCCTCTGCTCACAGCAGATCAGGTACGAATCTCTCTCTCTCTCTCTCTCTCTCTCTCTCTCTCTCGGTTCTTGGGACTTTTAATTCCTTTGATAGAGAAAAAGTCTGAATACATACCTGCCACATCCCTTTCAGGCAGTAGAAAAATGTATGGTCTTGTGGTGGCTGTGTCTTTGGTAAATTTCATGTCTCTTTAAGCCTCAGTTTACGCACCTGCTGTAATTGGGGATGTAATTCCTGACGTGTGTTGGATGGGGTCCGTGTTTGATAACAGCCAGAGATGGGCTCAGTGTTTACTGCCTTCATTTCCTGCTAAGTGTCTTTATTGCAGCTCATTGTACTTGGAATCAAGACACTTAAACAAGGGTCCCAAATAGCTGTTCTCACAAGAATAGAAATGGCAGAAGAGGCTTCCAAGTGATGGACATTTTCTCATATTTCATAGAACACTGAAAATGTGGAGCCTTCCAAAAGAAGTATTAGAAACACTTGTTTGTTTAAAAAAAGATCTAATGTTTCACATTTTATTGAGTTACTTATATTTTGGTTTTAATAATTTGTTACTTAGGGAGAATACTCCTGTGTCTCTGGATTCCTTATTCAACCTTTGAGTCAACAACTATTTATGGGCGCTTGCTTTGAGCAGGCACGTTTCAGGTGTTTTCACAGAGCGGTTCTGAAAAAGCTCCACTAGGAGCTTTTGGTTCCAGAAAGTGCTTCTCAGTAAAAGGAACTCTTTCATATCTGTGGTAAAAAGGTGGGCTATAAACAGATAAGGATCAAGAGATTAAAGGGAACCAGATTAAAAGAATAGGGGCTAGCAGTTACCTTGTGAATTTTGGGGGAAATACAATCCAGTGACACAAGTTCAATGATAATGACTCTGAAAGAGAAGCTCAGCCATAAAATTCTAAAGGGGGGTCGTGTAGTTTGCTCGTGTTCCATGGATGGCTTGCAGTAGTCAAAAACTAAGTATCCCTTAAATTTGTGAGTGGAGATGGGAAAGCTTGGGAATAAAATAGAAATTATTCCAAAGGAGGGGACCTCAGTGCCTTTATCTGTGATCCAGCCTAACATAAAGGAACCCACTTTAAAGACCAGTTGGCCTTGGAGATGGAGCCCATCACAGCATCGAGAACAGACAAATATATAGATGCACTGTTCTGACCAGACTCATGGATGGCTCCTTTCAGAAGTGGTCTTTGCTTATTCCATTTTCTTTATGTGTAAACAATTAATGTACAAAGTAGTTCAGCCTTATTCCTCTTGGCAGTTATCTAATTTTACTCTCCCTTCTAGGAGCTGTCCCCTACAAGAGTCTAGATTACAGCTGGGTTTCTGATCGATTTTCTGCTCTCCAGACCCTACCTGTCCTTTTATTATGTCATTATCTTTATTTCCACTTTTGTTTGGCAGCTTTAGTTCCTGTCCAGCTGAATTCTGGAGGAAGAGCTGTTTTCCTCTATGTAATAAAGCAACTCCCCATTTTGAGTCATCCTAGGAACACTTTGTTTTTTTCCCGTCTTAAGCATCATCACAATGAATGGACTGGATTTTGTGTTTGAGTTGGGTAGATAAAATGTCTTCCCACTTAGAAAGAAAGTGCTCAGCAAATTGAAGTAAATGTTCCCTTCCAGGAAGCTCTGCTTCATTTCCTGAAAGAGCAGTTTATTTCCAATAAAGCACTCATCTAAATGGTGTTCTTGGAAGAGGTTTGACATTAAAGAGGACTTTACATCAAAGGAAGAGTGTTTGTAAGCCTTTGGTCAGATCTAGTTTTATTATTACTCAATATTTATTAAGTAACAATATTGCTTTAGGAATTTTACAGACAGCAAGTTAGGAACATCCTTCCCTGATCAGAATTCAAGCTGGGATGTCCCTGCAGCAGAGAAGAGTGAGCACTGTCTTGTGTACCTTCTCCAGGTGATTGAGGAGATTGAGGAAATGATGCAGAACTCCCCAGACCCTGAGGAGGAAGGGGAGGTTCTAGAAGAGGAGGATGGGGGAGAAACCGCCTCCCAGGCGGACTTGGTCCTCCTGCAGGAGATGCAGGCCTTGACCCAGACCTTCAACAACAACTGGTCCTACGAAGGTGAGAGTCCTGGGGGCGGGCTCACGGAGGACAAAGTCAGCTCTGCCAGGCAGGGCACATGCTTCACACGCCACTAACAGAACCTCGGTTCTAGGGAGTTGGCAATACCTTTCTTACCGGACATCAGGAGAGAAGTTAGCATTGCTGGGGGAGGAAGCAAGATTAAAATGGTAAAATGACCTGCTGTACAGCACAAGGAACTCTACTCAATACTCTGTAAATGGCCTATATGGGAAAATCTAAAAAAAAAAAAAAAAAAAGAGTGGATATACGTATACGTATAACTGATTCACTTTGCTGTACACCTGAAACTAACACAACATTGTAAATCAACTATAATCCAATAAAAATTTTTAAAAAATGAAAACAATGGTAAAACGAACCAAAGAACAAGACTAAAGGAGAACAAGTAGAGGAAATCTGAACCCACTATTCACAATGATGCTACCATGAAATCAATGAAAAAACCTACAAATGGTAATGATAATAATAGCTCGTATTTTTGGAGAGCTTTGGAGGGCCAGGTGCTGTTCTAAAACTTTCTGTGCATAATCTCATTTCACGCCCGTGCCAACCCCATTAGGATTGAGCTAACTGAGTTTCCGAGAGGGTAAGTGACTTGTTTCGAGGCCACTGTCGCGGAAATATAATTAAGAAATAAAATCTCCTCCCCACCCAGAAAACCTCTCCACAGAAGTAGAGGTTTTCTTTCTGAGAAAATGAAAACAATTTCATTATTGAATTGATGCATGTCACAGTCAACCCACTAAAGGGATTGCAAAACCGGAAAGAAATCTCACCCGTGTCTACAGCTAACTGGACACAACCCATTACAATTTTGCAATTTAGAGTCAGGTGACAAGTTAGGCCCCTGTTTTCTTTCTTGGGGATGACTTTGCAAAGCAGTGGCTCCCAGGTCCTTGAGGAAGCACGTCTGAGTCCTGAGACTGGCCAGTGGCTTATTTAGCCATTAAAATGATGCACATACATTTGAAAAGGACAGAGAGAGAGATTCTGAAAGAAAAAAGGAGGTGAGGAAGAGGGGAAGTCTCTTCCCTTATTTTCAACAGGAAGAATCAAGCCTCTTATTTTATTTTTTTAACATCTTTATTGGAGTATAATTGCTTTACAACGGTGTGTTAGTTTCTGCTTTATAACAAAGTGAATCAGCTATACGTATACATATATCCCCATATCTCTTCCCTCTTGTGTCTCCCTCCCACCCTTCCTATCCCACCCCTCTAGGTGGTCACAAAGCATCGAGCTGATCTCCCTATGCTATGCAGCTGCTTCCCACTAGCTATCTATTTTACATTTGGTAGTGTATATATGTCCATGCCACTCTCTCACTTCGTCCCAGCTTACCCTTCCCTCTCCCCGTGTCCTCAAGTCCATTCTCTACGTCTGCGTCTTTATTCCTGTCCTGCCCCTAGGTTCTTCAGAACCTTATTTTATTTTAAGATTCCATATATATGTGTTAGCATACGGTATTTGTTTTTCTCTTTCTGACTTACTTCACTCTGTATGACAGACTCTAGGTCCATCCACCTCACTACAAATAACTCAATTTCGTTTCTTTTTATGGCTGAGTAATATTCCATTGTATATATGTGCCACATCTTCTTTATCCAGTCATCTGTCAATGGACACTTAGGTTGTTGCTTCCATGTCCTGGCTATTGTAAATAGAGCTGCAGTGAACATTGTGGTACATGACTCCTTTTGAATTATGGTTTTCCCAGGGTATATGCCCAGTAGTGGGATTGCTGGGTCCTATGGTAGTTCTAGTTTTTTAAGGAACCTCCATACTGTTCTCCATAGTGGCTGTATCAATTTACATTCCCACCAACAGTGCAAGAGGGTTCCCTTTTCTCTACACCCTCTCCAGCATTTATTGTTGGTAGATTTTTTGATGATGGCCATTCTGACTGGTGTGAGATGATACCTCATTGGAGTTTTGATTTGCATTTCTCTAATGATTAGTGATGTTGAGCATCCTTTCACGTGTTTGTTAAGCCTCTTATTCTTAATGCATATTTGCCCCTGTGCCACATTCAAGTCTTAAGGGGTGGAGTCAAAATTGGAAACTAGGCAGGTTAACTGCAGAGTCCACACTCTTAATCTGTGTATCGTATTAACTCTCTGACACAGGTTTGTGGTAATTATGATCCTGCAGAGAAAGAGGTGGATGAAGCGTGAAATTAAAAGATGTAACAGCGGTGGCAAAACTGAGTATAAAATTCATCCATCTGCAGGGATAGTGGTAACCAGGCAGCCGGAGGGGACACGTTCCCTGGGAGTGGATCCGAATGGGGGTGACGGGACTTATAAACGACGGAGAGGGAAGGCGGGCTGGTCAGGGTATAAAGGTCCAAGCATGGACTAGAATCGTGGTGAAAATAGAGGCGTGATCTGAAGAGCTGCACCCTCTAAGTAAAACCCTGTGGCTCTGAAGAGCAGAGGCAGGGCGATGGCAGCAGAAGGAATCTGCTGGGAGGGATGGAGTGGATTTGGCCCTGGTGCTGCATTCACCGCCGCTCCAATCAGGCCATTCTCCGCCACACAAAGGTCCCACACATAGAACTGCTCAGCAAAAGACTCAGGAAAACGGCTGAAATGCAGAGTGAAATGGCAAAAACAGAAGGAGGAGGACAGCTCCAAAGAGCTAAATTAGAGAGGAAGGTTGAACTAAGTCAGCAAAAACCCTGGCACAGCGGGAGCGGAAAGGGAAAGGAAAGTGGATTCTGATGTAGAAACAAAAGATGCCACTAGGAAGGGGCGCATTCAAAAATATGCTCCCGAATCTACTTTAGGTGAAGAAGTCTTAGGGGACAAGAGTTTAAAACAAAGTGATCTGTGTCCTGTCTTCCCAGGTTCCCTATCCTTTTCTCTGACAGTAGCAGACGACTCGGTACCAACCAGCCAGACTTCATTTTTTTGTACATGTTCCCCATCTTTACATGTTTCACGTATTTTGGGGCACGTGCGCTGTGACACAGGACAGTAGGTGTAAAGAGGGCCTCAGATCGCGCTGCTTATTTTGCTGTCGGCTGTGTCTTGATCAGGTTTGGGGAATAAACACCACCTCTCTATTGCTCCTCAGCACAGATGCCAAACCCCTTCGTCATGTTTTTTCCCCCCGATTCTTGACCCATTTCACATGAGGAATATTACAGAGACAGAGGAAAAATAGGGAGATGGAACAAGGGATCAAAAACCACACGTCTGCCCACACACGTTTTTGTGGACAGAGTCCACAGTCCTTGGGGGCTGGTTTTCCTCCCTCCTTTGTTTCCCCGAGATGACGTTCTCTCCCGCAGTTGATAACTGGCTCTCCCTGCCGGCACGCCCCTAAACTGTGACGGTCTGTCGTGGCCCTTTGAGGAACTGTCTGGGGCGGGGAGGGGGGGGGGGTCTCCTCCAGACCTGTCAGGCGGCCAGGGCCCCGGGAGCCTCTCTGGCGGGCTGGGCTTGATGCAGTGACCCCGCAGGATGGTCTTCCCCTGCAGGACTGAGGCACATGTCTGGGTCTGAGCTGACAGAGCTGCTGGACCAGGTGGAGGGCGCCATCCGAGACTTTTCAGAGGAGCTGGTGCAGCAGCTGGCCCGCCGGGACGAGCTGGAGTTCGAGAAGGAAGTGAAGAACTCCTTCATCACGGTGCTCATCGAGGTGCAGAACAAACAGAAGGAGCAGCGAGAACTGATGAAGAAGAGGCGGAAAGAGAAAGGGCTGAGCTTGCAGAGCGGCCGGATAGAGAAGGGAAGCCACATGCCTCTCAAGGTAAGAGGACAGCCCGGCCCGAGGACCAAGTGCTCCCACGCCTCCGAGCTCCCCGTTGCAGGTCCCGGGACCAGCCCTGCCGTAGCCCCAGACAGACCTGTCCTGAGCCGTGACAATGAGCGGGACGCCCTGGCAGACAGCAGAGCCACGAGAGGGAGAAGAGCCCACCCGTGTCCCCTGCTCCCCTAGAGGACGCCCGCTCTAACTGGAGGAGACAGGATGTAACACTGGAAAATAAGTCACTATGGCGTGTGCTCTCTTAAGCTAGATCTTAAAAAGTGGGGTGAAAGCATTTAGGATTGAAAGGCGTTGTGCCCTGGGACAAGCCTGCTACCAGCACAGCTTATGGTCCTGACTCATCTCTTTAGGATGTCCATAGGGTGTTTCAGGATGGAACATTATGACGCCTTGTTATATTGACCAGATTCTTCTCACCAGTGGTTCTCCATCAGGGAAGCTCAGCAGAATCATCTAAGGAGCTTTTACAAAATACCCTTTCCTGGGCTCTCTCGCAGACCTACTGAATTGGGCCCGGGCATATGCATTTTGGAAAAAGCTTTCCAGATGAGGACAGTCACTTTACACATGCCCTTCCCAATGGCTGGGCATTTTGTTTTCTTCCCTGAGACATTTTCATCCTCATCCATCGAAGTTTCCCTCTGCTGCTTTATTTTTCTATTTACACAATGGAGGCTGAAATGAGGAAACCCAGGAGTGCAGGGTGGGGGGGGTCGTCTCGTCGCCCGAGGCACTTACTCAGATAAGAGTCTTTGAGACTCTGCTATTTCTTCTTGCAAAGCTCAGGCTGAAATTTTGGCCTGTCTCTTAGCCCAGGTCTTACCTTTGCTTTCCAGTCGCAGAATTGGGGCCCGGATCTGGGACAGTATGGAAGCTGACGGGTCCAGGTAGCTTAGGGAGGACACAGGCGTCCCCGGGGCGATGAATACGAGCAGGAAGCACTTGCCCTTCTGAGTCTCGTTCTCTCCCCCTCCCCAGCGCTTCAGCATGGAAGGCATCTCCAACATCCTGCAGAGCGGCATCCGCCAGACTTTTGGCCCCTCAGGAGCTGACAAGCAGGTACAACCCATCTCCCTGCTCCCAGCTTCCTTCCCAGATTCCAGCAACTTGGTCTCTCCAACAGAGCAGGGGATGGTGAGTCACTAGAATTATCCCCGCACTGGGGCAGGTTGCAGGGGGACATGCCCTGGCAATTTCTTCCATTCTAAGGAGGAACAGAAAGTGTCTTTTTAAAGGCAGAGTTGTTTGAGCTTTAATATTAGAGGGCCTGGATAAAACTTAAAACTCAACACTACTTGTAGGCCTATGAGTTCAGTTGTTTTCAGAACCAAATGCATTAAAGGCGAATCCACTTCATGAAAGATCCCATCCAAGAGCTTCATTACCTCTGCCACACTGGGCCACCAGGTGAGCCAATCCCACCAAGACTGCCTCTTCACTTCAGCTGCCCTGTTGACTGTAACCCGTGCTGCGGGGTCTCCTGTCTAGCTCCATTTAGTCAATCACTTCTCACCTGAGAAGTGGCTTGCATTTCTGGCTCTCAGGTGCCTGCTGTGTGCTAGGCTCTGTTGCTTAGGGCAGTACAGAGATGGGTAAGCCCTGGTCCTGCCCTCATGCAATGCATAGTCTAACAGAGAAGGCCAGGTTGTCAAGAGACACCTTTGAGATTGTGCACAAAATCTGTGTATGTTTTAGACATATTTGTAGCTGAATCCTAAGTGTTAGAATTCTGGAACTACAGCCTGGGAAGAGATTTTAGGAACATCTAACTCAGTCCCCTGAGTTCACAGCAGTGAGAACTAAGGCCCAGAGCGATTAGGCGTTTCCCCAAGGCCACGCTGCTAGTGGCAGGGCCAGGCCTGAAACACAGGCCCCCTGGTCTAGAGCTCTTCTCACTCACGACCCCAGGCTCCCTCCAAACCTTCCAGGTCTCTCTGGCCGGTATTCTCTGATATCCCACTGGACCCGAAGATGATTTTGTTGTAGGGGCACCTCCTCTCCAGCAGAGGGAGCAAACCCGACATCCCAGGCCCAGGGCGGGGTTGCGCTTTTCTCACCAGTCATCTTGACAGAAGAGAAACCATTCATTCTCAAGTTGCACTGCAGAAGATAAGAAAATATCACCGCCCCCACCCACACCCCGCCCCTTAGAATGCTGTCTGCTTTCAGCCTGGAGGAGAAAAAACTCACCAGGATTCCTAAATAATCAAAAAGTTTCTAGTGTCAGAAGAATGTATTCGTTGGACTGGAGGGACATTTTTCCTGGCTAATATGGTAAAGTCTTACTTTTAAAGAGACATTTTCCAAAAATGGGAAAACAGTCCTGAAACGATGGTGCACACATCATCATGGGTGTTGTCGAGAACGTCAAATTTGACGGAGCGTGTGTTTTAGAGAAAAGCCCAATCCCCACGCAAGCTGTCAACCGTATCTCAGCCCCCGGGGGCCGGGCTTCTGTCTCACTTGCTGCACACCCTGCTTGTCTTCTAGTACCTGAACACCGTCATCCCTTACGAGAAGAAGGCCTCGCCCCCGTCGGTGGAAGATCTCCAGATGCTGACAAACAGTGAGTTCCTCCCATTCGCAGCGGGACCAGGGGCTCATTTCTCTCCCTCCCACCCTGTGAGTTGCACCCGTGGTATCTCAGTCCGGAGGTGTCCCCAGAGCAGTTTCTATGGGTCATAATGTGCTCCACAACGTTGCACCACGTCCCCGGCACGGGGTACAATTAAAGAGTTCTGCAGCGATACCCAGAACTGCCTCGTCTTTTCCCGGTTCCTGTAAGAGAAGAGACTTGCCAGAGAAAAGGAGCTGGTGGAAGAGGCTGGAGCGGTGGCGGGGCGGTAGTGGTGTGCAGGGGCTTTCTGTGGTTCATCCACAGGTCTCAAGGCTGTGCACTCTCTCTGCCTTGCCCTTTCTCTCTTCTGCAGCTTGAGGTTGCCTTGTGTCCCCAAAGCAGGGAGCTCCTTCTAAGGGACTGGCTGTATTTAATGAGAAGCCAGGTTTCTTGGGTGGGGTAAGGCTGATGAGAGAGAATAGAGTCTGGTTTTCCTTCCAGGCAGTGACTGCTTCCTCTCTTCCACTCTGACTCTAGTGTCAAGTAATATTAAGAAACATTCTGAGCTATGGGAGAAAACAGCCTGTGATAAAGAGCCTTTTGTAAGCAAAATCTCTTTATAGACATCAAACACTACAACCCCCAAAGGGCTGGGGGGCACGTGGTGTCAGCCATCAGTGTCAGCTTGATTCTTTTAGGAAGAGAAAAATCCTAGGCTGAGATGTGGGGACGGGCTCAGTGAATCACGAGACCGTCCATCTCCCTGGCAACCGTGCACTGCGTTGAGTGACGCACTAACCGGCGGTGCAGCCCGTTGCTGTGCTGCTGCCTCGGCGGGAATGGACCACTGCAGGGCTATTTGACACCCTAGGGAATGGGAAGAGGAGCTTCAACTGTTTGGCTGAGGAAGATAGATACCTCCTGGGCCCAGTGCTAAAGGTGCCGAAACGGTTTCATTTTTATCATTTTGGAGAACTAAAGCAGGAGGTTCTGGTAAACGGAAATCTTGCCTACATCAATAGATACTGCGGTCTTGAGAGTCTGGAATTTTATATTCAAAGTGCATCGGCTTCCTCTAAACTCATTTGGAGCGCCTTTATTTGCATACATATGCACAAAGATTTTTTTTTTTTAATGGAAGCAGATAGAAACAAGCTGACATTTATAGGTGTTTGTATTTTCACAAGGAGTAAGCATTTGGAAAATAACTTGGACAAATTATGAAGGTTGATATATGTAGAGTACTCTATCGTGCTCTTTATTTTTTTTCTAACGTGCTCTTTTTAAAAAAAGGAAGAACTATAAATGTATTACAGATACCTATTCAGGAATTCAGTGTGAAATCCTTTCATTTTAATTAAGAAACACTGGGTTTGTTTACACATTTCAAGTTCCTTCTAAAAATTAGGGCTAGAGAATATCCATCATTTAGAATACTTTGGAAACATAGAAATGTGAACAAAAGAAAATAAGTAACTTCCTGTCCCCTCCACTGTGGTTACTGTATGGTGTTTTTCAGCCATAGTATTTTATGCCTTTTCCATATGGTTGGGATTATACTGGCTATAAAATTTCATATCATGATTTCAGTCACATCAGTTAACATTTGGTTAACATCCTTTTTATGGCTCTCTCTTCTGTCGCATGGACATACGACATTGCAATACTTTATCCCTTTAAAAAAAAACTGCCTGCTTTCCTGAGTACCAATTCTCCTGTAGGTTATGGAAGCTCTCTTTTTGGGCACATCGTTGTATGGGTTTGTGACTCACAAATCCTCTTTCCCCGACTCCTGAGTCAAGGATGTAGGCCAAAGACTGGCTCTGGGGACTGGGCAATTTATATAAATTTCGGATTTTGGAGATCACCTTAGTCACATATTGACTGAGTGCAATTATTGTATTTTTACGCCTGTCTTCTTGGTGGGCAGCATTTAGTCTGCTCGTGCTCAGTTGCGAAGTATTTTCAGCCTATTACACTGAAATGAATCCATGTCTAAAAATACGGAAGAAATAAAAGAAACCATTGCCTGGATGGCCTGAGGTTCAGTCTTTTTCTGGAGTTGGCCACGGACTCATGCCACCATCAGGCTCTGTTCCTCACCCACTCCTGAGCTTTGGAGTCAAGTTCCATGACCCTGACTTGCAACTAGGCAAGGTAATCAATGGAAAACAGGACCTAGGAATGGACTGGGGGGGGGTCCCTCCATTGTAATGGTTGCCTCCTGACCCCAGCCGTCAGGGCCAGCTGATCTTTAGTGGTTTTTCCACTTGCCAAAAGTAATATATGTTCATGGAAAAAAGCTGGACACTGTAGAGATATCACGTAGAAGGGAACATCCCCTGGGGTCTAACACCCCGAGGTATCTGCTTTTTACGGTTTCATGCACATTCTTCCAGATTTTTCTATGAATGTTAGCATTTATTATTTACTCATTTAAAATTAATACATAAAGTTCTGCAGCCTTCTTTCTTCATTCATAAGTATGTCTTGTATATACAGATCGCTCTCATTTCTCATGAAGCTGTATGAGACTGCATATATACCATATACACCACAGTTTACTTAAGGCATCTATTGATGAATAACTCTATTGTTGGATAACCCACCCCTACCCTCACTTTTTGATAGTATAAGCAAGGTCCAGGTATTTTCTTGAACGATTTTCTGCAAAGCTGACTTCTACAACATGAATCATGAATATGAGAAGATGCTTCCTAGTTTAATAACAGAAAAATCTGTTTTAAAAATTTTATAAAAAGCCTTTAGGCTTTATTCACTTCCCTATTGTTTGCTTCATGTGTAGGTCACATCCTGTTTCAACAAGAAGTCTGTAAGCTCCTTGAGGGTCATTAATACTCTTGCATTTCCACAAATCCTAGCGCTGTACTGGGCATAGAGTAGAAAATATTTGTGAAATTAAATTCATTTGCTGTTAATAAACTGGAGGTGAGAACTTTGCTAATAATATCTGTTTATATGAATAGAATGTCTTTAAAGACAGATTTATCAGTGGTTCGGTGATGTGACAGCTATTATTCTTAACATTTGGATTGCATCTGAAAGCTGAGTCCTTTTTTAAGTTGCTTTGTTTATTTTTATGATCATTAAAGATACATACTTAGGAAGCGATGTGGAAATTATAGATGAGCACACACACAAAAAATAAAGGATAAAAGAGACGTCACCTCATCCATAGGGCCACCCTGACTCTTTTGATGGATTTCCCACCAGCCCCCTCTCCGCCCCAGCAGGTTGAATGCTGACTCTTGCCAGAGGTTTCTAGACTTTGCTCAGTACTCAATGAATGTCTTGTTTCCTTGACTCCTCTCTCGCTCACTTTGGGTTGGTGGGTTGTCTGGCCCCAGAGGTGAGCTCTGTGCCCTGATGCATCTTAGCTCCTTTCTCTCTCCTTCCCCAGTTCTCTTTGCCATGAAGGAGGATAATGAGAAGGTGCCCACTTTGCTGACGGACTACATTTTAAAAGGTAAGAGCGGCCCAGGCCTCTGGGAGCAGAAGCATCCTCTAGGGCCCCCTCCCCCAGGACTCCTGCTGGACACGTGGAACCCACACTGCAGCCCTCCCAGGGCATCCACGCCAGGCCAGATCGGCCAGGGCCAGGGAACTCAGTGGACAATTGTGAGGAGGCCCTCGCCTTTGGATGTTGCTAGGAGGCCTGAGGAGGAGATTCCATCACCCCCGAGTCACCAGAGTGACTCCACACAAAAAGCGGCCAAACCAACAAAAGACTTATTGTGAAAGTTCTCTGCGGCTTGGGCTGTTTAGTTGGCAAAAACAAAGCCAGACGATACCTTTAACAGTTTCAACTACTTGAAAGGCAGCAAACTAGAGTCATGATTAGCTACATCCTTTCATAACTTTTTTGTTTCATCTTTTATTATGGAAATTTTTAATATATATAAAAGTAGAGTGAACGGTATGATGAACTGCCATGTACTTAACATCCAGCTTTAACAATTATTAACTCCTGGCCAATCTAGTTTTCATTTATATCACTTCTCTCTTCCATGTTATTTTGAAGCAAATACCAGCCATTATATATATTTTTCATCCATGAATATTTCGGTGTACATTCCTAAAACATAACCACGATATCATGATCACAACTAGAAAAATAAAAAATGTAAAAGTATCTTTGAGGGACTTCCCTGGCCGTCCAGTGGTTAAGATTCCACACTTCCACTGCAGGGGGCTCAGGTTTGACCCCCTGGTCAAACTAAGATCCCGCATGCTGCATGGCATGGCCAAAAAAAAAAAAAAAAAAAAAAGTATCTTTGATTACCCAACCAGGGTTCAGGTTTCCCTGATTTTCCTATAAATTTTTTTCTGGTTATTTGTTTGACTCAGGATCCAAAGAAGGTCCATACACTACAATTGCATAATGTATCTCTTAAATCTCTTTTAATATATATAGGTTCCCCTTTCCCTCCTCTCTCTCATTCTTTGAATTTTATTTCTTAGAGAAACCAGGTTATTTGCCCCATAGCATTTCCTCATTCCGAGCTTTTGCTCGGTAGTTGAGTCCTCACGGTTTCATTTAATATGTTCTTCAACCTTTTGTATTTCCTGTTGCCCAGTAGAGCTAGAGGACTGATCACATTCAGATCATCCACACCAGACCAGACCAGGCAGGGCCAGAGAACTCAGTGTACAGTTGTCCACAAAATCTTTGATAAGTTTTAGGTTATCAATGGTTGTAAACTTCCATTAAGAGACACCTATTACCTGGTTGTCTTTCTTTGGAGGATATTAATATCTGTATTAGTCTGCTCAGGCTGCTAAAACAGAAGACCACCAGGTGGCTTAAACAACAGGAATTTATTTTCTCACAGTTCTGGAGGGTAGAAGTCCGGGATCAAGGGGCCAATAAAATGGGTTTCTAGTGAGGGCTCTCTTCTTGGCTTGTAAACAGCTATCTTCTCGCTATGTTCTCACACGGCCTTTCTTCTGTGTGTGTGAGGAGAGTGCCAGAGCGCTCTGGTGCTTCTTCTTACAAGGACACTAATCCCGGCAGATCAGAGCCCCACCCATATGACTTCATTTAACCCTCCCTCCTTAGAGGCTCCATCTCCAAAGTCAGCTGCACTGGGGGTTAGGGCTTCAACATGAATTCTTGGGAGGACACAAACATTGACTGTGTAACACTCTCCATCAATGGTCATTCATTGTCCAGGTTCTTTTTTTCATTAGGTTTTGCTCCACAGGCACAACCTTGGGAGCAGCTTCCAAAGGCTTGTGGACCTCAGTTTAGAACCTCTGAGCTGTATTGTTTCCATAAGGCTCAGAAAGATTAATCTTAAATTTCTGCAGGATGAATTTAGTCTAAACATTGGGAAGAACTTCTGACTCTTAAAGGTTTTAAAAGAGCATCCCATTTCTCAAAGGAGGTGTGTAGAAATGGGTTCTTTAAGTCTGGGAGCCTGAGAGCTAGACTTTACCCCTCACAATCCACTGAAATGTCAGTGAATTTATAAAACTAGTTAACATTTACTGAGCACTTTCTATTTGCCTCTGAGCAACCCTGTGGGGTAGGCAGAGGCACAGTCTACTGTATACATGAAGAAACAAGCACAGGTAGGAGAAGTTATTTCCCGAAGGTCATAGAATTAGTAACAGCCAGACCCAGGATTTGAACCCAAGCAGACGGGCAGCAGAGACCACACAGTGAATCATTACACTGAACAACCTCCTATCCCTGGCTCTTCCTGCTTCTGGAAGGAAGACACATGATCACCATCCTTCCCAGGCTCTAAGGGGGCAGTTCTCTGCTCAGGACGCTGGCGAGAGGCTGGCGTGACCGCTCTCAGCCACGACCACACCGGGCCGGCAGGTGTGGCCGCACACTTGCTTTGACATCCCTTCTCTCCTCTTCTCTTTGCAGTGCTCTGTCCCACCTAACCTTGCCCTTGGGAGCAGCCTTGCTGCGGAGGTCACTGAGCAAGAGTCATCCCACCGCAGGGACTGCATGACACCACGTAGCCTCCGCCGTGTATTTAAACGTGTATAGCTTAACCTGGATTAAACATGAGCAAATGCGCGGGGTCCTTTGCTGTTGGCTTCTAGTCCTAGTAACCATTGGATGCATGACCGAGGGGCAGGGCTGGTGACGTCACCTCCTCTCTGCCTGTGTCGGAGGGAGGTAGATGCTGTCGCCACTCATGGTGCAGTCTGGCTCCAGCCCTCAAAAACAGCTTCCACCCTAAGACTAATTTTGAAATAAACCTTCATTTAATTAATATTTTTCATGTACTTTGGCGTGTGGTGTCCCCTGGCCCTCTGGTACAAACCTCCAGAGGAAGGATGTGTAGCTGCAACCACATGATGCTCGGGGCCCGTGACAGCCAATGCGGTGTTTAGGGCTGGGTCGGCAGGGGGGCATGCCATGCCCTGTGGCGGGGCTGCGGTCGTACAGACGGAAGGAGGAGGCCATCTGCAGACGCCTAAGATCTAGCTGCTTGACAGCTTTACAGGGAGCTGCACGCTGAGTTGGAGGAGCTACTGGTTAGAGAGGAGATTGTGAAGTTAGTGCATGGCAAGTGAAGCTCGGGGGGCAGCGGCTGGGCAGCTGTGGTGCCTCCTGTTGGGATGTCCGGGTTGACTCCCGGAGGCCCGGGTGCCGGAGGGCATCAGCTCCGCTGGGTTCTCCCAGCGTGGGGGTCCCGGCTGCTTTCCTGACTGCTCTCACCAACCCCTGGTATCCTCTGGCCATGCGTGCCCTCCTTGCCCTCCCTGCAGCCCTCGACTCCCATGTGCTGTCCCCGGCATTGGTGGCAGGCAGTTGCCAGCTTCTTTGGGCCAGCAGGTGAAAGCTGTCCTCGTATCCAGAGGGGGCTCGATTTCACCACGACCTGAACTGTTTTGGCTTCCATCTTCTGGCTTGAATGATATTAACTCTGCAGATTCCCACAGTCCTGTCTTAAAACAAAACTTGTATCAAGTACTTGCTATGCACCTGCCACTAGCTTTATCACCTCTGCAAATCATCTCGCATCTCAGCAGCCCTATGTAGGTAGTAGCATTGCCCTGATAGAAGGATGTGGAGACCACGAAGCAGAGATGCTCAAAGCGGTGGAGTCAGACTGGCACCTCGGCCTCTTATCCAGTTAGATCTCCACCCCCTCTTAGGAGTCTGGTGTTTGTGTGCCACACGGAAAGCTGTGCTTCGCCACACTGGCAGCCCCACAGAAGGCCACGATCGACACAGGTGACAATAGAAGGCATCCTTGTTGCCCTGCCTCTCACTTCCTGGGCCTCTTGCTTTTCTAGGAGCGGTGCCTCAGAGCAGTAGCAGTCTTCCCTGGGGGTGAGGGGGGAAAACTACCCCAGTGCCTGCAGCTCAAACTCGGGCATCTACACAGAGCAGGACTTCTGTGTGGACAGAGCCCCGGCCGCTATAGGAAGGTGGAAACACCACAAGGTACCCGTGCAAACCCTCAGGGGTGAGCATGTGGACCTAAGTACCAGAGCTTTGACAAAAAGGGGCACCTGCAGCTCTGCATTCTTTGGTGCCACGGCCAAGGGGCAAAGGGCCACTGGCAGGGTGAGGTCCTTAGCACGATTCACACTTTGCCAGCTATGCAGGGGGAGCAGTGAATTCCCAAGAGCCTTTCTTCCTGCCTTGGATTTGTCAGATCTGGGTCAGCCACTCCTTTCCCCCAATTTATCCTGCCAGCAGGTGTCTGAAGCAGCAGAGACAAGCTAATCAAAGCTGCTGGCAGTTAAAAATAAACCTCAGGTGTCAAGGAGACGCTCCATCTCGGAGGAGGTGAGTCTAGCAGGACGGGGGGTGGGAGCGGCGGCTGCAGTTTCTCTCCTGTTGTCCACATCAGGAGCTGAGGGGGATAGGAAATCAGTGTCTCGTGGTTTTGCCTCGCCCTTTCCTCTGTCCTTGCTACTCAGCACGAGGGGCCCAGACCAGCAGCAGTGACAACGCATAGAAACTTGTTAGAAACGCAAAACTCAGGCCCAGCACCCAGGAACCCCCCGCCCCACCGTTGGAAGCTGCATTTTAACGAGATTTCCAGGCAATTGGTGTTTGTGTTACGTTTGGAGACATTTTACTAAGCTTTCAGTAAAAAGCTGGAATGCTGACTCTTGGAGACTGAACCCTCAGAAAGCAAGGATGGTGTGATTAACAGGTGACCTCACTGTCTTCCCCCACCTCTCTGCTACTCATCCCTCAGGACTGTTGTAACGTCCAGGAAGAGTCCCAGGGCGGATGGATACTTCAAACTCCAGTCAGTCCCGATGGCAAAGCTCAAGTCGACCTAGGGGCTTGAGCCAGGCACTCAGCCAGGGCCACCGGGGAGCCAAGGCCTGTAGGGCACCCTCCTGGGCAGGTAGGACTTATTCCGGCCAGCAGGCTCCTTTACTGAGGTGCGTCCCCATCAATTAAAGGCCTCCATGTGGGTTTACGAAGCTTAATCTGATCCAGTCTTGGTGAGGAAATGCCACTGTAGGGCCCGATGCCAGCCTGTGGTTGTGTAGAATTGAAACAAACTATCCTATGTCCCCACATTCCCTTTCCTTGTATCTCTGCTTCAAGACGGGAGACAGATGTGGTATCTCAGCAAGAAAACCCAAAGGAAAATAAATAAATCAATTAATTAATTAAAAAAGAAAAATGGGACTTCCCTGGTGGCACAGTGGTTAAGAATCCACCTGCCAACGCAAGGGACACGGGTTCAAGCCCTGGTCCGGGAAGATCCCACATGCCGTGGAGCAACTAAGCCCGTGTGCCACAACTACAGAGCCCGTGAGCCGCAACTACTGAAGCCTGTGTGCCTAGAGCCCGTGCTCCACAACAAAGTGTAGCCCCCGCTCTCCGCAGCTAGAGAAAAGCCTGTGCACTGCAACAAAGACCCAGTGCAGACAAAAATAAATAAATAAATAAACAAATTAAAAAAAAAATAAAACCCAAAGGGAAGGATGTTGGGATACTAAGTTTTATGGGATAAATTGGAGTTTTAAATGAACTAAACCTTTTGCAGGCTCACTGGAATCATATCTGGACGATAGCTACCTTCAGCTGGAGGTCAGGGAGGAGATGGGAAAGTCATGAGGTGCAATCCAATGGGTGTTTTTGCATGAATGATGAACCAAGTCCTAACGGACGTGATGAGTCCGTTCCATGGGCTTTGAGCATCGCTGTGTCCCAGGGACTCCCCCAACAGCCCCGTCACAGAGAGCGCTTCCGGTCTCACCAAAGGCCAGGCCGGGAGCAGGGGGTACCCCAGGGGCCCAGCCCTCCTTCAGCAGAAGCGTGAATCGGGAGGGAGCCGGGAGAGGTGACACCCGGGCCAGCCCCCGCGATTAGTATGCGTGGAAGGGAGAGTAATTAGATGCAGCTCTTGGAGAAGAGACACTCACGTTCTTGATGGCGCCTGATTATTTATTTCCTCGGGAGGATGAGAGGAGACTCCTTAGGATTTCTGTCTGAGCCTGAGCTTTGCTCTCCTCCTCCTTTCATGAGAGAGGGGACGCAGAGGCCACTCTGCTTACCAGGAAGGTGCTTGGCTTCATATTACTGCCTTTCTTTTAAAAGAACAATGGGCCACCTTAGCCCACAGCCTCGCAGCTCCACCCCCCCACCCCCCTGCCCAAGCCCTCATGCATATTCATCCTGCTTCAAAGAGCACAGCATGGAATATGCAAATTGGCCAGGCAGGAGCTGGTTGGCATTTTGATAATAGCTTTGTCTGACAAACCCCAGAGACACGTGCACATCTAGCTCCTCTCTCTCTCTCTCTTTATCTCTCTCTCTCTCTTCCCCTCCCTCCCTCCCTCTCTCCCCTTCCTCTATCCTGTGTCCCCCTCTTCATTCTCTCTTCCACTCCCCATCTGTCAGAGAACAGGAAAATGAATCACAGAACCAGAGAAGCGAGTTAATGAAAGGCCAGGTGTCTGCATTCCAATCCGGTGTATTTCCACTTTCCTCTCCTCTCCTCCTCCTTGAACAGAACCATTTTGTTTTTCCCATTAAAGTGTTCCTGATCTGACAACGCCCGGGGCCCCGGGCCTGCCCTCTGCTCTCAGTGGCCTCCCCCACTTCATCTGGGCCCCGTTCTCTGCTCTCTCTCCCAGAGATGAGCTCCCTTCTCTTTGTCCTTCCATCTTTCAACCTGGTTTTACTGTCAAGAGTCGAGCCTAAAAAACCCAAGAACCTGGCCTCGCCCTCTGAACAGGAGGGAAGGAATCACCTACACAGGCTGGAAGTGAGGGAGGCTCGGACGGCTGTTGTCATCACTGACAGGTTACTCGGACTCAGCAGTTCCTGACCGCTCGCATCCATCTCTACTCTCTACGACACATCTGAGCAGCCATCAGCAACGGCGCGATGGACCTGCCGTTGCCCCCTTCTTGGTCCCCGTCTGTTGACAGTCAACAGCGGCCTCTCCCCCAACACTATCTCCCCAACCCCCTGCCGCAGCACCGCTCCTAGAAAAGTACGCAGAGCAATTTCTTAAGGACTTAGGTCCTGCCCCTCCCCCCCAAATGTAAATGGTTGCTCCTAGAAAAGTACGCAGAGCAATTTCTTAAGGACTTAGGTCCTGCCCCTCCCCCCCAAATGTAAATGGTTCCAGCGGGAGCCGGTGGGCTACTGGGTAGATGTTCTGCTTCGGGAGAAGCAGCTAAGGTTTGGATCCCACGTCTGTGAAGGCTGTTTCATCTGGGAAACTTAGAGGAGAAAAGCAAAGGCAGGGGCAGGGATGCAGGCACCTCCGAGGATTTCAGGGAAGAGGGGAGTCTCTTCCATTGACCTTGAAGGCCAGCCCTGATCAAACCAAAGCTCAGGAGGCAAATTAGCTCATAGAAGGAGCATAGGTTTGAGGCTTGGGTTCACATCCCAGCTCTACTACCTATTCGCTAAATAATTTTTTTCAATTAATTAATTAATTTACGGCTGTGTTGGGTCTTCGTTTCTGTGCGAGGGCTTTCTTCTAGTTGTGGCAAGCAGGGGTGCATGGGCCTCTCACTATTGCGGCCTCTCTTGTTGCGGAGCACAGGCTCCAGACGCGCAGGCTCAGTAATTGTGGCTCACGGGCCCAGTTGCTCCGTGGCATGTGGGATCTTCCCAGACCAGGGCTCGAACCCGTGTCCCCTGCATTGGCAGGCAGATTCTCAACCACTGCGCCACCAGGGAAGCCCCGCTAAATAATTTTTGAGAAAATTATTTAATTTCTCTGTTTCCTTATTTTAGAAATGGGATATTAATATTAATAATAATGCCAGTAATTCTCCCAGGGTTTTTTTGAATCATTTACAGTATCTAGCATATATGCTAAGTGCTTAATAAATTGTGACTTTTATTGTTGCTGGTAAACTTCCAGGAACATAGAGAAAGGACTGGGCCCTATGGCCTCTTGAGCCTCACCATTTTTTCAATCCAGAAGGCACCAGGAACACCTGAAAACAAAACCAAAACAAGATAGGGTGTGGCCTGTTCCCCTCAAATCAGCCTCACCGCCTCCCTTTAGGCGCCCTAAATCCTGCTTAGTGGTGGCCCATCTGATTCTAGGACCAGTGGCCTCTGGGCTCTCCTGCACAAGGCGACAAAGCCAAGAGGCAGAGCTGGGTCATATTCTGATTTCTCAGCAGGTTCATTCAAGGTGGGTGGTGGAGGAGGGACGGTGAAAAGTCACATTTATTTTGCACCTGAGAAAAGATTATATTTTCACTGGCAAGGAGACAGGTAGAATGACAGAAGAGGAAGCACACGGACCACCCCAGACGCACTCAGAGAAGCCTCACGTGCTGTAGGATTAGCACGTGATCCGATCAGGTGGGGACGTGAGGATAAATTCAAGAGGTTGGAGAAAGGCACTGCAGATCTCCCGCATAGGAAGTTAAGCCTCGAAGACCACTGCTTCCTCCACCCGCCGCCAGAGGGCAGCTCTCAGCTCGAGGGGCGGAGGTTGGCGGGATCCGGTGAATGTCTGCAACGCGGGGGGGGGGCCCGGGCTCCCGTGGCTGGACGTGGACGGCAAAGGTGGGTGACAATTTACGATGCGCTGTGGATGGGGTTCCCACAGGGTGTGGGCAAGTTGGGTTTACTGACCCTTGGTGCCCTTTCCAGGACTGAGAAACAGTGTTTTCACACTAGCCTGGGATCCTTGTGTGCAAAGACCCGTGGAGGGGGCGGTACGGAGGGCAACAAGGCCCTTTCGGCTCAGAGCGACTCACCGCGGAGCTTTTTCTGCAATCAGGCTTGGGTGAGGCAGTGGTTCAGCATCTCCGGGGTGCTGTTCAAAATGCACCGACCTCAGCCCCACCCTTGGAGAGCCTGCTCTAGCAGATTGAGAATGGAATTTGGGCGCCTGCACCTCCGAAAGCCTGCTCAGCAATTCTGAGGTGCCTCCTGCCGAGAACTCCTGAGGTGGGAGTCGGGAGAGAGATGAAGATGCCCCTGGGCATGGAGGTGCTGGGGGGATTTCGTCACAAGAGAGCTAGGTTATTTCATCTCCTTCCAAAATGTGGCCCCACGTGCGTACGCAGCGCCGTGCAGGCAAAGGGGCAGCGGGAAATGTGGAGCAGGCTAGCTGCTGGGGGCCTGGGCAGGGATGTGGTCTCAGCTTCTCCAGCAGGGCTGGGGCCGTCCGCAGGGCGGAGCAGCATCCCCAGGAGAAGCTGGGGATCCGCTGCACCGTCGTCCGCGGGACTGAGTTTCATAGAAGATCCACCAAAGGGGAACTTAATCACCGTCCCCTCTCACCTCCTCGCTGTGCAAGTGAGGAAGTGAATTTAGATGGTCCCTGTGTGTGAGGGGAAGTATTGGCAGAGCCTCAGTCAAATCCAGGGGAAGGCAGTGCTCTTTCTTTCCCTGCAAAGGAGTCACGGGAGGCCCGCAGGTGGGCAGAGCTGGCCTTACATGAGTCTGATATCATAAAATGTTGCAGTACTATGGGGGGAAGAACCACCCAGAAATTCACGAAATAGCAGGTGGGTGGGAGATCTGCACACCTGAAGTGAGTTCTCTGGATAATGCTTGGGTGTAATAAGATGAAAAAAAATCTGAAAATGAAAAGGTATAATGAGATATACACAACTGAACGGAATTGTCTTAAATGGCTGATTGTAATGAGATGCACATAAGTTGTCAGGCTTGTAATGAAATGAAAAAAAATTCTTGCCTGGTAATACTGGGTGTAATGTCTACACCTGAAATAAGTCGTCTCAGTGCACTGAGTGTAATGAGCTGCACATAATTTTAAAGAGTGTAATGAGATGAAAAATAAATCAAACACTTGTCTTAAAATGAAAGATGTACTTAGATGCACACACCTGAAGGGCATTGTCCTAAATGGTTTTGGTTTAATGAGATGCATTTAATTTGCAAAGAGGCTAAATGAGATTGGCCCAGAGAGAGGCTGAGAAATATAAAAGTATAGGGTATACTTGACAGTGGTATCATAAAATCTGCCTGGTATGTGGGATGGAAATAAGATGCTACCTTAGTAAATGCGTGGAGGACTTCCCTGGTGGCGCAGTGGTTAAGAATCCACCTGCCAATGCAGGGGACATGGGTTCGAGCCCTGGTCCGGGAAGATCCCACATGCCGTGGAGCAACTAAGCCCGTGCGCCACAACTACAACTGCTGAGCCTGCGCTCTAGAGGCCGCGAGCCACACTACTGAGCCCACGTGCTACAACTACTGAAGCCCGCATGCCTAGAGCCCGTGCTCCGCAACAAAAGAAGCCACCGCAATGAGAAGCCTGTGCACCACAATGAAGAGTAACCCCCGCTCACCACAACTAGAGAAAGCCCACGCACAGCAACGAAGACCCAGCACAGCCAAAAAGAAAGAAAGGAAGAAAGAAATGCGTGGAGTATGATGCTGTTGGCATTCTTTCTGCCAGTCCTCCGTGACCTTTGGTCTGGGATGCTCTGCAAAGTTAAATTATCCTCTGTCCCTCATACGATGCCAGGCACATAGTAGGCACCTGTGGATAGTCACTGAATGATTAACTGGCTCAGGGAGTTGTAGTGTATTTAGCAAAAGGAAGTTAAAGGGAGCAGCTGTAAAATAAGGAACTTCTAAAAGGCACCTGAAAACTATTTTCTGAGAGCGATGTTTCTCAAAGTCTTTAGCATCTTGATCAGAATCTGGGAAAAATCTAGTCGTGGGACCTAATCATATATAACAAGCAACCTGGTGGTTTTTATGCCCCAAGGCTCGTGATCGCCTCTGAAGGCCAGGTAGGCAGGCAACATATGAGTGAAGGTATCTGGATGTCAGACGCAGATACCTTTGCAATTAAAGGTGGAAGATTCTTCACTTCCACAAATACATTCTCCCCAATTTTTTCAAAGGCAGATCCCTTTTTCAAAGGCAGAGCCCCCACCCCTTTTTTTAAAGGAACCATTGTCTTATTTTTATAATTTTACTTTTATTTATTTATTTTTGGCTGCATTAGGTCTTCGTTGCTGCGTGCGGGCTCTCTCTAGCTGCGGTGAGCGGGGGCTACTCCTCGTTGTGGTGCACGGTCTTCTCGTTGCGGTGGCTTCTCTTGCGGGGCACGGGCTCTAGGTGCACGGGCTCAGTAGTTGTGGCTCGCGGGCTCCAGAGCGCAGGCTCAGTAGCTGTGGCGCACGGGCTTAGTTGCTCCGCGGCATGTGGGATCTTCCTGGACCAGGGCTCGAACCCATGTCCCCTGCATTGGCAGGCGGATTCTGAACCATGCGCCACCAGTGATGTGCTACCATCACTCTTGCTGGAGCAATGGGTATAGAGATGTATTTTCCTTTTTAAAAAAACCACTCAAATATTGGAGGGAAAGGCAAAAAAGGAAAAGAATAAAAGGGAGGAGGAAGCATAATTAGTCAACGAGCCAACCAAGGAGTGGCAGCCCAATAATAAATGACCCTCAGCCTTCGGGTTGGGGGAACCACATGAGTTGCCATTGTCACGGCAACCTGGAGGCCACATCATTGGGGCCCACAGTGACTCAACTACATTCAGCTGTAGCCGGGTGGGAATATAGGTCCCGAGTTGCCTGATTGCCCGATTTTTGAAGAGAAACCAGGAATCTGAATTTTTATGTGCAACCTTCTAACTTAAATGTTGGCCCCCAAATTTTACAAAACAAATATATGGTCCAAACAAAACATGGCCGTGAGCTGCATTTGACCTGAGTGCCTCCTGTTTACAACTCTGAATGATCAAGTTTGAGGTCATTGTCCTAGGATGCGATCATAACTCATCCATTATGGGGATGTTAGGAGCTCACTTCAGTCTCAATCTTCCCCTAGAATGTGAATTCCCTGAAGGCAAGGACTATCTCTTTGTTGATCACAGTTATATCCTCAGTATCTAGAATTGCCTGGGACAGAGTCGGCGCTCAATTAATACATGAATGAATGAGTCCATGCCGGCTGCAGTGTGACAGTCACTGCCCTCATCTGGTCACGTCCAAGGCAGCAGAGAGGTCCCATGGTCGAGGAAGTTGAGCTCTGGTCATGAATTTCCCTGAGCAGGAATCTCCAATCAGGTCATCCCTGATGGGCTCAGGGCTGGGGCTAAAAGTTAGTCTGAACATTTCCCAGGGCCCTGATACCACAGCTCCATCTTGGGGGTAAAGGAACTCTCCCCCACCCCCAACCCCGCATCGTCCCATCTCTCTTACTTCTGCATGGATTGTGGTACATCTTCTCCGTGGGTTGGATAGGATTGGGGTCATGCACAGACAGAGGTTGCTGCCTTCTCAAAACACAACCACCCACATCTCAAATGATTTAGGAAACCACTTTTTAGTTAGAAGCATTGTGTAAAAGATGGTAGAACTTGAGAGAAAAACTTAGGAAGGGGTGGGAGAGGCTGGGGTAGGCCACTGTAATTTCTGAGAGTAGTGTTTCCTAAAATGTGTTTTGTGTGTAACTAGTATAATTGAATAGACATTACTTGAAAGAAAAGATAAATACATTTGGGGAACATGTTCAACAGAGACAGGTTTCTTTCCTGCAGGACTTCTCAGAGGCTTTAATGTACTAATGCACATTATGAAACTCCTCTAACAAAATATAATATGCAGTTCATCCTAGACTAATTGGGCTGTGGAATTTTTTTTTTTTTTTTTGATAGCATATCTTTTAAGACTGTGTTCCTTGGAAATCACTGCTTTGAAAGCTGTCTTCCTGGCTCTGGAAGGTGAGGTTCTAGGTATCATCGTCCTGTGGCTCTTGAGACTTTTTTCACTGCCCAGAGGCGGCGTCTCTGCTGTGTTTGCAGAATCTCCAGGTGTGACTGGGGGTTGGGCTCTGGGAGGCGGTGACCCAGGGGACCGCTATCCACGCTGCGTGGAGGCCCGTTTTGCCTGTGGAATCGCTCCCTTTCCCATCTTCAGCCTGGCCAGAGGGTGTCCACGGGTAAGTGTAAACTCTGCAGCCTTTTTGAATGGGAACAAGGAACTCCCCCTCCTGCTTCTAAACTGATACCCCAGTACAGGGCCCAGATAAGGAAACCTCTAGGTTGAAAGTAACACGAAAGACTGCCTCTCACTTAGTTGGGGAGATAGCTGCCTCTAAATTTCTTCCCGCCCTAGGGAATAGAGTGCTGAATTATGGGGTTCAAAGGGCAGGCTACCCTCTGGACACAGCTCCTGGATTCAATGTGGCGGTTAAGACTGCCTCTCCTTCCTGATTCCCGGTACCTTTCACCTGAGGGATAGGGCATGCGAGGGCTGGGGGGAGGGGCAGTGGTGGCCCCAACTTGCATGGAGGTCGGAAAAGCCAGGGGCTTTGAGGGTAGAGTGTGGTGGAAGAGCTCCCCTGCTATGGGGGCAGCCTGCCAGGAGAGGGCAGTGCAGAGCCTCCTCCTGTCTTCCCTCCTCCATCTCTTTGTCTCGGAGCAGACACGTCTGCACTGAGTGTACCGAACTTGGCCGTCTTCCTCCCTAGACAGGTAAACTGAGGACACCCAGAAAGCCCTCTTCCTTGGTCCTTTCATGGGTATTCAGGTCAACAAGGAGTATGCTGAGGCCTCCAAATTTTCTCTGGCCCAGGGTCCCCCTAACCCCTAATCACAGAAAAAGAGAATCGTGCGCCAGAATTATGTTAGGTAATAAGGTTTACTGAAAACTCGGCCACATTCAGTACTGGTTTGGTGGATACATCAGAAGAGGTTGCATAACATTAGGCAGGTGGAGGGGGCTGGGAGGAGGATGTGTGGGCACGTGTGTGCAGGTGTGCCTGTGCTGGGGTGTGATGCCTGTCCAAAGTGATAAGTGGAAGGGTGTGTGTGCGAACAAGAAAAATGAACCAGAACAGGAAATGTATTTTATCCCACTTCACGTTGCAAAAGTCTCACGCCAAAAAAGCTAGACTTTCCTCTACCTATGGCATCAAAAGGGAGTAAAAAATGATTGGCTCACCCAGATTATAAATAAGGTTATTTGTTTCTCAAAAATCCCTATTAAAACATTAAATATCAGCTCTTTTGGGGGAAGAAATACATTCATTTCAGGGAGACCTCAGGAAAGCCACCATCCTTTTGCTCCTCCTTAGGGGGCCCTGCGGGGGCCCTCGAGTTGAGCCAGGCAGCCGCTTACATCCTGCCACTGACGGAGATGGCCAATGCACAACTGACAAATGAAGCTGCAAGTCCATTAAATTAAATTCAATGGAAAACACACGTGTGATCAGTCCCGTCATTCACAGCCATAGGGGTGGGAGGGAACGGGAGGATGGGGTGCCAACCCCGGGGGACCGGACGTTGGGGTGGGAGGGTGTGTGTTGGGCAGATGGTGGGAAGACTCCTCCTCCTGGTGGAGCCCCAGTTCCTCCAGTGCTGTGTAAGTGATGGTGTGTAGAACAGTGAGGTGGGGGGTGGGGCACCTCCTCCACACTTTGGATATTGATGGGAAGAGGGATGTAGCACCTTCTCCAACCCCTGGCTTCCCACTGGGCTGGATGCTGCTTTCCAATGTTTCTTCTGCCTCCTCTGAAGGATAGAGTGAAGACGAGAGGACGAAGGCTGGTGGAGCCGGCCTGGGAGCAGGGGGACAGTAGTGAGGGACGGGGAGGGTGGACAGAGTCCAAGCTAACCCGTCTCCACCCTCTCTGATGGCCCCTGGAGGGGGTGGGACGTCTGGGGAGCTCCATCCGAGGGCTGGAACATCTGGGATAAGACACCGCTGTCCTGTTGTTACAGGAGCTGAGTTCTGTGGCCACTGGGGACAGCTGTGGTCCCCAAAGTCACCTTGATATGGCTCCTAGCCCAGGTTCTGCCATCTCCTTGGGTCCTGGAGCCAACCCAGGTGAAGGGACTCCGCCTAACCTCCTATAAATGAGCCCACCAGCTTACCACTGATTTCCAGGAGAGAGAGAAGCTCTGGTGGCTCTGGTGGCTCCCATCCCTCTCTCCCAAGTCCACGGTTGCCTGTGCCCAGAGACGGGGCCTTGGAGGACTGAGAGGAGCTCTAGGGAATCCAGGTCCCACTCTGGTTTGCCGGATGTGATGCCTCAGGCCGTTCCCCTCCTCCAGCCATGGATTATACGTTCAGGCTCCCTCCTGCCCTTGAATGTCTCTCAGAGGAGCTGAGAACCCTCTGGAGGTGGAACCCAGACCTCCCTTATCCCTCCCTTTCCTCCTAACTAACTCTGTTCCCTGGCAAAGGCTCACTCTGTGGACAGAACTGATCCACCTCACAGCGCAGGGCTTGGAAACAACGCAAGTCCTTCAGTGGCGGGGGCTGGGGGGCCTGGGTGCCATCTGTCCTCAGGGATTTGGTGAGTCCAGATCTCACTCCTGCCTTCCTGTCTAGGCTGCTCGACTGGCCCCGCCAAACGGAGTCCCCTGCAGCTCTAGGGCAGTGGGGCCAGGGTACTGGTTGAAGCTTGGTGGTTGGGAAGGAGCAGGTGTTTCCTCTGCATTTCCTCCAGCTACTGATTTTGGGAAGCCAGGGTCCAACTTCCTCGGTGCTGCCTGCCCGTGTCTCCTTCCCCCCCACCCTGAAGCCCTCCTGACGACACTCCTCTCCTGCTCGGTGATCAGTGCCATCTGGGCTGCCCGACTACTCCAGGGAGTCACTGTGTTCCAAGCCCAGGTCGCTGACATTCGTTGTCTGCAGCTCATCAGCCTCCTCCTCCAGCTCCTCTTCCTCCTCCTCCTCCATCTCATCTTCATCCTCTTCTTCTGTCCCATCCAATGAGTCGTCGTGTGCGGCCATCATAGCCTGCTGCATGGCCATGGTGGCATTGTCTGAGGACAGGGACTGCAGGTTGTCCAGGTTGATGGAACCTACGTGAGAGAAGAAGGCAGGGGTCAGGCCCAGGAAGGCCAGTGGATTCAGTGGTGAGCTCCTACACTGGACAGTCCCCTGGCGTGAAGCCTCCTGTCTGTTGCCCTGTCAGCCACTCCCTGCCCCATCCCAAGCAGCAGCACTCCTGGGTACCACTTCCTGAGCATCTTCTGGGTAAGTATGTCAAACACTTGCCTTTCGAAGAATTCTGTAAGTAGGTATTATCATCCCCATCCTAAAGAGGAGGAAACAGTCTCAGACAGTTGAGTCATTAGCTCAGAATGACACAGTCAGGCATGATATAGCTGGGATTCTCTCCCTGGTTGGTCAAGCTCAAAATCTGTTGATTTCTACTCTACCTCATAAGACTATTGCCCACCACACAGAACTGGTACCCAGTCACATAAATGCACGCATACATGAAGGTACGCCTGCACACGTGTGCACCTCCACTCCACTTCCCACACAGAGCTAGCTTCACATGCTAAGCTATAAAATGTTGTCTGGCTCGTGGCTCATTGAATTATTCATTGTGCACCAGGCGACCGGCAATTAGAAACGTGTATACGGAGGGTGTGATGGAGAAGCTGGGAAAACAAAGCTCTTCCTGGCCTCCGTTCACAAGCCAGCTGCCTGCTTCGGTATTTATAGATGGCCCTGGCTCTTGGGGAACTGTGCAAACACTCACCGGTGCTGAGGGACTTCAGGTGGGTGTGGGACTGAGGAGGGGGGACTCTGCTGAGAAGCCACTGACTCAGATGACCACCAGCTGACTCCCACTCGTCTTTGTGAGATTGCTTTTGGCTTGTTAAAATATATGCAAAAAAAAAAAATCCCTTTCTTTCAGGCTGACATACGTCATTTGATGGGGATGGGGTAGGGATAACTATTGTGACAGAGCTGACACGGCCACTCAAGTGTGTAGACGTTCAGCCCCCGACTCTGTGCACAGCTGCACCCGTAGGAGCTCCAGGAGCCCCCTCCCAACCAGCCCCCCGCCCCCGTCTACAGTACCCTCAGCCCCAGCTCTTACCATCGGGGTTTGTCCCCGGGGCACCGCCCTGCTGCTGCAGCACCCCTGCAGCAATGGAGTTGGGCCAGAATCTTTGGGTGGGCCGGTGCTGCGACTTGATTTTCTTGGCTTTGGGGGCAGGGTCGGGGTTGCTGGCGTCAAGCATGGGCTGCAGGATACGCCTCCGGGCATTGATGAACCTGCCCAGGGGTGGATGGAGCCGGGTAAGTCACCACCAGGGGGCGGGAGCATGTGTGCGCAGGTACGTGTGTCTGTGTGTGCAGAGAGCGCTAAGCCGCTTCCAGACTCTCAGAAGCTGGTCCTTGTACGGAACAGACCGGGGTCTGGTCTAAGGTGTGGAAGCACAGCTGTGATAAGCCCTGGGCACCGAGGAGCTCGTGACGTCACCAGGGGGCTTGGTGACCACAAACCAGCGTGGGATGAATGCGTGAGAAGGGTCAGGAATCTCTGCTCCAGACCGGTCAGGACTGAACAGAGGAAGGAAGAGCCCCCCAGTCAAAGGCACTAACCTCTGACCTGACCTCTCTCCAGAGGGCCAAGGGTCTGCTCCCATCCAGCCAGAACTTGCCCTCTGAGATTTCTATGACACCCCAGCCGGCCACAGAGGAGGGGAGCACGGGAGCCCTGTGAGGTGAGAACTGCCAACTCCTCCCTATCCTTCCTGCTCCCAGCCCTGCAGAGTGTTTCAGCTTGAGCTCTTTTTACATGGGTGGTGAGTAGACCAGATGACCACCGGTGGCCTCGGGTCATGGGATGCAGGCACCCTTGTGTGTCTGTAGTGCAGGTGGGGCTGGGTTTTCTATTAGGCAAGAAGCTTCCAGTGATGTTCCTGACACAGTCTCCCAGGAGAGGGCGCTGAGAAGCTGCAGATGAGGCTGTAGGTGTTGATTCCGGATATCTGCTTCTAGCCCACATGGGACGGCTGGCATGGTCGCCAGGTTGAGACTGAGGCCAGGCTGGGCACTCTAGCCTCTTTCCCCTGCTATGCATTCCCCTGCCCAGCAAGTGGCCCCTGGGTCTGAGAGCCTCTGGGCAGGCGATACTAACTCACCAGTTATTCACTTGCAGGAGGGTGAGGTTTGTCTGGGCCGCGATCTGCCTCTTCTCATCCTCTGTGGGGTAGGGGTGCTGAAATGAGAGGCGACGGGCTAGTGAGGGGTGGGCACGTGGTGGCCTGGTCCCCCTAGAGACCGTGCCCACGACACAGGCAGCATCGCGGGCCAGGTAGCCCCAGTGGTTTGGAAGCCCAAAAAGGGGAAAGTGTAATGTTGTTCCCCAGAAAGGATGGCCAAGGGCTTGGAGGGAGGCTGCTCTGTGCTTGAGGAGGGCTACCTGCCCTGAGCCCAGCCCCCCATGGCGGAGGACCAAGTGGTTTCCCAAGGGTCGGTACAGTTCAATACTGATCGCTTCCAAAGCAGCGTCACATTCTCACTTGGTCCACCCCCAAACAGGCAGGTCAGGCATTATCAATATTAGGATTGACAATGGCCTCTAAAGCCCATAGGACTCTCAGAAGGTGGTAAACGGGTGAACGAATCCATTTAATTTAAACTAACTGACATTTACTGAATATCTACTACGTGTGCAGATTCATGCAGGCATCCTAGGAGACAGAAGATAAATATAATGATAACTACGACTTGTGTCATACTTTATAGCCTATGAAATGCTTTCATGCACTTAATTTCACTTAATAAAGCATATCGGTAAAACTTGGTAAGAGGCAGGTTAGGTGAAGAAACTGAAGGACTATCTCCACTGTCCCCCAGATGGCGGCATCAGCTCGGAACTCAGTTCTGACGTTGGTCCGGGCTCCCCCCATCACTTCATGCTGCCACTTTGTGAGACGGAGTCAATGTCTTTGTGAGGGTGAGTGAGGACGTGGGGCAGGGCCTTCAGTCCTGCACTGATTACACGTTTGTCTCTCTCTTGGATTGTGCTTCATGAGGGCAGAGACCAGCTCTTATTAATGTATCCCCAGCACCCTCCACATGTACCAGAAGTACAAATGGCTGCCGAGCAAAAGAAAGCAGAAACAAGGCGGTAGGTGCCGGGGTTTGGGTAACAAGCACCAGAGAAGCTTAGGAGAACTGGGTGTTGGCCAAAGCGCCGGGGAGGCTGAATAGGTCACATTAAAGACTGGGAAAGTTTGGGGTGGCAGTGGGTTAGGGGACCTTCTGGATCCCACTGGGTGGTGAGCCCCATGATGTCTGGGTCTATGTGTCTGTGTGTCTTTCCCAGGCTTCTGCATAACACCTGGCACCCAGCAGGCTTGCAATATAGGTGTGATGAGCGTCTGAATGGGTCAGAGCCTTGCCCTGGCAGCTAGGGGAGGTTCGGGAGCTCTCAGGGTAGAGGGCCAAGCTGTCCTCAGGTCAGAGTCATCCCCTTATTGAGGTGGTATGAGATAGTGGTGCTTGGGCTTTCCAAAGTCCTGAAGACCGGGACTCAGATTCTGGCTCTATCATGAAGAGCTATGAGATCTCAGGCCCATCACTTAACCCCGCATCATAAAGTCATCTAAAGATTAAAAGAAATTATACGGGGGCTTCCCTGGTGGCGCAGTGGTTGAGAATCTGCCTGCCAATGCAGGGGACACGGGCTCGAGCCCTGGTCTGGGAAGATCCCACATGCCACGGAGCAGCTAGGCCCGTGAGCCACAGCTACTGAGCCTGCGCGTCTGGAGCCCGTGCTCCGCAACAAGAGAGGCCGTGATAGTGAAAGGCCAGCACACCGCGATGAAGAGTGGCCCCCACTTGCCGCAACTAGAGAAAGCCCTCGCACAGAAACGAAGACCCAACACAGCCATAAATAAAATATAAAAAAAAAAAAGAAAAAAGAAATTATACTTGTAAAGCACTCAAAAAGAGATCACTCTTCATACTATTATTGGACAACATTGGCAAGGTGCTTAAAGCTCTCTATGGGATGAACTTGAGACCAGCCACCTCCACAGACTCTCATTATCGGTGACAAAGGAAAGGAACCTCTTCGGTGTCCTCAGGGTCCCTTGACTGAAGCAATCAGGGTCGTGTGTTGTTTTAATTCACACCTCTGACCCTGACCACAACACCAGGGCAGCTGGGACTCGTGATCCATACAATATTAAGATTGTAGCAAGAAGGAAACCACGTCGGTGTCATAGGAGCCCGTTTCATCTAACTGGGAAGGAGCCGAGGGAGGTGGGGAGCAGACTGTAGCCTCCCAGGGGCTCCATGCGTCTGACACCCTCCCGGGAGGGGTGGTGGCCCAGCCCTCCTCCCCTGCCCTGTGGAGCTCCAAGCTCAGCGGCCCTGATAAGGAGCCGAGCAGCCTCCCTGTCACCCGTGGCAACCGGTCTGAGAACACAGCAAAAATATAGTAACCTTTTGGCCTTCCTGGGCCCCACTAGGCCCTTCATACCTTCACGCCTTTGCACATGCTGTTCCCTCTGCTGGAATGCTCTTTCTCCCACTTTTCCACTGCATGCGTTTCTGAGCTTCTGCAAAGACCTTTCACAGGTCAAGTCCTCTGTGAGGCCTTTCCCCCCAGCTCCCCGGGGCAAAGTTAGTCACTGCTGCACTTGAATAATTGCCTTTAGTCCACTATATGGTGATAGATAACTCCCCCTCTCCTGGGAGTTGCTCTCAGGCAGGGACCCAGTCTTATTAGACATTGCATCTCCAGTGTCCAGACTAGTAACAGGCAGAGTGGATATTCAGCGTCCGTGTATGAAACAGATGAGTGAACCAGCACAAGAAGGAGATGGCTGACTTGTTCCCTGAGCCTCGCCAACTCTGCCGGTTCATCAACCACAAACGCTGGGAAGCTGCTACCCCAGAGGTGCCCGCAAGTGAACGATACCCGGCCATAGAGCTCACAGCTTAGAGGGAAAGGCTACAGGCAAAGGAAAAAGCCTCTATTAGAAAGTAGTGTGTCTTCAGCACTGCAGTCTGTAAACTGTTTTAGTAAAGAGCTCAGATTCTGGAGCCAAAAAAAAAAAGTCGTGTGTAAGTACCCATCGGGTGGTAAGAGAAGCCAGGGGAGCCCTCCCTAGGGAGGAGGGACTTCCATTGGATTTTGAAGAATGGCCAAGCCATCCCAGTAAAGGAGGACCTGGGCATTCCAGACAGGGACTTTGCACTGGGACTTATATTCAAGTCAGTCAGATGCAAATCTCGTCCACCATTAAAAACCTCCAGAGAAGGAAATGCTTCAGGCTCACCCAGATAATGCTTGCTGTCTCTAAGGAGGCTTCCGGTGCGGGCCGCCATTCTGAGCGGATGCCATCAGTCCACAGAGTAATGTGCTCCCAATTAATGGAGAGCGGGGAGGGGCAGGGCCCCTGAAACTGGCTGCTTGTCCTCTTACGGTAGGGATACAAAGCCCTTGTCCTCCTGGGGGGCAAGTCCCACCACCCAGCGCTCCTGGGACCAGTGTCTCGTAAGGCATGCGGGGGAGGCCATGGGGTGAGTGGCAGCATCTGGCACGGCCTTGGGGACAGGTGTGTCGCCAGAACATTCCTGGCGCCATGTCTGAGAGCTCATGGGGGCGGTCCAGCTTGTCCATGCCTCCAGCTTGTCTACGCCTCACACCAGATGATTCCTGAGGACAGAGTCAAAATAGTCCTGGCCCCTGGACAGCCCTCGATTTGGTCAGTGCTACTTTTAGCACGATCGGAACGGCTCGAGGCCAGGGACGGGGAGAGGAATCCAGCGAGATGGTGGTGAGCCATCAGGCCGCGGCAGCTGCTCTCTGATAACTATTTGGAGGAACTCCTCTGGAGTCGGGAGGGAAGGGCACAGACAGCAGCCCTCTAGAAGAGACAGAGGATGGACCAGAAAATTACAGCTCCTTTTCAGGGCCAGCAGGGAGCCTCAGGTGACCGGGCAGTGCTGCCTGGTGGTTAAGAGCATGGCCTTTGCAGAGGTCAAGTCCTGCACCCACGACTTAACCAGCCGCGTGACCTTGGCAATTTATTGTTCGATGTATGCCATCCTCAGTTTCCTGGGCTTAAAATAGAAATGAGAAGATGGTGATTACTCCTTGGACTTCAGGGATGATTGAATGAATGATGCAGGCAAAGCACGTGTGCTGCACTGACTCACTCTGCGCCACATGGCGAAGCCTCCCAGACATGGTATCATTGAATATTTAGTCTCTGGGGAAGGGAATTGCAGGATGTGTACTGAGCAGGCGTTTCACAACACCACAGTTGGCATTAGGACGCTCCTCTGACGTCTAACCAAACTCTTTCCCTGACAGCTCCCTTCTGGCCTCGTAACTCAAGTCTCATCTGGGCTAAATTGAAGCTGAAGGCATCTCTCAGTTTGAACTATGGGTTCCCCCTAGGGTCCAGGGTCTGAAAGCTGCTCAGCCATGCTGATCCATGGGCCCCTGGCCACATCTTTCACTCAAAGCCCACCCAAGATGGTGCATGCACCTCCTAGCCCAGGAAGACCAGCAGGAGGCCGGCCGCGTCCCGGAGGGACACAGCACGTGGGAAAAGCAGCGGCCTGCAGGTGTGAGTCGGAGCTGCCGCTGGAGCAGGGCCTGGAGCTGGCTTTCCCACTTTCCTGCACTGGGGTCAAACACACCCTCCTTCCCTTCTTGCTCCTGACCAACTGTGGGCACGTGATCTGCTGCGGCCACGGCTTGATAGCGTGGCCAGAGACCAGCCGGAGGGAGGCAGCCAGGATGGTGAGGGGCCCTGAAGCAACCACATTTCATCACATCGGAGACGCAGGGCACACCCTGACTTCAGAGATGCTGGAGCAGTTTGGGACGGAGAGGAGCACACAAGTCACCCAAGGACCCTCCCTTTCCTGCTGTAGCTGCCCTTGCTTATATGTCCCACTCTTCCATTTCTCTCTCTTTTCAACTCCCCTCCCCACTTACAATTGTGCACACACAGAAAAGCACAAAGAACAGAAATGAATAGCTTGGTGTAGTATCACAAATACCCATGTGACCACCCGCCAGGTCAAAAAATAGAATTCTACCAGCACCCCCAGCAGCCCCTTTTCTGCCCCCTCCCAATCACTTACCTCCAAAGATATCCTCCCCAAAGATAACCTGATGTTTATGGTAATTACATTTTTTGCTTTTCCTTATAGTTTTACTATCTATGTTACATCCTTAACCATTATGGTTTAGTTTTGCCTGGTTTTGGACTCTATATAAATGGAATCATATAGCATGCAGTATTTCACTCCACAGTATGGTGTGAGATCCACTTATGGCTGTTCTGTGTAACAATCACATTCATGTTCATTGCCGTATAGTTTCTCATTGTAAAAATCTACTGCTTTCCCTTTCTTCACCCTCCTGCAATTACAAAACCACTCTCCCTCCCTCTGGCTTCTTCTTCAATCCATCCTTCTCAAGGCAGCAAGATTGGTCCTTCTTAACCTGCCCCCAACCCCTTAAGTCCCCCCCATGAGCTCTGAGCCCTCACCCTACCCAGGATTCCACACACTACAAGGATGATCTGTTGTTTTTCACCCCAACCAGACAGGCTGCAATGTTTGAGAAAAGGGTCCATACCTGTCTTTTCATCCCCATCTCACTGGTGCCGAGGAAAATGCCTGGCCCGTGCCGAGTGTTCAGTATGTCTTCGTTGACTGATCATAGGACCCTAGGGGGTAACTGGTACTTGTCACCATTCCCTTTGCGTGTGTTTGTGGGTGTGAAGATGCGCAGGAGAGGGTGGGGGAATTCTAGCTTGTATCAGGCTGCCTACGTATTAACAGTGCTATTCCCACAACTGATTGTTTCAAGCATATTTGTGGGGGAAGGGGGATGGGGAGGGGGGTACCTTCTACACAAGAGAAAACTAGCCCAGAGGCATTAAAAACTGGCCCCAGGTTATATTGGGGGTACGTGGCAGAGCTGGGACCCACACCCCCTGTATCTTTAACCACATCCATTCCACCTCTGTCAGCTACTGTGCTTTTTAACATATTGTTGATCTTCACCATAGGTAGGTATTATTATCTCCATTTTATGAAGAGGAAATTGACATCAGAGAAGTTAATTGACCTGCTCAAGGTCATACAGTCAGTAAAAAATGGAGCAGGGCTCAATCTCAGGTCTGCCTGCCTCCAAAGCCTTGTTCCTTCTACTGTACCAGGCTGCCCTAAAGGAACTAATCTTTTCTACAGACCAAACATCCCCAGCCTTTAACCATTCATCATGTGACACGTTTCCTGTCGAAGTCATTTGAACAGACATTTCCCCATCCTGGCTGCCCTTCTCTGGACACAACTTGTCGAAGGACCTTTTGATATCTGATGCTCAGTCCTGGACACACTATGCTGGATGTGTCTGACCAGCAGGATGGGCAAGCCCCCTCACCTCTTTCGTGTCGTCTATTCCCCAACCCCTTGCATGTGTGTTTGTGTAACAGCACTTGATTACATCATGGGTTGACTGCTCGTAGTATGTGTGTGATTTATTCCCCCGATTAATTTATCAGCCCTTTGAGTGCTGAAATCATGTCTCCTACCTGAAGCTTAGCTGTTAGTGGACAGTTTAGTTAAAGATCTGTGTTCTGGTGGAGAGAAGCCCCCGGGATTCAGGAAGAACAAACAAGAGATCTTCCTCTACTTTCAGGGAACAGAACTAGACCTGGGTAAACTCTGAGATTGGAGAAAACAGACTTTGTCAGCTTCTCCCTTTTTGGTGCCTTGTTGACTCTTCCCAGCACCCCTCTCACAAATCCCCGGGTCTTCATGTTATCCTACAGTCAGCTTCCTGAATTGGAGGCCTCTGGCCTCTAGGGCTTCACGGTCAAATCCCCTGCAACTATGTTCATGATGATGGAGATAAAGCTTTCATCAGATTCTCAAAAGGGTCAAGGACCTAGAAGAGGTTGAAAACAATTGCTAGGAACCTTTCCTCTGGCACCCCAGTCTGGCTTACCTCCTCAAAATGCTGTGTTTAAAAATGTCCTAATCTTCATCTTCTACCAATAATAAGCACTGGCACTTTTCCCATGAAAGTGATCTTAGCTGAGTGGGTATAGAAAACCAAGCTTTTGGACTAATTCATACCTAAGCTGTGAAGGAGTGATGGCCTCAGGGCCTCGCTGTAGGTATTTTGACAAGGATTGGATAATTTTAAGTGGATCTCTGATGAGTGAGATTTCAGATAAGGTGATGAAGTTAAAGGAAAAAGTAGCAGACAAGGTATTCTGGAACAAGAATGGTTCAGTCTCCCTAGGCCATTTTCTTGCTTATCAAGGTTTCTTACTTTCCTCCACGGATTCCCTAGAAGTGTCAAGGTTTCTCTCAGCGTTTTTCAAGGCAGGGCAGATTGTGGGGATTCCTGGAGGGAGACTTGGGGTATTTGTAGCAGCAGCTGTGTCTGTATCAGGACAAAGTACCTTCACAGCCATCATCTTATTCTATCCTCACAACAACACTCTGAGCTGGGTATCGTGATTCCCATTTCACAGCAGAGGAAACTGAGGCTTAATGAGGTTAAGCAATTCACCGCAGGTCTGCTGGCTACGTAGAGGGGGCAGTGAGACTCAAATCTAGATCCTGCCTCCGAGTACCATGCCCTTTCCATAGATTGCCTCTCTCTGTTTTAAGAGCCACCACTGTTCTAAGTCAGCTGTCGATGAAGCCTGTACGTGGGCCTCTGACAGGGATAGATGCATGCTTCCTTCGGAGCTTAATACAATGCTAGGCACAGGGAAGGGGGCAAGAATGTTTGCTGAGTGACTGAAGGCAACACCAAGGCGCAGAGGCAACCAACTGGATCTCACCTCCACGAGCCTTCCTTGGCTGGGAGCCTGTGTGCAGGGCACACACTGTACCCGGCTGTGCAGCAACCCTGTTTCTTCCAGCGGGGATGAGCCCAGCATGTGAGGCTCTAGCCCTGTGGGTGAGGATGGCTGGGAATCTGACAAAGAATCTCAAAGATAAGGACGGGCTCAGAATCATGGGGTGTACAGGAACGTGTGTAGCAGCAACACTCAAGGCCCAAAAGTTGAAACAACCCAAATGTCCATAAACTGATGAACGGATAAACAAAATGTGGTCTATCTACACAATGGGGTACTGTTCAGTCATACACAGGAATGAAGCACTGCTATATGGTACAATATGGATGAACCCTGAACACATCACGCTAAATGAAAGAAGTCAGTCACAAAAGACTCCATATCGTACGATTTCATTCATGTGAATTATCCAAAATAGGCAAACCCATCAAGACAGAAAGTAGATCACTGGCTTCTAGAGGCAGGGGAGTGACGGCTAATGGGTACAGGGTTTCTTTCCAGGGTGATGAAATATTCTGGAACTGTATAGTGGTGATGATGGCAGAGCTTTGTAAATATACTTGAAACCTCTGAATCGTACAGTTAAAAAGAGTGAATTTTATGGCATGTGAGTTATATTTCAATACCAAAAGAATCAAACAGAGAAGGCCCCTGGTGTTTTTGTGCACTCAGCTTTTGTGACTATAGCCGAGTTTATACGAGGGCCCTGGAGCAAGGTCCTCAGCTCTGTGGGGCGGGGGTGAGATGGCTGCAAGCAGAGCGCAACTGTGACCCTGGCTGGATGCGTGCCAGGCTTGTGAATGAGATGGATACGGAAGGAAGAGGAAGGGATGAGATAGTAAGACAGCCTCACTGTATCTAAAACTAGGGCCAGGCTATCAAAATCCTGCAGCTGTCCCAGGACAGGGCTCTGGGCCTCAGCTGAGGGTCGGGGTCCCCCTTTGCTTTACCTAGACTTTGCATGGGAACCGAGAGACGCTGTGGTTTCTTGCGTCAATGCAGAGGCAGTAACAGCCTAGTGGGTGAGACATTAGAGGCTCAAGCCACACAGACCTGGGTTCAAATCCTGCGGGACCTTGGGGAATGCGTTACCTTCATGGAGCCTAGTTTTGTTATTGGTAAAATGAGGATCATTTCACCCGCTGGCTGGGTGGGTGAAACGAGATGATGCAGGAAGATGCTTGGCCCGCACCTGGCACACGGAAGTAGCTAAGGGAGGAGGGGCTCCTTTGATGGTGGCAGGGCCGCTGGGGCTTGGTTTCTTCTCTAGGCTCCCCCAACCCTCTCCCCCCACACAGAAAATACTCTGTAAACTTGCTCCTGTGCCTGGGTAACAGCAGCACAGAGAACAGTCACATTTTTGATGGGAATAAGCAGAATCACCCAGGCAGGACAGGGGGAGGCTGGGATCTGGACAAGAGGGGATGAGGGGCAGAAGCGGGGGTTGAGCTGCACCCCTCCCTCCCTCCTCCACGGAGAGGACCCTCTGCCAGGGTTTCTCACCCTATCTGGATTTACAATGGAATGATTGCTTCCAGCAGGAGTTTAGCTGCTTTCAGCCAAAATGCAGTAGCAAGAAAATCTCACTGTATTCTTCAGGGACCCAGAAGCAAGGAACTAATGGATGAAACCATCCCAGTCTCACTGCGGCCTAACAGCAAAAAGGCTCTGGGGTTTAGCCTGCATCTCAGGAGCACGCTGTCATCTGAATACATTTCTATAGCTGCTAGTGCCACAGAACAGTGGAAATGACAAGAAGCCTCGGACACAGGGCAAAAGGAATCAAAGAATACTAACTTCTGCCTGAGGGAAAGAAGAAAACAGGAAAGCCAGCATCTACAGTAGAAGTTCTAATAACCGATCTCTATTAAACAAGTCTGCAGATTATACCACGCTCTCCCTTTCTGCTGTCAACCATTAGAACTGCTGTCTACAGTGTCCTGAAGGCTTGAGATGAATAGGTTACTTTGTAGAATGTTCATTAGCCAATTTATGTGCTTGTCAGAAAGTCAGCAGTGTTTGTGTTGACTAGTTTATGCCAGTTATACGTGTTACTGTAATTATGTAACTTTATTCTGTAAACCAATAAAATATGAGTGCAAAAGGCAAGAGTTGTTGCTAAGAAAACTAAGTGGAGTGCTTTGGAAAGACTCCAGACTCAAATTTGCTTAAAAGTGAGATCAGGTGAGACAAGTATAAGAGACTGGGATACACAATAAAAATCTAGAAATATCCTGCAGACAGATTACTTCCCAAAAGCCAAAGTTCTTATTCCATTTTAAATAAAGATGAAATTTATAGATCTTATAGGAGAAGTTTGTGCAAGTAAAATGACAAACTTTAATCAGAAAATGACCTTGTCCTTATATCAAAACATTAGCAAACAAATATATTATGTATGTCTTTTAAATCAAAATAAAATGTATCTTACATGTACTCCTATGTTCACAGCAGCACTATTCACAATAGCCAAGACACAGACACAACCTAAATGTCCATCGACAGGTAAATGGATAAAGAAGATGTGGTATACACACACACACACACACACACACACACACACACACACTGGAATACTACTCAGCCATAAAAAAGGCTGAAATAACGCCATTTGCAGCAACATGGACGGACCTAGAGATTATCATACTAAGTGAAGTAAGTCAGAAAGAGAAAGACAAATACCATATGATATCACTTGTATGTGGAATCTAAAATATGACACAAATGAACATATCTATGAAACAGAAACAGACTCACAGATACAGAGAACAGACTTGTGGTTGCCAAGGGGGATGGGGGTGGGGGAGGGAAGGATTGGGAGTTTGGGGTTAGCAGATGTAAACTAGTACATATAGGATGGATAAACAACAAGGTCGTACTGTATAGCACAGGGAACTATATTCAATATTCTGTGATAAACCATAATGGAAAAGAATCTGAAAAAGAATGTAAATATATATATGTATAACTGAGTCACTTTGCTGTACAGCAGAAATTAACACAACATTGTAAATCAACTCTACTTCAATAAGATAAATTAAAAAAATAAAATGTATCTTTTTAATGGTTGTTTCTTTCTTCAATCAACTTTTCCAATTAAACAATCAACAAATTAGTTGTCTCCCCTGCACTGGATATGAGAACATCGACTGATATTGAGATCTGCCCTTTTTCATACCTTTTCTAAGACTGAACAGCTACTATATGCCTAATACAACGTTGCCACAGAGTGGGGTTCTCCAAGAACTACAGTCTCAGAGTTGTTCCTCAGAGCAACAATGAAAACAAGAGTGACTCAGAGTGATCAAATATTTGGGAAAAGCTTCAAGCCATGCCCCCTCTTGCAAATTCATGACGCCTCCCTAGTATACTAAGGGTAAAGAAATAAGCTAAACTTCGTATAACCAGATTTTCCCAAATCTGTTTCATCAGGGTACCCTTTCTTGGGAGCAACACCTATAACATCCTATAAAGGTACCCACTTTGGGAAGCAATGCTTTGGGGCCCAGAGAAGAGAAGAGGTATCATGTATGATCTCTATTCTTAAACAATTGACAGACGAGTCAGAGATATACAACATGTAGATTCGACACACACATATACACACAGAACAGGTAAGTAACAGTATTAGTCAATGTATTCTTAGGGTCAAATGATGGGAGAATCAGGAGGTATTACAGATCAGAACAACAGATCAGCCATCCACCTCTAAATAACTTTCACAGATGTTGGGCCTTGGCCTCAAAAACTTGCTCTTGGTCTGCTGTTCTAGAAAGTTCACATTTCTTGAGTGTGATTGTGTATCAGGCGTGGCTCTTTACATAAGTTATCTCATTTAGTTTTCTCAACCATGGAAAATGGGTATTATCTCCTTTTTCAAAGAAATAAAGTGATTGCCCAGCTAGTGGAAGGGCCTCAATTCATACTCCTGTCTGTCTGGCTTGAAAGCCTGTCTTCTTTCCACTGTGTCCTGTTACCAAGAGCCTTCACAGGCTTTTTCCTGAGCTGGGGTTTAGGGGAATTGTGTGCCCACCTGTATCTGGGGAGCCAGCCTTGGCCTGCAGGGGACAACTGCGTCATGCTAAGTCCCTAGAGCCTGGACTTCTCCCCATCTTCTTCCTCCCCCTCTTCCAGAAGTTCTGAGTTCTGACTTTAAAGGCCCACGGGTCACTCTCTTGTCCTCTCTCCATGGCCTCTGTGGGGAAGGCATTAAGTGGGGGAGGACTTGCCAATGTCAAGTGCTTTGTCAACAGTATCCACACTGAGTGCACTCTGAGATGCAGAGGGCCCGGGGCGGGTGACGGCCTCACTCACGCTGTTCAGCAGGTCCCCGTCATCGTTCCAGGTCCCTCCTGCAGCTCTGACCTGGGTCCTTCTTTCCCCTCTGCTTTGTGCTCAGCTGCTACACCCTCTCTTCCCTGCCTCTACCTTCCTCTGCCTTCCCACGTCCGGCTGGAGGTGGCTGTGGAGTGGAAGGGAAAGACCCTGAGCTATTGAGGGGGCTCGGCAGGCGGGGGGCGAAGGGCAGGGCGAGAGGCAGGACTTGAACTGAGTCCAAGGTCAGAGGAGGGATGCATAGTGTGACCCTCCGTCTCAGGCTGAAGACCTAACTCAGGGGTGAGTTGCCATCGGGTGCGGGAGGCACCGGAAGTGACAGGAGTCAGTGGGGGGCCCTGGCCTGGACACCAGGCTCCTCTCCCTCCTATACTTGCCTTTTCTCCCCTCAGAAGTAAGGTTGTAGGTGTGTTCACATCAGTCTTCAAACATGCACAGGATGGGGGTAGGGAAAGGAAGAGAAGGGAGGGAACGAACATTTAATAAGACCCAGTGTGCTAGGGTCTTTGCACTCATTTCACTGCTCCGTCATGATTGCCACAAGAGGTGAGTGTGGCCAGATCACAGAGGAAGAGGGAAAGCCTAGATGTGAAGCTGGGTTTGGTTGCCTCAAAAGCCCATGAGCTTTTCACCAAACCCACAGCCCTACAGTTACACAGCATCACAGCATAACACATGGCCTCCTCTAGGTCCATGGCTGGGGCCGGGGAGGTAGCCTGGGTGACCCCAACTTGGGTGTTACAGGTCAGTGCACAGAGACAGAACCTCCCCTACAGAGGCCCTCTTCCCGGCGCTGGGGCTGGGAGCTTCGCACAGACACTGGGCTCTCAGGGCCACCAAGTCCATCCGAGCCCTCTGGCTCTCCAACAACATGGAAGAGAGAACAGGCAGGAGACCCGGGCATCCCCACCGCGAGCTCCAGATACTGAGTCAGAGTAAGAGGCCGAGGCTGGGCCTGGCTTCATCACTAGGCTCCAGGAGTCTCTCCAACCTCCTTTCCTCGCTTTAACCCTCAGCCTTCCAGCGCTTTCTCTCCAAATTTGGTTATTGTTTGCTCCCAAGGTGGTGCCTTCAAGATGTGCTTCCTCAGCAAACGCTGGGGCGGCCCCGAGTCCTCATTCCCCAGAGTCGGCGGGGAGGGTGTACATACCAGTGGGGGGCGCAGAGCTCAGGCCACATCCAGCACCTCAGAGCAGTTCTGGCCATCTGCTGGGGGGCAGGAGATCCTAAGATCCCCAGATCCTAGGACCACCTGGGCCTGGGCGCCCTGGCTTTTGGAGGCACTTCCATTTCAAATAAAGGGCTGACAATTGACTGATTAATTAGTTCCCACGATCCACTGGCTTTCTCTCCTTTTCTCTGAAGAAAGAGTCCCCCTAACTCCTGATTCTTCCCCACACTTTTCCGACCAATATATCTACAGCCCCAAGCTTGGTATTTGTCTTCTGTCTGTGTGTCTATTACTCGTGCCAGGCCAAGAGCTTGCAGACCACTGGGAGCCTGCCTGTGTTCAAAGAATCTACCTCCCCACCCCAGACACACACACACACACACACACACTCAGCCCAGACAGAGTCACTGGCTTTCTTTATTGCTCCAGCCCTTGAATGATACTAGGAGGTCGCAGCGTTGAAGTCACTCCTGATATTCAAGGCCTGTCTGCTGCAACTTACACTGCACACAAACACAACTACCGTCATGTTAGGTGCACACGGCAGGTGCTTTATACACATTATACTTAAATCTGAGGCTGCGTCGTCATTTTACGAAAGAGGCTCATGAAAGCAGCTGCTCTGCGTTTCTGAGCTCGGCTGGTTACGTGAGGCCAGGATTTTGGCCTGGGCTGCTCCCCCGGGGGGTGGGCTCAACCACGGCTCCCCAGCCTGTGCCTCCTCTGATCAGAGGGAAACAGACGCACACCCTCTGCTTCTCCCAGCACTGAGGACTCGGGAAGCAGAAGAGTCCTGGTGGAGAATCAGCATTTTCTTCCACGGGAGAGGGCAGGGGTGAGCATGGCCGACCGTGGGGGGAGGCCCTGAACCAGTGAGCACAGCCCCGGCTCCCACGGAGTCTCGCCCTGTCCCTGAGACCACCCTGTCCGCTTGCCCAGTACTTCGTTCTCTCCAGAATGCGTCTGTCCCCACTCCTTCATCGATGCCACACTTTTTTGAGGCAGCAGCCGCAAGCACTGAAACTCCCAGCTGTAGGTCCCATTTAAGCCTCCCTCTGCCCTGGCCTCTGGAAGATGGTATACTTATCAGAGGGCCTCTCGTTGAGGCCACGCCCTCTGCAGATCTAGGGAGGATGGACTGGTGCCCAAGGGCTTATTCGTACCCCACGCTGCAGCTCCACACCCCGACACACACACACTCACCATGAGATGCTGGAAGAGCCAAGAACGCATTATATTGGTGGCGTGCTTGGGCAAGACTCCTCGTTTGCTCTTGGACTTCTTATCCTCATTGTCCAGGAGGGAGGTGAGGTCAAGGTTAACCTTCAGGGCACGTGGAGAAAAAACCAGCATCAGCAGCCTGGCGGGCCAGCGGCTAGGGACCTGTTGCCATAGTGACGGCAGCCTCTCGCTGCCAATCCCCTTTCCCAACTCATTCTGAGGGCCCGGGGGAGGTTACCTTTCCTGTCACCCAGCACCAGCCTCTCTCTCGGAGAATGGGAGAAGGGAAGAAGGAGAAGAAGGAGGAGAAGGAGGAAATGGGGAGGGGGAGAAGGGGATGAGAGAGGAGACAGAAGAAACAGGGTCATGCAAAGGGCACAGGAGAGAGAGATTTGCCGTAAACCATCCAATAGTTAGTAGCGTTCCTGGGGTACATTAGAGTCTGCACAGCGCTTTCCTATCCATTACCGTGGTCAGCCCTCACATCAGCTCTGTAGGCTGCTGGGGCTGTATGCAGCTGGTGTTAATCCCTCGTCTATGGATAAAAACTCAGAGGCTCAGAGAGGTTAGGTGACTTATCCGAGATGGCAGAGTTAATGTCAGATCTCGGGCTTCTGACTTCAGATCTTCTCACCACCCTGGCCCCCTTGTGTACGCTCTACCCCACTGAGCTACAGAGTGGCTCGGAGTGTAGACCAGCAATAGGAAGTGCAGGATCCCTCGATGTAACCCCGAGAGGCAGCAAAATCCCAGTTGATAAAACCTTTCCAACACCCACCTTCTTTTCTGTCAAGTGGGAGTAATGATACCCCTTAGAGGAATAATGAGGATGTAAGGAGTTACTGGTGTAAAGTGCCTAGCAGGCAGTAAAGCGTACGGTTGCCCTCCCCCAAACCCATGCACATGTGCACACACCTACACTGTACACACACACTCACCTGTGTGTTCTGGATCTGGATGGCTCCCTGGGGGATTGCTTGGGTGACCACCTGACCCTGGGAGGTTACCATGGTAACCGGCTGGTATAAGGCTCCACCTGAGGAGATAACCACTTTTGGAGTCCCCTGCCATAGGGGTGGGTAGGAGTGAGGGCAAGCAGGGTTCCCAATGCCCTTGGCACTCACGTGTAAACACCCACTACTCTGGAGGCATTCAGCCCCTGTGGAGGAGGGGTGGGGTGGGGTGGGGATGGGGTCCAGAGAATAGAGTCTGTCTGTGTGTTTGGCGGAAGGGTCTCTGACGGGCTTATGAGACTTTGACCCAAATTTGTTCCAAACCACCACCATCAGGTCTTGCTAACCATCTATAAGCTTACAGAACACTTTAGTCAAGAAACTCAGCTGGAAGCCCCTCCCTCGGCAGGGGGCACCTCTCCCATTTCCTAGGACGTTTTGTTCAGTGCCCTGCCCCCCAACCCTGGAATTCCCTCAGGGCCACCCGGCCTCCTCCCAGGGGTGTTCCCCACAATCCGCTGCACAGACCTGACACCACTTGTGAGTTGACAGTTGTCATGGCGATGTTGCCCTGCTGGAGCGCTGAGGCTGGGACCACAATCCCCTGGGGGTTATTGGAGACTCCAGACATGGAACTGGGGGAATTCTGCAGGAGGTCCTGGCAGTAAGGGAGGCGTGGTTTGTGACAATGCCACTTAAAGCTTAGATGCCACAGCCCCAAATTTCTCCTCTCCCCTCCCCCTTCCTGCCTTCCCTCCTCCCTTTTCCTGCTCCTCCCAGACCCAAATCCAGAAAGCAATTCTCATGGCTCCCTAGAAAGTGTGAATAAGCAGGCTCAATCTGAAAAAAAACCAACCAACAATAGTCATGCATTTAGCCATTCCATTCCCCTGCAAACCTGAGACATAAATTATCCCATAAACCAGTGGTCCCCACCTTGGCTTCACTTTGCAAGTTCCAATATTGGTAACTAGGTTCCATCCCCGGCGATTCTAATTTAATTGGTCAGGGGTGTGGCCAGGGCTTTTGGTGGGGGTGGGGGCGGGTGTTGAAAGCTCCGCAGGTGATTCCAACCCGAGGCCAGGGCTGAGAGCCCTGCTTCACCTGCATCAGTTGTCTCCAGATGCCCCACCCCCACCCCAGGGCCTTGCTTCCCAGTACCTGTAGCACAGCACTTATTACACCAAGATCCACACAAAGTGGCCTCCAACATATCCTCTTTGTATCCTTAGCACGTAGTTTAGGGCCTGACACATCATGGCTACTAAAATATTTGCTAAATAATAATAAAAAGTAGCCTCCTGGCCTCTTCATAACCTGTCTTCCAGGAATCTCACATGAGCCTCCCCTCAGCCAGCCTCAGGCACATTTCATCGGCTGCTTCCTCTCCCTCCGGCCCCCAACAAAGAGCCCACCACGGGGGTCCCCTCCGCCCCACACTGTCACTGCCTGCCCGTTTCCCCCAGACAATCCAAAGCAGCTAAGAAAACCATCTTCCCCCCCGGTACCCTCATCATTGCCACCTAAGAGCTGGGCTAATACCGCTTAGACTTGATGTAGAGGGGCAGGAGGGAGGCTCGGCCGTGCGTCTCCAAGAAGGGCAGAAAGGCCTCCCTGCTCGGCAGCCGGGCGCTCTGCTCTGCTTGGGAGGGTTTGTGAGGAAGGAATTGGGTGCGAGAGGTCGGGGTCTCCAGGCTTCGTTTGGAGACGGCAAGGCAGGCGCGAATGAGGTGTAGAGGAGCGAGCTTGAGGAGACCCACCAGGGTCGCTTAGCGCCCACCCTCTGGTGCCCCCGACCACAGGTCCACGTGTAAAAACAGGGCTTGAACCGGGTAACCTGCCCAAAAGGCCAGCTGTAAGGAATTAGGCAGGAAAACGGCCAAGCAAATAGGGGGAAAAGGAGGCCCCTGGCTTCCTAGCTTTGGTTTTAGGACCAGGAGGAGCTTGGGCCTTCAGGCTGCAGGAAGGTCTAGAGTGTGGAGTGAGGAGAAACGTGCACTTGGAGGAAACCTGGAGCCAGTGACTGCACACAGGGAGCGACAGACAAAGGAGAGGCATCAAAGGCCAGGGGACAGCCAGGGCGCGTCACCTCCCAGACCCTGGCACCCGGGAAGCTGGCCAAGCCTCTCCCAGGAAGAGGCAGTCGGTACTGACTTATACGTCTCATTGTCTCATTCGATTCAGCTGCTTAAGCCCCCTTGGCATCTCCTCCGAGCTGCCTTTTCTACCCTCCTGTACTGTCCGGCCCAGGGCTGGAGGAGCACGGGCTATAAATAAGCAGCAGCGGGGCAGGAGTCTGGCTCACCGTCCTCCACGCCCGGGCCTCCCATCTGGCTCCTCGCGGGGGGGGGGGGGGGGGCGGCGGGCGTGGGGCGGGAGGAGGCCTCGCTCCCATACTCGGCTCACCTCTGCGGCTGTGACCTTGGGGAAGGGAGGGAGCGGCTCCTGCCTCGACTTTTCCTTTCTGGGATCGGTGAGGGCCTCCCCACCGGCGAGGTTTATTCTTTGAGCAGAACTCTTGGCCTTCTCATTTGTACAGCTCCAGGGTAACGCTGAGTCTGACCTGCAGAAGCCTAGAAGCTGGAAGGGCCCTTACAATCTGAGTATTTCAGCTCCCTGAGGTACAGATAAGGAACTGAGGCTTCGACGTCCAAGCGACTTGCCCACGGTCCCCCAGCTGCGTAGCAGCAACAGGGCTAGAACCCAGCCCTCCTTCCTCCACAAACACTGGCCCCACACCCCATGCCAAGAACTAGGCTGCAAGGTGCTCCTGGAATCACAGCGGTTCAACAGCTGTTGAAGGCAAGTGAGCAGATAAAAACAGCCCAAACCTGAAAGTACAGAGACAGCGTGGGCACCCAAGGAATGAAGGTGGATTGGGAATTAGCACCTCTTGTCTCAGTCTCCTCACGCCTCAGTCCCCTCACTTATAAGATGTGTCTGGCTCGGTGCTAACACCCAGGAATCCTCGAAGCCTGACTCTTCAGCTGTGAGTCTGCTCCAAGCCTGAGCTCCCCTCGTCCCAACCTCCCAGCCAAACATTCTCCCAGGGTGTAAAGCAATACTGAGATGACGTGAGGCTGAGGCAAACATGGAAGGTAAATTTAATGGGGGGCGGGATCCACTCCATGCCACTCACCCTAAAACTAATGGCAGTGACTTTTTAATAATCTCTGGTTTGGAATCACCCATGCCACAGTGCTCGTCATTGAATAAGGCTATTTGGGAATTTCAAACATAAAAAGTTGTCCCAGACTTTCTCCCCCAACCCCTTGGAAAAAATATCCAGCAAGGTTAGAAAAACACAAGCAAAGCCAGTAAAATAAATATAAGATGTATGTCTTGGGATTCAACCAACACATTTTTACTAGCCAGAGGCAAAAGGGTGAGCTATCACCTGGATACTTCACCGGCTTATTCAAACTCTGGCTGGTTCTCAGACTTGTGGCTTGGCTAGCCTCCATGCCAGCTTCCCCAGTTTGGGTAACTAAAGGCAATTTATGCATTGGCTCAGACCCTTCTCTTTCCTGCCCTCTCCTCCTACTCTGGGTCTTTGCTGGGAGGTGCTAAGAGGCCAAGTTACATTAGTAAAGGAATGGGACGGAGAACTTCATGGGTAGAGACCGTGGGCAGGGCCTGGGCTGGCCCCATCTTAGCTGGGGCAAAGAGAGGAAGCAAAATCTTGGCATCCCTGAGGTCTGGGGAAATGATATTCATCTCTTACATTTGTAAATATGAGCTGTTTCACAAACCTGCCTGAGAACTGGGGTGTTTTTTTGTTTTCTTTTCTTCTGTTTTCACTTATTATTGGCTACATCGGGTCTTAGTTGCGGCATGCGGAATCTCTCGTTGCAGTGCGCGAGCTCTTCGCTGTGGTGGCTTCTCTCTAGTTGTGGACTGCGGGCTCCAGGGCATGTGGGCTCTGTAGTTTGTGGCGTGTGGGCTCTCTAGTTGAGGCGCGCGAGCTCAATACTTATGGCGTACGGGCTTAGTTGCCCCGAGGCACGTGGGATCTTAGTTCCCTGACCAGGGATCGAACCCGTGTCCCCTGCATTGTAAAGCGGATTCTTTACCACTGGAATACCAGGGAAGTCCCCACTGGGGTGTTTTTTAAGACACAGATTCTGAGGACCATTGAATTAGACCATCAGCAATCTGTGTTTTTTAAAAACCTCCCTCACATGGTCCCAAAGATCAGATGGGTCTGAAAACTACCTATTTATCATACACACTGAATATCAGAGAGCATTCTTTCACCGTGCTATTTCATTTTAATCTCACCACTACCTATGGGGGCAGCAGAGGAGAGATTATTCTATTTGCCCGAAGAGGAATTGAGGTCCAGAGAATGGAAGTGACCTTCTTGAGTCACATAGCTCTGCCTCGAACCCAGGTCTTCCGGCTGCAAGCGTGGCACCGATGCTCCCATGGAGAGATGAGCTTTGGAGTCCGACAGCCAGGCTCCGAGGTTAGCACAGTGCCTGGCACATTTAGGCACCCAATAAATCATTTCCCACTTCCTTTGGCTAAAGTCACGCCACTAGGGAATGGCACAAAAAGGGTTTAAAGCCTGTCCTAGACACGTAGGGCCTCTTGGGTTCCTTACTTAGCAACAGCAGAGGTTCATCCGGGGCTGCATGCCTAGCAGTGGTGGTCACGCCTTGACACATGCCCCTTCGTTCCTGCCTCCCTGCCTTCGGTGTTCCTGGAGCAAGGCCAAGCCCCAGAAGTCGAGGCTGCGGTCTCTGTCCCAGACAAGCTCCGTGACTTGACTTTGCAACTATTTCTGGTTACGCCTTAGTCTCCAGCCCGCTAGAACCTTGTCTCTATGGAGACAATGGGGCTGCGTCTCTGGAGACCGTGTACCGGTCTTTTCTGAGGAAGGAGCTTCTACAGCGGCAGTGGGAGCCCCCTGGGGAGAAGACGTTGGCTAAGCACACAGTGTTATTATCTTCTCGACAGCTTCCTCCTGGGTCTCAACAGACTCCAAACCAGGTAGATGGTGCTCTAGACAGACCCACACAGAGCTGTTTCCTGCCAGGATCCTTGGCCTCATGAAGAGGCTAGAAGCACATTTGGTAGTTTCAGTGACATTTCAACATCCGGAGACTCACATGCCTGCTTGAGTTGTCCAGGAACCAGGGGCTGAAAGCTGGTTGTCCAGCCCAGGAATTCTTTGCCATGATCAGAAGCATGACAGTGGTGTCCGCAAGCCTCTGGAAACTGCCAGAAGGCTGGGAATCATGGGCACTTTACCGGCTCCTCTGGTGGAGCCGTTCCATCGGGCTGGGGAGCATGCAGTCTCTTACTTTCTAGTAGGAAATGGGCCAAAAAACTGAAAACTTAGAGTTCCCCAGCAATGACATCTTTTAGGGCATGGACCAGGTGACCAGGAAGTCAGGTGGAAATCAACGAGCTGGGCTCCACAGACCTCATCCCCCTCCTGCTCCTTGTGTGCTGTTTCCCAGAGACACAGAGAGGCCAAGAGCCTCTCGGGAGGGGCAGAGCAAGGTAGGGGAGCTGCTTTAGGACGGCTGAGAGCTTGCACTCCTGGACACCACCCGTGGGCCAGCTTCCAGGCCCTGGCTTCCTGGGGCCTCAGTCATTCTTTCTGAACCACAGTGGTCACTGGGTGAGTTTTACTCCACATTTCATTTTTGGAACAAAGAAAGATGACTTGTTCAAAAGGAAGCCCTTACTAAGAAAAAGTGAAAGGCTCTGCAATTACTTTTGGAAGTGGAGGGTGGAGACGGCGGGGAACAAATGAACTGGCAATGACTGTGAACTCTGACATGATGGTCTGATGTCAGCCCAGGTGGAGCTGTGTCAGCCCCTCGAGCCATCTTTCTTCACTGTTAACAGCGAAAGGGCTTATGCTGCGTGGGAAGACTTAATTTCCACTCAAGGAAGAAACTCCTGGAAGAAACCACGATGGTAAGAAGAAATGAAGGAGTGAAGGAAAGGACTGATTAGAAAAGCTTTCCTTTAAGTTATTTTGAAATAGCTGTAATTTTTATTGTACTAGGATGCCTGTGAGACAGGGGAGTGAACTGGATGCCCTTGCGAAGGCCCTTCCAGTTGGGAATTTTAGAAAAACCAACGCCATTCCCTGGGATGTACTGTGAGTGGGCGGAGGGAGTGGGGGGCAGCGGGAGCGGGCGCCGCAGCTGCCTGCCATCCACCACCAGGCCACTAGGGGTCTCTGCTGATCCACCAGCCCAGACCATCCTCCCCAAAGCCTCCCAAGCCTCCCAGGAGGGCGGGTTTGTTGCTAATTTGCCTAGACTGGGGTGGGGAGCTGGTCTGCTGGAGAGCTTGTCTTGACCCACCCGGGCAAGCCCTCGGCCCATCCTCTTGACTCCTTTAATGCTTCCTGTCAGCCTGATATGCCGGGCACGCAGCACAAGGGTTCTCGCTCATGCGCATGTCACCTCCCCCTGCTTGGTTGCAGAGTTTTTGAGGGAAAGAGAGGTCTTTCTTTGAATTCCCCCAAACTGCCTAGCACAGCGTTGGGTGCACGATAGACGCTCAGCAGATGGGTAGCCTGAGTGGGTTTCTGCCTGGAACGGGGTGAGCGTGTGCCTTCGGGGGGCAGGGACGTTGCCGATGTCCCCAGACACCGTGTTCTTGGCCGCGTCCCTCCAGTTCTGGCAGAGCCAGCGTGCTGTCTCAGGCTGGGAAAAGCTGGGTTCCCAAACCCGGGAAGCCAATCACATGTAAACAAGCCACCTAATCCTGTTCCTGTTCCACTCCAGTTGGGAGCTTTCGTCTCAAGGGAACGGCAGCAGCTGCTGCTCTTAAGGAACATTCCCTGAGAAAGAGGGAGGCGCTCAGGTTTCTGAGCCTGGCAGGGCCGCCCTCTTGGGGTCCTGGCCCCTGAGCGGAGGCCGGGGGGCTAGGAACCCAGGAGGGACAGCCTTAACGCCCATAAAGGAGGAAGGCAGTGGAACTCCCGGAACTCAGCTTCCTGTCACTTGGGTCTGGGGGTGTCCCCTTTTCATCTCAGCAGCGACCTTGCAGGGTGGGTCACCACCCCCAGCTCGGCCACCACGGGGCAGAGCTTCCAGGGGCTGGGCTGAGGTGCTGGCTTCCCACCCCCTTGGCCTCCGGCTAATGTTGAAAATGCAAACTCTGTGGGTCAATAGGTAAGTTTCCCCTTCCCCAGGTGAGGATGTACTGATTAGCGACCTTCCTATTTTTCTGGAGAGTAGCACAGCTGCAAAGTTACATCTGGTCGGCTGAGCCCGGAATCTCAGAACCGTGCTTACTCTGTGGCCTCTCCCTTCCCTACTTTCAATCTATTAGCAAATCCAAATTCTTGCTTCCCAGCAATTGGTTTCTCACTCACTGGTCTCTGAATCCCTGATCTACAGCTAGGTAGGGTCATGCTTCCCCACCCAGGGCCCAGGACCTTTGGTTCTCCTTCCTACGTGTCACAGAAAAAGTAAAAGGATCTAGTAAATGAAAATAGACTCATCCCTGACTCTGCTGCTTATTAGGTGTGTGACCTTGAACCAGCGACTTCACTGCTCTGAGTTTCCCTTTCCTTGGGTGTAAAATGGATAAAATAATGTGCACCTTGCAGGCTGGTTGTGAGGCATAAGCAAGATAATCTATGTCAAGCACCTGGTACCCAGAGTGCTTGGGACCAGGGAGCTCAATAAACGTGGACGTTCTCCCCTTTCTCTGCCAGTTCTTCCTTGAGCAGCTCAAGAGGTGGCGAGTCAGTTCATTTGTCTCCAACGCGTCTCCAATCCTTACCCCGTTGCCTACATTCTCCACTGCCTTTAAAGTCTTTGGCAATTGGCTGTGGTGATCAGACTCAAAGCATAACCTCCCACAAATTTGGCTGCAAGATGCTCCATCATTACGTTCGCAGTTAGAGATTGTGTCGCAGTGGTTTTCATGCCCTTGGAGCCCAGCAAGCTCAGTAGGTGCTTGAACAGATGCACGTGGCATGAGTGACTGATGTTCCCCCCATACCCCGGCCCCTTCTCTGCAGGGACTGTGAAAGGCTCTCTCTGTTCTTTACCTTCTCCAGACTTCTCTCTACCCTGGGAACATTCGCACTGAGAGCTCCCAGGTAGTCTGCTAACCGCCCTCCACTCCCCCAAGCTTGCCTGAATTGCCCCCTTCTCTAGGAAGTCCTCCCAGGGCCAGTGAATCTACAGCTTCTCCAATCACAATAGGATTTGAAAGTCCTCCTGCTGGCCTATCTATCTGATCCTTACAGAGGTTTGCTCTTCCTGTCTCTGGGCAGGAACAGATCCTGGCCATGAGGGCGTGCAGGCTGGGGCCTGGGCTTTCCCCGGCGAGGAAGAAGTATGCTGAGTGGTGACTGGGCAACCTCAGGCCATACACATGCTTTGCTCAATCCAGACCCCTTCCGGTGGCTGCCTTCCTGCCCTTCCTCAGGGTCCCCTTGCCCCCGAGCACTCTGTGCTCACATGATTTATCTAGATCCTTGGGTGTGACTCCAGCTCCCTCCCACTGAGATTGGGCACTCATCACGGACAATTCCCTGTGTTCTCCCAGGACCTAGCACGGTGCATACAGTAAATGTATGCTTCCCCTAAATGCTCGGCAAATGAATGAGAACTGTGGCTCTGCCTGATCTGCACTGGAACAGAGCTGAGGTTTACTCTCCACGGGGAAAGAGGTCAAACTAATGCTTGGGGCGGGGGGCATGAGGGTCTCTCCAGTGGAATGGTTTATTTGGTGACATCAAGGAAGGGCTTCTTCACTGAGGATCTGCCCCCACAGGAAGCCTGGGTTCTGCCGAGTAAGAATCCTGGGTGTCATTAGGTGCAGGCAGGGCAGGGTGGCCTCCTCCAGAGGGGAAAGGACAGGCTGTGGCCCAAGTCCTTGGAAACCCCGGTTTAGCTTTCCTGCTTGCTGAAAGCAGTCACCCCCGCTCCGAACCCCCTTCCACCCCCTAGGAGAAAGCTCACACATAGAAAGGGGAGGCTAAGCGGGGAGTATGCCCGGACCTCACAGAGCTGGATGGGGACACAGTATGGCATCTGAGAGAGGGGGACCAATTTGAATAAAAAAACATCTCCCACTTTGCAACACAAGGCTGAATGATTAGCACACAGGCAAAACCATGAGCCAGCAGTTTGCAACAAAGCTGGCAGGCGGCTGGAATGTTGATCCTGAGGATCAAGTTCCAGAGGGGAGACACCCCTCCCCAGGCCAGGCTGGCGCTCGTCGTGGCTATTTCAGGCTGGGGGGGATTAAGGTCGAACCATGACGAATGTGTGCACAGACACACACACACACACACACACACACACGCACGCACCCACGCTCCTCCTCTCTCCTCTGCCGAGCTGGCTCCCACGCCCGGACCCCAGGCAGGCCTGCCTCCTGCACTGAGTCTCTTGGCCCCGAGGGTCTCTCCTTCCCGGGAAGGCCCAGGCCAGCCCGCGCCCACCTTGGCGAGGCAGAGATGGGAGCCTGACCTGGGGATGTGGACGGGGCAGCGCAGAGCACATCTTGCTCACCTTCTCCCCGACACACGCCTGGGACGCTGCACTGACCCCCACCCCCTCCCCCTCCCCCCACTACTGCCGCCATCTCTCTTTCCAACTCCTTTCTGCCTCTGCCTGTCTTCAGCCCCACTCTCCTCTTCCTCGGTCTGTGTCTCTTTGTCTTTGTTGTTCTTTTCCTCTAGTTCTTCAGCCTCTCCGTACCTCCCTCTCAAACCATTGATATTTGTCTTTCTTTCCCTTTGTCTTTCTCCCTACTTTTCCTTTCCTCCTTTGCCTTCCTCTTGCCTCCCTTGATTTCTCTCTATCTTTCTCATCATATTACTTCTTGCAACAGATATTTACTGGCTGCCTATCACTCACCAGGAGAGGAAAACGTAAAGTCACATGGGATATTTACCATGTAAATGGCCCACCGTGCCCAGGAGTTAGTTGAGAGAAAGAAAAGTCCATGCTTAGGGGTGGGGTGTCAGGGAGACCTCCATGGAGAGAGCAGCCTTATTATTGCCCTTGGGGAAGAGGCTGGGTTTGGTCCTGCAGAGGTGTGCGGTCATCACCCAAACACACAGGCGTGGAAAAATAGTGACCTACGAGGGCATCAAATGTCAAGTGAAAGGATGTGAAAACTCTGGGGGGCGATTGGGGTTTTCGAGCAGGAGAATGGCTTGAAAAGAGCTTTAGAAGATAAAGCTAGCAGCAGAAGGTTAAGAGGTGTGCATATGTGAATTTGTGTGTGTGTGTGTGTGTGTGTGTGTGTGTGTGTGTGTGTGTGTAGGAGGGCTGCGAGGTAGCCAGAGAAGACAGAAGAGCAGGTTAGGAAGCTATGACAGCAGCTCGTGTATAATTACCTTATTTACCCACTGAAGCCTGAACAAGTAGGTGGGGCCAGTGAGAGGAAATGAAGGGACAAATCTGAGAAGCAGCAAATGGGACCACCTCGCTAAGTGTCTTCTCCTCTCTTTCTTGGTGTCTTTGTTTGTGTCTGATTGTCTGAGTTCCTCTTTCTAAGCGGATCAGAGGCCTTTCTGCAGTGGTCACCCCAGGGCCAGCTTCACTGTCAGGCACAGATGGGATGTTTATGGTAATAGGAATCAAATTTCCTTCCTCTCTCCTCTAAGTTCAGAGGCACTGAATGCAGGGATTCCCCAGGAGGACTGATTTTTGCAGATAGCATCTCCGAGGCCTGGCTCACCCAGAGCCCACGTTATCCTTCTCTTCTAACCCACGTCTCTGGTGACCCTGCTTTCTGCACACGAAGTTGTCGGCCCGGGGACCCCCAAGCCTGAGGGGGCCACTGTGGCTGCAAAGCCCTCTGGCCCTCCTTTCTTCTCCCACTGCCCTGGTACACCCCCGATGCCAGAGCTCGAGCTGGGGTTGGAGGGCCCAGGAGGGGAAACCCAGTGCCTCTCCAAGGACCTGATTATTTCCAAAGACTTGTGCTAATTTTCTGATATGATCCTCACATCTCTGTGAGGCACTAAATCCTCATTACTTTTCCTGACTGATGCATTCTAATTAGATCAACACTTAAAACAAATTCACAATAGCCACAGGATGGCTTTCCATCTCATTAACTCCTCACTTATTATTTTCATGAAAATTACTGATAAAAATGTGCATCTCCATTTGGTGAGGCCTCACAGCCTCCTTGGCTCCTATCTTGTATCTCTCCCATCACTGGGGCTGCGGCAGCATCGCCATGGTAACCCACAATAATAGAAACTAATAAATTACAAACGAGACGCTCGTTGAGCAATTATTGTCCTCTTTTATGCAAGTTTCTTGCTAATTTTGATCATAAGGGAAAGTACAATAAGACTCTGAAGGAATGAGTCTATTTCAAGAGAATATTAGCAAGCAGAAGCCTGGGCAGCTGAGTTTAGATCTGTAATAAAGTGATTTGGTGATTTCAAGCAATGGGAAGAGGAAATAAACTTCCGGCCTCGTGTCCCATACAGTACTCACTATCGAGTCCCACAGAGACCCCACTGGGGTGGGTTCGATGCGATTCCTGCTATCAAAATGTACAAGGCATGGCTGGCCTTCTAGGGGTCACCATGTCCTTTCCCCTGCCTCCACCAACCTAGAGAGATAGATTATACGTATCGATCCTTAAAACTTAAGGATAAAAATGGTACCACCTTTCTTTGGCATTCTTTCCAGCACCTCTCACCAAGCATTCTTAGAAAGTTTACCGGTATCCCCAAGCCTGATTGTCTCATGGGCAGAGGCTAGTGCAAACCTCCTGGGGGACCCTCCATGTGTCTGTCCTGGACTCAAGAGCTCAGTGGGAGAAGAAGAAAGTGGTGAGTCTAGGGCTTACATAGACACCAGTGAGTTGGGAAGGTATCACCAGGAAGCTGTCTTAGTTTATAGGTCTTGGGAAAATATTCTGTCCTGGAGAGAGAGCCCATTCCCTACCATTTTCACAGTTCCCAGTTCCCAGGATGAAGGTGGCAGGTGAATCTTGTGAGGGGTGACTTTAGGTGACTTACACAGTGGCCCTGGACCACAGGGAGACAGATGTACCAGGGCAGGGTGAGCAACTAGAGAATGATCGGGGAAAAGCTGTCCCGTGGGAAGCTGTTGTCTCCTATTAGGTGGGCAGGATTCAGGGAAGGCCCACTTTCCCCACACTCTCCTTCCCAAAACACAGAGAGCTCATCAAGCCACAGCCCCCGTTGAGAAGCCTGTGAGGCTGGGATGTCTGGGTCCACTCCCAGTTCCGTCCCCGCCTCATTCTCCTGCAAAGCTCTCCATCTCCTTAACTCTCGTGCTCATTTTTGGGGATATCTTGGACCAGGAAGCCAGGAATCACTTTGGACATTGTCCCTCTCAGATCTGGTCATCTTCTGGGGAATACTGATGCCCTGGCATGCTGAGCTCTGGGTGAAAAGGGACTGAGCTGCCTGAAAAGAGCAGGAGGAGTGGATCAGAGGATCCTCTCACCTCATGGTGAAAGGATACAGTGAGTCTAAACCATTTTCCTAGGTCTCCACGGGACCTTCAGACGTTCTGACACCTCGCTTAGGAGCCTGGCTAGGAGACAGGACCCAGCCCTGTGTGTTACCTGTGAGTGAAGGTTTATGGAGGGCTGGTTGGGGGAGTAGGGCCCCCCGAGGTCATTCCTGAGCAGGTTATCACTGTGCATCTTGGTTTTGAGGCAGGTGATGTAACGGTTACAAAAGTCCTTGCAGAGTTCATTGACTTTCTCCAGCTCCAGCAGGTGGATTCTCAGGACCTGGATTGCCTTCACCATCTGTGGAGGGGGAGGAGAGGTGAGCCCAGGTGTCTGGATCCCAGTCCCCTCACTGCCTTGACCCCCCCCCCCCCACCACCACCAAGTCCCAAGCACACGGACAGAGAGGAGCCCATGCTCGCCCTAGGGACATACGCTTTCCACCGCAGGATTTAAATTCTCCTTGTGGGTAGCTGCCAACTGTTTCCTTGCTTTGAGTTCACTTATCACAGCTGTTCTTGAGGCAGGTGTGGTATTCTGAGAACAGCACTGTCCTTAGAGGTTAGAAGGCCAGGTCTCAAGCCCCCTGCCTGCCATTTACAGTCTGTGTGGCCTTGGCCAAGTGCTTAAGCTCTCCGCGCCTCATTGTCTGACAAATGGGGACCATTACGCGCTCCCTGACAACTGTACAGTTTTGTGGAGAGGAGCATCTGAGGGAAGGCGTGAGCTGCAAAGTGTGAGGCCTTGAACAGGCACAAGGAAGACCGAGATCAGAGCTCTTTGCAAGAGCCCCAAGAGGTCAGGGACTGGCTATTCTTAAACACGTATTCTGAGTACCTCATGTGATGCCAGTCACCTAGCAGACACCCCATCAATACATGTTGACTGACCGCATCATCCAGCATGACTTAGCTGGGTGCAGTGGCCTTTTCCGTACCCTTTGGTACGTGTGTCTGCCGCCTCTTCAAGTGGATGTTCCTAACCTTTTCAAGGCAAGAAGCTATTTCTCAGTCGAGGCTTTTCCCTTTATCGTTGTTATTATTATAAAAAGAAGGTGCTATGGAAGGTATGGAAAACAGAGGATGAAAAAGACTGCCCTTGATCTAATCACCCTAAAAAGAATGACGATTTTTTTGTTCTTTTTCGCATACGTGTATTTCAACATAGATTCAATCACCTTGTATGTACAATTTTCCTTCCTGTTTTTCCCCTTAGTTTACCAAATGTATTTTTCTAAGTGGCAGGAATGTTTCCTCTATTCTCCCGTCTAGACTGCAAGCTTCTAGAAGAGAGGGGTGGTGGCTAATTTGCTCACCCCATTATCCTCGTTACTAACACAAGTGGATACTGAGTAAATATTTGTTGAATGGGTGAAAGTTATTGAGTAAATACATTTTAAATTGCTGCATATCATTCCATGTGTGTGCCACACTTAGCCAATTCCTTATGGTTGGGCATTTAGGTTAATTCCAATTTTTAAATTTTATTTAAAAAAATGTTACAGTGACTTATCTTCCAACCTTATAGCTTATTCGTGTTTCTGCATTATTTCCTTAGGACAAGGTCCCAGAAGTGACAGAAAAAAAGCTATGGACATACTTTTGGCTCATGATAAATATGGCCAAATTGCTTTTCAAAAAAGGTGTTGGAGCAATTGGATATCCACAAGCAAAACAGTGAACCTTGATTTAAATCTCACGTCTTATACAAAAATTAACTCAAATGGATCAAAGACTGAAATGTAAGACATACAACTATAAAATTTTTAGAAAAAAAAAAAAAAAACCCAGGAGAAAATCATCAGGACCTAGGGCTAGGCAAAGAGGTCTTAGACTTGACACCAAAAACATGACCCAGAAAAGGAAAACTTGATGAATTGGACCTCATCAAAATGTAAAATGTTTGCTCTTCAAAAGACCCTGTGAAGAAGATGAAAAGATAAACTACAGACTGGGAGAAAATATCTGCAAACCACATATCTGACAAAGGACGTATGTCTAGAATATATAAAGAGCTCTCAAAACTAGCCAGTGAAATAACAAGCAATCCAATTAGAACTTGGGCAAAAGACAACATCAGACATTTCACTGAAGAGTATATATACATGGTAAATAATCACATGAAAAGATGTTCAATGTCATTAGCCATCAGGGAAATGCAAATTAAAACCACAATGAGATATCACTACACACCTATCAGAATAGTTAACATTAAAAATAGAGGTAACACCAAATGCTGGCAAGGAATTAGAAACGGGACCACTCATATATTGCTGGCGGGTATGAAAAGTGGTCCAGCCACTCTGAAAAACAGCAGAACAGTTTCTTATGAAACTGAATATACCATCCAGCTCAGCAATTGCACTCTTGGGCATTTATCCCAGAAAAATAAAAACATCTGCTCACCCAAAACCTGTATGTGAATATTCCAAACAACCTTATTCTAATAGCCCAAAACTGGAAACAACCAAAATACACATCAACGGGTGAATGGATAAAGAAACTATGGTACATCCATATCACGAAATAGTACTAGGCAATAAAAAGGAACAAACTACTGATACACTCAACTACTTGGATGGATTTAAAGGGAATTATGCTGAGCAGAAAAGAAAAAGCCAGTCTCAGAAGGTTACATACTGTACGATGTCATTTATATAACATTCTTGAAATGACTAAATTTTAGAGATGGAGAACAGAATAGTGGTTGCCAAGGGATGTGGTGGGGGAGAGAGGGAGGAACTGCCCTGTATCTTGACTACCACAGTGTTTCCATGAATCTACACATGTGATAAAATGGCACAGAAGTAAACACACACACACACACACACACACACGGCTGCATGTAAAACTGGTGAAATCTGAATAAGGTTGGTGGATCATACCATTGTAATTTCCTGGTTGTCAAATTGTACTCTAGTCATGCAAGAAGGGGATCAGGACTTCTCTGTATTAATTCTTACAACTGCATGTGAATCTACAGTTCTATCAAAACACAAAGTAAAAAACAAACAAACAAAAAAAGTGGGGCTCGCCTTGGAGACCTTTTATGTTGACATAAGCAATATATAGGCATCCCTCTTAGCTTTTGGCCAGCATTTTGATGCCCAGGAAAATCCCACCCTCCTAGCTTTTGGCCAGCATTTTGATGCCCAGGAAAACCCCACCCTCCTAGCTTTTGGCCAGCATTTTGATGCCCAGGAAAACAAGGATGGGCATCGCTCCCAGAGAATCCTATCAGGTGTGTCGAGCTGTGTGGCTAGAAGCCAGGGCCACACCCGCTCTGAGCTTCATCTGCATTTCAAGTGGGGAGCAACTGAGGAGCCCCCAGGTTGGCATTTGGATTGTCTGATGGGAAGGGATTGTGCTTGACTAATTAAAGGCTCTGAGTACTGAATGAGACGGAGTGTCACTCAAAGACAGAAACCAACAATTGTGTGTTTTCAAGCAGGGCTCAGTCACAGGGTCTTGTCCTCAGGGGGTGCCCCCTCCGTGGGGCTGAGACTGAAGGAGACTGTGTCGTCCCAGGCAAAGAGGAGAAGAGTGACTTTCGTCCAGATTACTTGGACCAAAAGATGGAGTTGGGCACTGAATAAATTATTTGCTCTTGCCTAAATTTTCTACTTGACAGTATATGGTGTTTAATAAATACTCATTGACTGATTGATGGATAACAATACCCAAACATTTCTTATTCTTACTACGTCTCAGGGACTGTGTTAAACCCATCACATGCCTGATTTATTTCACATAACCACCTCTGCAAGTAGGTACCATTATTGCCCATATTTTACAGTTGAAGGCAATGAAGGCCAGAGGTAGAAGTTTACTTGCTTAACGTCACACAGTCGGCGACAAAGCTGGGACATGAAGCCAGGTTGCCTGTGTTGCTTCACCGGCAACTAGGGATCTCAGGATTTACACAGAGAAAATGGCAGTTGATAGGGTGCGTGGATTAGGGAGAAAGTGGCTTAGTGACAGGAAGTAGGGGCGTCCAGGAAAACCAAACAGCCTTGGGGAAACTAAAGTTTAGGATTTCCAGAACCCTCCCTGGCAATGTTCCCGCATTCGGCTGCTCTGGCCTGGCCCCTAGGAGCCAGGGTACCTCACCGTGCTTCCCCATGCGTAAAAAGAGGGGGTTGGACAGTCAGGTGCCTTCTGTTTTCTGATTCTCTGAACGTTACAGGGACTTCTGATGGTCCTGGAAGGGACCATGTGAGATGATCTAGGCCAGTCTCTAGGTGACCGGATGGTCCAAACCCTCCCAGACACATGGCTGCATCTTCTCTTCTGAGGCTCTCTTATCACTTCACACCATCTCTATGTTCTCTCAGTCTGCTGAGTTCTTCCCAACACTTACTGCAATCTCTCCTGCCTTAATATAAAGTGCTGACTCAGCCTTCTGTAGGCACCAAGACTTCTGTAGGCACCATCAATACAAGCTCCCTTAATTTAATGTTATACATTCAACAAATATTGAGTCTCATTATATGCCAAACACTGGACAAGACCTCATAAGTTGCCCAGTTAACTTTGTCTTCCCCAGACAAAATAATCCTAATTCCTTAAACCTTTCTTCTTTTTCCCTCCCTTCCTTCCTTCCTTTCATTTCTTCTCTCTTCTTTCTCTGAGCTTTCCATTACTGGACTATCCTTCATCTTCAATCAACATTTTATTTATTCATTTTAAAATCTTTTCGTGAATACACACACATACACATCCATACACACAGAAAAGTGCACCTATCTGTTTATAGCCAATAAATTCTTATTAGGTAAAAAGAATCGGAAAATACAATTAAGTAGAACAAAATAAAAAGCAAAATCTACCCAAAATAGCTTTGCTCAAATGAAATATGCATGCAATGTGTTTAAATCAGATTTGGTGCATGGTGGCCAAAAGTGGACCTACATTTTGGTCTAATAAAGCACAGGTGAAGGATTACTTTTTTATAGATTTAAGAACATAGGGTAAATCATAATGGTATTCCAAGGCAATGAATATGTAGGACCTATTCAGTATTAGAGGAAAAAATGGGCGATGCCATTAATGTGGGGCAGCTGCCTGGCCTGGCACAAAGCCTGTGGGATTCACCATCAGACAGCTTGGATTTGAGTCCAGACCTACTGTTTACAAACTGGGTGACATTGGGCTAATTCCACGACTTCTCTGAGCCTCAGTTTTCCTCATCCCTGTCTCACAAGATTTGATAACGGCTAAAAGAGATAATAATGTGAAAGTGCTTTATAAACCACAGGGAACCAAATGCATATAAACTTTTGCAACCTCTTTTAATGATTTCTAATATCCTGTTGGCTTTTCTATTGCTGTTCCAATTTCAGATAGTGGAAGAATAATCATCCTCAGTTTTTTCTTCTATATTTATGTTTAGTAAATCATCCTCTTATTTTTATGCAATTTTGGGTTTTTGCCTCTAAATCAGAATAAAACTCTGACATATTAAACTATGTTTCCTAAGTGATCAGTGTCATGTAAAAAGTTATTCCAAATCTTCTAGTGCAATAACAATTCCACTTAATTTAATATCGTCATCAAATGTGATGAGTGGATCCTTCATTCCTTTTCTCCCAGTTTTGCTTCATCTTTCAGCTTCTCTCCCTCCCTTCTCTTTCAAAATAAAAAAACAGCCCTCTTCTTCTAAGCAGAGGGCTTCACAAAAGCAAAACGAGATGCACCCTTGCATTTCAGTCTCATATCACAGCGCACGAGCCCCACAAGTCTCAGGAAAGCCCTCAGGACTGGGGCCTCTCATTTTCTGGGAAGTCGTATGGCATGATATTCTGAATCTACTATTTCCTGCCTGGGTATTTTGGACAAGTCATTTAACTTCATCTGTAAAATGTAAGCTGATAGGTAATACTTACACTGTAGAGTTGTGGTGAACACTGAATAAGATCATGTACACATATGTCGTGGGCACACAGTAGCTGCGTGTTATATGTGGATTCTTTACGTCAACATGCCCCTCACCCCCACCATCAAGTACTTTTCTGAAAAGTGGCCTCTATTGTAGGATTGCGGCCTCTTCATCTGATAGTAATAAGTCCTTGCCTTTCAAAACATTTATATACGTAGCACTTTACAATTTGCAAAATGCTTCTCTCTCCATTACCTCATTTGAGTCTCAGAAACATGGGGACACACAGGCATTGTTATCACTCTGCTAGAGATGAAGAGATCAAGGCTCAGAGATTAGGTAACCAGCGAGATTCCAGGCAGCAATTAGGGAGGGAGGTAGCTTTGCCCTGGAGGGCAGATTCCGTTTACCCTCTCCTTCTTCTGCAATTTGGGAAGCTGGAATATTCTCCCTCATTTACGGATGAAGAAATTGGGAAACACACATTCCTTGAAGTGCTCTGACGTTTCCTGCATGTCACTAGGGCAGCCAAAGCTAAAATCTATTCAGGAATTTTTCCAGACCAGACCAGCCGGACCTGGCCTGAGCAGTTGGAAGGGTGGGGTCACTGGAACAAGGCCTGGGACATGGAAGAAAGGTGAAGTCCAGAGCCTGAAGACTGCTTAGGGACGCCACCACGCAGGACAAGTCAAATGCTTTCAAGTCACAATGTGGCACTTCCCTTCCCACGTCCCCAGAGTTTGGAGAAGCACTGTGGTTCAGGGGAAAGAGGTGGGCTTCAGGAGTTACACCCACCTGGTGCAAATCCCAGCTCTGTAACTTATTGACTTTAGCGTTCTCGGTCTTGGATTCCCCCTTCTGTAAAATGGGTATAATGATAACCCTCTCATAGGGCTATGGTGAGAATTAAACAGCAGAGCTGGGTGCTAGAGAACAGCGGGTTTTGGAGGCTAGGTCTGGGGTCCTCCACTTACTGGGACGCTCTGGACAATTCACATGATCTCTGCACTTTGGCGTCCTCATCTGTAAAATAGGATAGCGACAGCAACCCCTCAGAGTTGTACTGAGGATGAAATGAGATCTGGCCAGAAAAGAACTAAAGACAAGTGCAGAGGAAGCACTAAGAAAAGACTGGCTCTAGGGCTGCGTCACTGCTGAGTGTGGGCCCGGGCTCCACGCCTGTATTTGACCCACGTATGTGCTGTGTGGTCTTGAGTTGGTGATTTCGCCTCGTGTCTCAATCTCATCTTAAAATGGGGATAATAATAATCTGTGCCTTGTGGGTCTGAGAAGAGGATTAAATAAGATAATACAGGTGAAGTGTTCAGAACGGCACCTGGCACCCAGTAAGTGCACTATAAATGTTAATTATTACTGGCTTTGATTATTATTTCCTTTCCCTGTTCTGGTGTCTTGTGGGATTTTTCTGCTCCCATCGGGGCGAAGAGAGTGTGGGTGGAAGGCTGAAGCGAATGGCTCTCTGAAGGGGGCCGCCCGCGGTCTCGGTGGGCCCAGGGCTCTGCCTGGTCTCCTTATTCACAGCCTCTGGCCTCTGGCCTCTGGCCCTGCTTCTTCAGAGTGGGCCCAGGGGCCTGGGGGGCCCCATTTTGGAGCTGGCTTTGCGGTCACGCAGCTATAATCTGTCCCTTAAGCCACACCAGGGTCTCATTAAAACGTGCCCCATAAGTGTTAAAAAAAGTTACACATAAAAAAATTCCATGCATGAAACTGAAACCGTACGTTTTACAGCTTCGGTTTGAAATCTTGCATAATATATAAAACCTCGGCCCTGCACTGGGGGCCCGTAAATCAGATTTTATAAAACAAAAAGCTTTTACCTTTCAAAGGGGTTTGGGGAACTTGCAAATTTTACAGACTGAACCAACTGCCAGTCAGAGGCTGCTGGGCCCAAGCAGGGGATCCAAGGGCCAGGTGCCAGAGGCCTGGTGAGCGCTGGGTGGGTGTGGGAATTGGAGTGAGGGTATCCCCGGGGGAGCATTCCAGCTTAGCCACCATGGGGGTGGAAAGCCACCCGCATGGCACTGAAATGGGGAGGGGGAGAGGGTCAGAGAGCGTGGGCACCAGGGGGAGAGATGCTGGTGGTACTCTGTATAAATGAGGCCCTCTGTTACCCCCCGGGAAGCAGAGAGGTGGGTGATGGCGTGCAAGGAGCCAGCAGACCCGGATGCTGACAAGTCACTGCCCTTCTCCAGACTCCAGTGTCCCCATCTATAAAATGGGTGTGCTGCTTTCCACGCTTGTGGTTTCCCCGCCAGCGTTTTGTGATTCTAAGTTTCTTTTCCGGCAGCTGGCTAACCGGGAAGGGAGGTTCCCTCAGAAACTTATACTCTGGGAACTTCTCTGGTCTCTGAGCAGCTCTGGCAGAGCTTAGTAAGCAGTGCCCATGGGAACTCATCTGAGAGACCGTGGAGCGGGGCAGGTAGACACAGAGATTTGCTTGGATGAGAGGAGGGGACCAGCTGGAGGGGGAGGACCCGCGTGCCCGTGGTGGGCCTGGGGGAGCTGGGGAGGAGGCAGGACCCGAGCGCCCAGCGTGGGACAGAGTTCGGGGGACCCTAGTGTCCTCCTGACAATCCCATCTGTGAAAGTCAACATTCAAGGGCAAAGGAAAGCCGCCCTGACACACATATATATAAAAAATAAATCTCTCAATTATCTCAGCTCATTTGCTTGGGGTCTCATTTTATGTCCCTGCTCCACTGCGCAGTATATCTGTCCGGATAAAGAGTTACAGGCCGTTGGGCTACGTGTGTGGGGTTGTAAAAAATACAGATGCCAAATTAACTGGCTGTGGCACTCGGCAGCTGATTGAGCTGATAATGACGTGATCTGACCTTTTTCTAATTTCTAATTATGTGCATCTCGGCTGTGCTGGCTGCATGATTCTTGTTCTAATGATGGCTCCTGTGGTCGGCCTCTTCACCTGTCCCCTCCCGACACAGGACTACAAGTGGGGTGGCAAAGGGCGCTGCCTGACACCCTTCCCCCGCCCCGTAAAGTTTCAGGCTTCCAGCCACACAGTCTCTCTGATGGCCTGGAGGTGAGGTGAGGTGGCTGGAATGCCTGGCTTTAGTGATATTACATTTGACCTTAACCTTCTGGATGCCATGCATTTAGTTCCACAAGCCATCTCGTTAATATTTTATGACTGTCACAGGAGACAGGCGTATTGGCTCTATAGACGAGGAAACTGAGCTTCAAAGGAGTTGTCGTCAAAGTCACCCAGAGGGTGAGCTGTGTAGCTGGGCTGAGGTCCTTGGCTCCTTCAATGGTCTCCATTTAAATAATCGACCTATCCATCAGCCACTGACTGTGGCTAACTGCTCTGGGTAAATCAGGTCCACATGAGGAGGTGGGCTGTCCAAGGCCTGCTCCGCCAGGGGACCACTCCCGGCCCAGTCCCCTGAGCTAGAGGCCCAGGGAGCACCGGGGGTCTGGGGCCATTGGGGCAGCTCCTACAACATCCGCGTCCCTAGGTCAGGCGTGGCACGTAGCAGACACTAACCAAGTTTTGTTGGATTAATGAAGAAATCTGAATCTTTGAGTGAACAGAACTCTGAGAGACCCAGGTAGTGTGGGCCAGGGGAGAACAGGGAGGCGGTCACACTTTTTGGTATTTTCCAGGCTGTGCTAGAATAAGAGGCTGTCCTCGGGGGGTCTTCTATAGCTCACTTGGCAGATGGTAGTGGGCAAGGTCTGTGAGGTTTGTTTCCCCAGGACTCCTACCTCTGAAGGTTTAAATTCTTTCATGTTACTCAGCCTATTTTAGGTATTTCCTAACAATTTAGGCCTCAGTTTCTTTTGGGGTCAAGGGAAAGGAGTGCCCATTCCAGCTCCTGCAGAAACGGCTGCCTCACTTCCTGGCTCCATGGCTGCTGCGGGTGTAGCTTGTAAAGACCTGATTCATAATTGCGGTTCTGAGATTCTGAGCAACTGAACAGCAGGGCAGGGCCAGGCCAGCCTGCACTTACTACTGGACCAACTGGAGAACCTGCACGGGCACAGCTCTCCTAGGGGACCTGAGAGACAGTGGTCTGGGCTCCCAGGAAGGATGTTTGCTCAATCCCAGCCAGGGGAGAGGGAGGGCCAGGCACAAGCAGAAGTGGATTTGCGGCTCCCAGAAACCTGCACTAACGCTCCTGACCCTGGTCAGGTGCTTATCCTCTGTCCTCTAAACGCATCATAACACTTCACAGATTTCCAGGCCAGGCTGGGGGGCTCTCCTGGTAGCTCTTCTGGCCTCCATAAAGTAGCATAATCAACTCTTGAGAGAAGCAGTGGGGTGGATAATTCACAACACAGAATAATACCCAAGTCATTTAAATCTGTTCTGCCGGTGCACTGTGTTATGTGTGTTTTTCTTCCTTCCTTTTTGGAGTCACATTTGCTTTTCTAATTCTGCTTGCCTTTTGGGAGTAGGTACTAACTAAACTCTGACTGCAAGAGGTCTGTGCTGTAATCAGTCAATTTGTGGAAGAGAGTTTTTCAGAGTTTCCAAATTCACCGTGCATCATCTGGGTAATCCACCCACAGAAAAATCAAGAACTGTGGTTAATAATCCCAGGATGACCGCTGTCATGATGAACAAACAGAGCAGCCTCTCTACAGCTCTCTTTCTCAACAGGATTCCCAGGGCTAGATGAGAATTTCAGGAATCATCTAATCTAGTGGTTACCAAGCCTTATTGAAGATTGCAGCTGTCTGGGAAACCTTTCAAAATGTACCTTCACAGGTCCCACCAAACTTACTGAATCACGGTTTCCAGGTGGTGGGCCCCAGGACCGTGTACTTTTTAAAGCTGTAGTGATGATGTGGATGACAAGCTAGGTTTGGGAGCCTGATCTACTGCGTCCCCCTAAATGGACAGGACATCTGCTGATCTTCTCAATGTGACTGTGTTTCCGGTCTTCCCACCCACTGATCTGCTTGACTGTGCCTGTCATCCTCACCCTCCACACTGTAGCACATGGCCACCAGCTCCTCTCTGGGCAGCCCAAGACAGATTTACCAGCGTGCCAGGACTCTAGCTCTTGGAACAGCTACACCAGACATTCTGGGCGCTATGACCCTCCTTTCCTCCCATCTGCACTGCAAGGGGGTTGTAGGTCATGCTGGTGTCGCAGCGGCAGAGGAGGGGAGAGCTTTGGCAGCAACACCTTTGCATGCAACTCTTGGTTTAAGGTTCTCAGACGCTGGAAGGGTACACCTAGTGCCTGCCCACAGGGGGCATGCAAATTTCTTTGTTGAATGCATGAATGAAAGGATCGCTTCTAGGGCATCTGGAGGGGATCAGAAGGGAGGAGGACCCTAGCCAGGGCGGGGGTTGGAGGGTCTTTACCAGATTGTCCAGCTCTGGGTCATCGCTGAAGAAGGGTTTGTGCTCCTGTTCCTGCTGGTGGACAAAGTTCTCGATGTCCACATCAAAGCTGGCGGAGGTGATGCACTCAGAGCCCTGGGTGGCCTGTTCACATTTCTCAAACAGCAGCGTCAGGAGCGGGAAAAGAGGGTGCCTGCGGGGACATCAAGAGCTCACACATGCGCACTCAGAGACTTGCTGCCATCGGGGCTCAGAAGCCACCAGGGTCCCTTCCCACTTTGCCGTCACTTCTTCTCCCAGGGTCCCACTCCCTGAGAAAGGCCCCAGTCCCCATGGTCAGCCTAGATGGCAGCGTTTCACGCCCTGGCACAGAGAATTCAGTCTCCTGATTCCTGGGGCCTCAGAGGCTTCTGTTCCTCCCCACCAGGGGCCTAACTTTTCTCTTGGTCCAGATAAACTGCACACATATTTGATGAGGGATGCTGGGTATAACCCTTCACAGAAGTAGGTGTCCATTTCAGGCTCAATGTCAATCTGGGAAGGAAATATGGGAAGTGTCCAGAAAAGTCCTGGATGTGAACATTCGTGGTTGGTCACACACCCACCCTTGGCTGCGTGGAGCCAGCCGAGGGCAGCACCTGTGTGTCTGCAAGTGTACGTGGAGGGGTGTGGACCTGAGTACTCCTCACACGTGGTGGGCAGAAGTCTCCACCTGTCCTGCATCTGTTGGCCGACTCAGTTTAGGTCAGACACCCCAGTCACACGTGTAACACCTCCCTACACGTTTCTATCATCACACACTTAGCACAACTGTAATTAAACAATTATTTGCATCATTATTTGTCCAGTGTTTTCCTCCAAGACTGTCTTTGTCTCAATGATCATTGTATCCTTAGGACCTTGCCCTGATGCTGACAGCAGGCACTTAATAAATATTCGGTGACTGACAATGAACCAGTGAATGATGACTATGTGAGTGTGAGTGTGCGCATGTGTGTGATGGGTCTATGATGAATGGATGTAAGCTGAAGTGATTACCTGGCTACTCTATGGGTCTTGGCTTCGACATCACCCACTCTGGGAAGGTTCCCCGACTGCCCCTCCTCTCAACCTATGCCAACGGCTCCCTGGGTTGTTTGCTTTACCACGTGCCTCCCTCACTAGACTCTCAGCTACGTGAGGGCAAGAAGCAAGCCCACCTTATTCCTCACTGTCTGCCCAGAGTCTAGCAGCTGCATGCGGATCCTAATAAATCTTTGTTGAATATATATGTGTTATGTGTGTGACCCCATTTGCATATATAAGCGCATCTCGTTCTCATTTCTCTGCAGCATGAGTGAACAGCTGTGTCTTCACACCCGGCACGTGCACATGTGTTTACATGGGTATTGACACTGGACTCTGGAGTGCCACTCCCTCCCACCATGGTTCCCAAAAAGCAACGGCACACCCCTCTCTGGTTGCTCACCTCAGTGCCCTGGAACCACAAAATCTAGCTCCTTTCTTTTTGAGTAAGCTCTGCGTGCTGGGAGAGGAGAGAGTATGTATGTTGGGTCTGGTCCCCAGGCTTCTGCCAATGGGGATGTTGTAGCCAGCACCGCCCAACAGAACTTCTTGAGGTGATGGAGACATTCTACAATCTCTGCTGTCCAATATGGTAGCCACTAACTTCATGAGGCCAATGGACATTTAAAATACGGCTGTTTTTGAATTATGGTTTTCTCAGGGTATATGCCCAGTAGTGGGATTGCTGGGTCATACGGTAATTCTATTTTTAGTTTTTTAAGGAACCTCCATGGTGGATGGACCTAGAGTCTGTCATACAGAGTGAAGTAAGTCAGAAAGAGAAAAACAAATACCGTATGCTAACGCAAACATATGGAATCTAAAAAAAAAGAAAAAAATGGTACTGATGAACCTAGTGGCAGGGCAGGAATAAAGACGCAGACGTAGAGAATGGACTTGAGGACATGGTGGGGGAGGGGTAAGCTGGGACGAAGTGAGAGAGTGGCATGGACATATATACACTACCAAATGTAAAATAGATAGCTAGTGGGAAGCAGCCGCATAGCACAGGGAGATCAGCTCGGTGCTCTGTGACCACCTAGAGGGGTGGGATAGGGAGGGCGGGTGGGAGGGAGACGCAAGAGGGAGGAGATATGGGGATATATGTATATGTATAGCTGATTCACTTTGTTGTACAACAGAGACCAACACAGTATTGTGAAGCAATTACACTGCAATAAAGATCCATTAAAAAAATAAATAAAGTATGGCTCTTGTGTCTAGGACACTGAATTTTTTATTTTGTCTAATTTTAACTAATTTTAATTTAGATAGCAACATGTGGCAAGTGGCTACCATATTGGAAAGCACAGTAAGTCCTGAAAACGAAAACAGACCATGCTTCTTCCCTCCAGCACGCTATGATTAAACATGCCGAGCAAGACTGAACATTCAGCCTACATAGTGTTTGTAGGCTGACGGGGCACCCCTGTGAGCCTGTCCCATCCTGGGATTCTAATAATTCTGGGTAGAAAGGCAGAAGGGGCTGAGACCCAACCACACTCAAACCTATACCTACTGGTCATTCTACTCAAGCTCGGGGGCAGCGGGGGCTGAGACGAGATGAATTCCTGCCACAGATGAGCTGCGTGGCTTAGCAAAGCTGTCTCTAGACACTATCTCCCCGACCCTTGTTTTGGGAGCTGATGCGTAAATAGCTGGGCTCCAAGGCTGCAGGCTGGGTCAAAGTCTGGAGGAAAAAAGGGTCAATATCTGAGGGTAGCCCATCTGCAGCCCCAAATTGCTAGAAGAGCTATTCAGCCCCCTCAGGAAGCTGGTGGGAAAACAATGCGTTCGCTCAGCCATCCGCTGAAGACAAAGAGATAACCAGGTGAAGGGGTTAAACTCCAGTATAAGTCTTCATTTGCAGCCACTAATACCGCAGCATATTATAGTCTAATCTAACCTGATCCCAGTTTAATGCAAGATTCTCCTGGCCCTGAGTGGAATACCAAAGAAAGCCTTCATGGCTGTGATTTAAGCAGAGGCCTGCAGTGGTTTAGCTGAGGGACATGAAAGGCAAATTCCAGACGGTGTTATGAATTATTGCGCCTTATGAACCTTCCTACTCTCAGCAGATGCCTGCTGCCATTTAAACAGCCACTAGATCAATTAGGAGTGAAAGGCACAAATCGACTCTGTACAAGGGCACTAAATTACCAGGAACTAATAATCCGCAGCATCGTGCCAGGTGGTGGGGGGCGCAGCCCCTGCCCCATCCCCACGGCGGCCGCTGGTCACTGCATGTCCCTCCCTCACCGGCTGGAGGCAGGGTGGGCAGCTGCTGATGGTGTGTGGGTGTGCCGGTGCACGTGTGTGCACCTGGGTTGAATGTAGGCTGTCAACGAGAGCAAGTGTGAGTGTTGTTTGTGTAAGTGGGTTGTCCTAGGTGTTTTTATTGCGTGTGCACACACGGTGTTACGTCTCTGCGGTACTATGCACATATGGGTTGTGTGTATGGAGCTGGGGTGCAGAGTTTGTGTGCTGTGAATACAGGGTGCCTATGCCCTCTATTGTATGCAGTGTGTGTGCAGGGCTACGTGTTATCTGTATGCAATGCGTGTGTGAGCATCATGTGTTTTGTGTACACAGCGTGCGTGGCATGTGGGGTGGGGAGGAGGGAGCTGCCGGTGACTGCGTCTCCCAGCTACCAGCCCTGGGCTGGGGGGAGGAGGGTGAGCTCCTCTGCCACTGTCCTGGCCTCTGCAGGGAGGAGAGTGATCAGGGAGGGCCTCTCTGAGGAGGTGACATTTGAGTTAAGCCTGGAAGGACGAGGAGGCAGTCAGGCAAAGGTCTGAGGGAGGGGCATGCCGAGCAGGGGAAAACGCAAAGCACTTCAGAGAGAAATGAGCTTGGCATGTTTCTGGAACAAAATCCAGGCGCTTGCGGCTGCAGCAAGGTAGGCGAATGGAGGGAGATGAAGTCGAAGAGGTGAGCAGCAGTCAGATCCGAGGTCTCGCACAGAGCTGGGCTTTTGGGGACTGGGGTGGAGGCACTGTCCCCTCCACTGGGGGACAGCATGCACCTTCCAGGCAGAGCTCTAGCATTGGTCCATTTTATAAACCTCTCCCCTGCAGGTGTCAGATCTCCCCTGTGTGTGTGTGTGTGTGTGCGCGCGTGAGACGAGGGCATATCTGGGGGTGTTTTCTATGGCTTCTGCCATCTCTCAGTAGAAGAAAACGTGCTTTTCATCTTCTCCCCCACGTTAAGCAAGGACCCGTGGAGCCCAGAACAGGCCTCCTGGTTGCTGCCAGGCCCCTCTCCCCAGCCCCTCCCTCCCTGAGCTGCACTATCAGTTCCCAAATCCTCCCGTCATACCCCACCCTCCCCAGGCTCCTGCCTCTGGTTCCACCCACCCTGATTCCTGGAGCCCTGAGCCCAGGAGTTCGGATGACATCTGTGCTCACCCACAGCTTTTCATATGAACCACAGCCAGGGTTGGTAGGGCTGCCTGTGGTTCCCGTGCTCTATCCACCTGCATCTCTCGATCACCCTGACCGCTACCTACTACCTCAAGTGTGGGGACTGCTGAGATGCTCTGTACCACCCCTGAGAAACAGGCTCAGTTTCCCAGTGACTCAGCTGGGTTCTGAGGCTGCAGTGATGCTATGGCCTTCTTTAAGGCTGTTCCCGGCCCAGTTCCCAGCCCCTTCCCTAGTTGCCCATCCTACACCTGCCTAAGCGTTGACCTATATTTTAAGCTATCCTCCCACATCACCCCATAAGACTGGGGAAGAGGCTGGAAGCCACCTTCAAGGAGTCTTTTCCAGCAGCCTCCACTGCGGGCCTGGGGTAGGGTGGGGTGACTAGGGCAGGGACCAGGAGGGCTGGGCACTTTACCCTCCTGGGACATGAATGCCCTTGTCTGAGCCAGGCAGGGCATGGGAAGGGGGATTTCCGGTCATGCGTGGGATACTGGTCCTGTCATTCTTGACCTCCCCTGAGCTTCAGTCTGTCCAACTAGAAAATGGGTTTTAAGGAGTTCCTCTTCCCGCTGTCCAGATCTCTCCCACCGTGGATCAGTACCCTTCAGAGACCGGAAGCAGAAACGTGGAAACTCGGTCCCCAGTGCCTGGACGATGATGGACGAGATGTGAAAGATGGCCATTAGCCTTTATTTCCAGAGAGCCGAGGACGTCTGACCTCCAGAAGAGCTCGCCTTCTCCCTCCCTGATCTTTCTCCACGCTTTTCCCTGTGTCACCTCCCACCTGGCCGCCCCCTCCACCCCAATCTCTCTCTTTTTTTTATTTTTATTTTTTTGAATTTTATTTTATTTATTTTTTATACAGCAGGTTCTTATTAGTTATCTATTTTATACATCTTAGGGTATATATGTCAATCCCAATCTCCCAGTTCATCCCACCACCGACCCCCCTGCCACTTTCCCCCCCAATCTCTCTTAAGCCGTTCAAAATTTGGAGAAAATAAATCTCACTGCACTAATTCAGGGAGAGTTTGAGCCTCGTTGGTGCAGAACAAATAAAAGGAGTGAACTGGCATGACATTTTACTGCAGAAGAGAGGTCATTTCCAGCCACTAATAGAAAGGATCTGACACAGACTAATAAAGAGAAATGAATTTCTCTAATGGCCTCATTTATCACATTCAGCACTGTGCCTCTGCCTGGGTGCTGGGAGGGGGGGCTGCCCCGAGTGCGGACAGCGCCAGGAGCGGGGGACGAGAGAGGACCTCAAATAAGATTTTATTATATCTTGTTTTCTTTTCGGAGTCCTCACCCCCAGCCCCGCCCTCATCACCTCCCCCCAGGAGCATCTGAGCCAAAAGCAAGCTCAAGATACGCAGTTCTTGTTAACGATCCAGAGAAATAAAGAACTCCTCTCCACAGAATTGCAGTCTTGTGCTAGCTTAAGAAGGTGATTAAACCAGATGTGTTGATTTCTACAGGGGTTTAAGCTATCGTTTGGTTTTATTACTTCTGACATTTCTGCCTTCGTTGTTTTCTGCATCACCCAAATTCGCGGGCCTAAAATGCCCAGTCTGGGGCCAGGGTGTGTAGGGCTGCCTCTGGAAACACCCCAAAGAGCCTGGGCCTAAACAGGGCAGGATTTTGGCTGAAGCCCTTTGCAGAGGTGAATGTCACCCTCTCTCCAGCAGCAGCGAGGCTGACACCCCTCGCTGAAGCCCCAGATCTTCTTGAGGGCAAAGCGATCCGGGCCCCCCTCATCCCCCCACCCACACACACATTTCTGGTGCGGCTTCTGAGAGCGCCCTCAGGCAGGCGGGCTTCAGCGCCTTCCATTTTACTCCTCCCTCTTTCAAGACAGATGTGCTTACTGCAGATGGCCCAGTAGGTTTCCCTAACATTTTTGAAGACCTCTTGGGATGGAGACCATAACTTCCTTGGTGATTTTTACACTCGTATCTAACTGCAAGTTCCCCTATAAGGCTGAAGCTCATTTCCTTTTGCTAAAAGGACTCGAAAGAAGACAAGTGGACTTTGTTCTGCTTCCCTTTGTTCCTCTTTGGACAACCTGGGTTAAGAAAAACCTTTTTTTTTAACATTTCTTTCTGCTCATAGGGCCATAAACAGAGAAGCAGAGATAGGAAAAAGAAAGAATGCCAAAATATAGAGCTTCAACAGATAACAAACAAGGACCTACAGTACAGCATAGGGAACTATACTCAATATTTTGTAATAACCTATAAGGAAAAGAATCTGAAAAAGAATATATAAAACTTATATATATATATAAACTTATATATATATATATATATATATATAAAACAATCACTGTGCTGTACACCTGAAACTAACACAACATTGTAAATCAACTATACTTCAATTAAAAAAAATTTTTTTTTTAAATAGCACTTCAGAGAGGCTATAATGCAACTTCAGAGAGGCTATAATGCAAAGAACACAAGAAACGGGGAACAGATATGAAGAGAGAAACAGAGCCCCACAGACTGGGGTTGGGGGGTGGCGATGACAGTCACACGCAGTGGGGGACATTAGTGTTGAGCTCCCTTTCTGGGTGATAAACCTTGTGATTCACAGTCATGCCACTCTGTCACTTCTGAACCTCTCAGCCATCCCTCCCTTTGTGACCTTGGCCAGAACTGCAGACCTCAATTATGGGTCCAGCCAAGTGTGTGGCAGCCTGCCGGGCTGTCCACCGCCTCTCCCTGTGACTGACCTTGGAGCCCCCAGGCCTGTCCTGTACCTCCCTTCACAGCCCAGTGTCAGCGCTCACCACCCCCTGAGGCTTGGCTGCTTCCTCCGATGGGGACGGGGTGGGGTGTCAGAGCCTTTGGCCCTTCCTAGCTGGGATGAGAGTGCACGGTCCAGAGGAGGGAATGTATAGCAGGAAAGGAAAATTTCTGGATGGAGGCTTTTGGTGATGAGGCAGTGGGACCAGAGCCTGGCCAGGGTCAGACCTCTGCAGAGGACATTAGCCACTGGCCAGCGAGGTGGGGGTGAAGGGGGGCAAGCAGCGACCCAACCTGGTCTCCACGGACACACACAGCGGAGGTCTCAAGTTCTCAAAGGCCCACCACCCTGGAAACCCTACCCGGGGGGCTGGCATTGTAACCCTTTATTTCTAGTGCCCCAGGTCAGGTCACTGAGATCACAGAATCAGAGACAATACCCTGGAGGCACCTTTCAGGACGACTCCTCCCCCTTTCCTGGGCATCTTTTCATGGCCAGAAGGCCCATTGCAAGTAGTCATTCTGAGAACTACAGTGAAATCTCTCCTGGATGCTGATAAAATAGAGTCAACATCATCAGAGCACACCCACGGTGCTTCACAGTATGGCCTCAGCTTTCTTTTCAGTATTTCTCCTGGATAGCTCAGTGGAGAACATGGTGGTTGAACAGACAGCAGGTGGCCCCAGGCCCCTTGCACCTTCACCACCCGCTTCACTAGCTCAGGCAAACCGGGCTGTTGTGCTCCTGCTGTTCCTTCCACCTGAGATGCCTGTTCCTATGTCTCTCCCCGGCCCTCCTAATAATCTTCAGAATCCAGCTCAAAATGCCATCCTTTCTACCAAGATTGGTCTCTCCAGCAAGGGAAATCGGTGCCTCTTCTGAACCACCACAGGACATGCTTGGGGGGTCTCTACCATGACCTCACTCACAATTTCGGTGGGCTGGGTGGTCTGACACAAGGATAGACTTCGGAGACAGATAATTAATTGTGTGACTCCGGGGCAAGTTACTGAATTTCTCTGAGCCTCAGTTTCCTCTTTTATAAAATAGGGATAATGCCACCTACCACAGAGGTTATTGTTAAGAGTTACATGAAGGAACGTGTAGAGTGCCTGGTACTTAGTCAGCTGTCACTTAATGCTTGTTCCATTTCCCTGGAATGGCATGGGGGCACCTTTTTTTAATTCAGAACAACATCGACACTATCCGCTCCAATAAATGTATGATCCCATCTCTACTGACTCATTTGGCAGGGAAACAAGCCCACATGCCAATTCAAATAGAGGCACAGAAAGAGGAGGAGGAGGAGAGGCAAAGTACAACTTACTAGAACTCGGAACCCCAGTTTTGAAACCAAAAAGCACTACCAGTAAGAATTTATTTTTATTTCCCATAGGACAATTATTAAATTCTATTGACTACAGTTGTTTGTGCACAGATCTGTCTTCCTCACTACATGGGGAGCTTCTCTGGTCCACGAACTCGTCTTACCTCTGAATTCCCAAGGGTCAAGCACAGTGCCTGGCACAGAGCAGAGGATCAATGAATGGGAACAAATGAATGAACGAAGCGAGCACTGACAGCAGGTGGAGATTCTGAGACACAAGCCTGAAGTTCTTTCGGGCTCGGAATCCACTCCCCTGCGGGACCCAGGTCAGCTACAGCCATCTGGCAGCTTCTAGCCACAGTTACTACAAAGGGCCCCGTCTCCTCTGGGCTCTGCTGGGTGTGTGGGGTGAGGGCTGGCAGGGTCTCAGGGGCAGAGGAGTAAGTGTGAAGGAAGCGCTCGGCCAGCCCTCCTCTCCTCCCCTCAAAGGCACCAGATGGAGAGAGCAGAGTGGGGTGGGGGAGACCAAGCCAGCAGCTCCTGGTTGGATGTATTTTTACTTCAGGTGTGACGTTGAAACCATGCGGGTGTATTTTTAGTCCTGCCCAGTGGGCGGTGTGTTCGCCTGGGTTGCCTTGGAGAGGACTTCTTCTTGTTGCTAAATTGGAATTGCATCTGCTGGGTTCCTGGGCTCTAACCAGCTCTCCTCCCCCAGGTGGGTGGACAGGTCCAGCCCTGGTGAGTGTGGGGCTCAGGGGAGGCCACCGTCTGCTTTGTCCCCATCCCTTCACACACACACACACTCACACCCTTCCCTCCTGGCACATTAAAAAAAAGTAATAAATGTGAAATCTCAACAAACTGGTTGTCAAGGCTGGTCTACAAGGGGGAGAATACGAAGAACCTAAAACTTGAGACCTGGTAGGATCTCACGTCCAGCCCCTTCATTTTTTCCCCAGTTTTACTAAGAAATAATTGACATGCATCACTGTGTAAGTTTAAGGCATGTAGCATGATGGTTTGATTTACATATACTATGAAATGATTACCACAATAGGTTCAGCTAATATCCATCTTCTCAGATAAAATAAAAAGAGAAAAAGGAAAAGAAAATTTTTCTCCTTGTGATGAGAACTCTTAGTGTTTACTCTCTTAACTTACCTATATATGACAGAGCAGTGTTAGCTATAGTCACCGTGTTGTACATTACATCCCTAGTACTTATTTCTTTTATAACTGGAAGTTTGTACCTTTTGACTACCCTCCTCCGTTACCCGCTCCTTCTACACTTCACCTCTGATAACCACAAATCCAATCTCTTTTGCTCTAAGTTTTCTTTTTAGATTCCACATATAAGTGAGATCCTACAGAATTTGTCTTCCTCTACTTTGTATTTTACTTAGCATAATGCTTTCAAGGTCCCTCCATGTTGTCATAAATGGCAGGATTTCCTTGTGTTTTTTTTTATGTCTGAATAATATCCCATTGTATATATATGCCACAACTTCTTTATCCATTCATCCATCAGTGGACATTTAGGTTGTTTCTGTGCCTTGGCTATTATAAATAATTCTGTTATGAACATGGGGGTGCAGATGTCTTTTTGAGTTAGTGTTTTCATTTCCTTTGGATCCCCAAAGTGGGACTGCTGGATTGCAGGATAGTTCTATTTTTAATTTTTTAAGGATCCTCCATACTGTATTCTAGAGTGGCTGCACCAATATACAATCCCAACAACAGTGCACAAGTGTTCCCTCTTCTCCACATCTTTTTTTTTTTTTTAAGATTTATTGATTGATTGATTGATTGCTATGTTGGGTCTTCGTTTCTCTGCTAGGGCTTTCTCTAGTTGCGGCAAGCGGGGGCCACTCTTCATCGCGGTGCGCGGGCCCCTCACTATCGTGGCCTCTCTTGTTGCGGGGCACAGGCTCCAGACGCGCAGGCTCAGTAGTTGTGGCTCACGGGCCCAGTTGCTCCGCGGCACGTGGGATCTTCCCAGACCAGGGCGCGAACCCGTGTCCCCTGCATTAGCAGGCAGATTCTCAACCACTGCACCACCAGGGAAGCCCTCCACATCTTTACTATCACTTATCTCCTGTCTTTTTCATGATCAGCCCCTTCATTTTAAGGGGAGGTAACTCAGGAAGAGAAAATAGAAGTATCTTGCCTGCAGTTAGGCAGCTAGTGAGAGGCAGTTTCTATCCAGTCCCCAACAAGAAAGCACTGGGGGAAGGTTTGGTGTGGGAAGGGGAGCTCCATCCATTTTGTCATGGCAAAATGACAGTGACACACCCACACACATTTGGTGGCACTTTGTAACTTACATTTCATGTGCTTATTGCATTGAAACACCTAATATTTTTATTATTCCCATTTTACTGATTAGCAAACTGAGGGGCCATGTGGTTAAATAATTACATCAGGCTAATAAGTGACTGAGATGAGATTTAAATCTGGGTATCCAAACTCCAAATTTTGTGCTCTTCCCCCTTTCCCAGGTACTGTTTTTGAACCATTATTAGAATCACTTCATCCTCCTCCCCCTTTTTTTCTCCACTGGCCTTGAGTCCTATGTGTCCTGGGGTCACAGAACTGAGCTGCCACGTTTACCCTTTGAGCATCAGGACCCGTGCAGCACAAGACAGTCTCTACCTCACCAAACGGGTTTCCAAAAGAACCTTCTCTCATAATAATAACTTCTGTGTGTGGGACAAGGCTTTGACGTTTTTATAGATTTTTCATTTTCATCTTATGCCTACCCTGTGGGAAAGCTTATCCAAAGAGGTTAAATGAGTTGCTCAGTGGTCAAATCAGAACTTAGGCTGACGTCTTAGTCTTGTGTTCTTTCTACTTGACCACAAAATGGCCCAGTGCTCGGGAAAATCAGAGAGTGGGGCTTAGAAGGGCTAGACTGGCTTAGTCCAGCCCTGGTGAGAAGCCATGGGCCATGTGAGCCCTCAAAGCCCCAGCTTGCTGGCTCCCCGCCCCTCCCACCCGACGCGCCCCCCCCCCATTCGCACCAGCGGGAGGCCCAATGGCTGGTGTCTTCCCTCTAGTAAGGGGGACCTATCCAGTCTAGTACTTGTCACAGTAACTCCTCACAACTGTGGCCACCATTCATTGTAAGCCTTGTCTGTGCCAAGCACTGTCAGCTGTCAGCATTGGTCATCTCCTTTCATCCTAACATAAACTTGTGAGGATAAAAGTCATTGGGATTCCAGGCTCCTGGATCTCTTATCCGTGTGCCTTGTCTTGGCGGGGTACCTGGACTTCTCAGCTCTGCCTCGGCCAGGTGGTGAGCTGTGGAAGCATCAGGACCTGCTGCCTCTGAACACACCTGCTCTCTGGGCCAGGCAGCCGCAGCCTCTGGGCCTGCCAGCGGCACGTGCAGAGGCTGGGTCCTGGTGGGGGGGCCTTCGAGATGCCGGCAGGAAGGGCAGGGAACAGGCTTTGTCTGGTGCCCGGGGAGAATTGAGCACGGTTTGACTTTCAGATTACAGCTCCAGCAGGATCGCTCCCCTGACTGTAGTCAACAGCTGAGATGTTTTCTCAGATGTCAGTGAATCCAACTGCTTCCAAACGCAAGGAGTGTCTGCTGGAGCCCCAGCCCATAAAACCCAGCTCAGAATGCAGCCTGGAACATCTGCTCCCAGCATCTAGTCCGGAAGCATCTGGTCCTGACTCTTCCGCTTGGAATGGCTAAACCTCTCCCACACCCTTCTCAGGCCACCTCACCCAGCACGTTCCAGGGATGACCAGGCTCTATGCCAGGGAAGGCACAGGGTTAAGCCCCAGGGTCAACTCCCTGGAGACAGAACACCCCTTGGTCACAAGGTGGAAGAGTTCCCTCAAAGACAATTCATTAGGAAGTGCCAGTTCCCAGGGTCCTGGCCAGGCAGCTGCTAAAGAGGACAGTCACACAGCAGCCAGCCAGCCCCTCCGCCCAGCCCCAAGCCCAGGGGGCTCCTGCCTCCCCATTCACCAGCCCGGCCCCAGGAGAGGCCGCTTGGCTCTCATTTCCCTTGGGCTTCACCTCCCTTGGGAAAAGCAGTGCTACTCTCCTACACTGCGCTGTGGGCCAGAGACCTTGCAGTCAATTCCACATATACTTTTCTGAGCCCATAAGATGTGCCCATTTTATATTATAGCTACTTCCTATGCCTATCTTCTTGCCACTCCCTGGGCTGATTCTTTTTAATTCAGAACCCCTCTTGGAACTTGACTCGATGCTTACGCGTAGCAGAGCTCAGTAAATGTTTAACTGAATCGCAGTGCAGGACCGCTCAGCTGGGAGCCCTTTCCTGTCTTGCCTCTTGCTGGATCGCCCCTCAGCATTTACCTTCTAGCCCGACCAACCCCTGCTTCCATTCCCCCAAACATCTCATAGCAGCTAAGGGCTGCAGAGTACTCTCCACATGCCAGATTCTTTATCCAGCACTTCATGGTATTATCTCATTTAATCCTCATGACCAACCTAATGAAGAGACGGCACTATTTTCAGTCCTATTTTACAGATGAGGAAACAGAGGCCCAGAAAGGTTTAGTGCTCAGTGGCGGAGCCAGAATGGAAACCCAGGCGATCGAGGTCCACAGGCCCTATTCTGCAGCCTGAATGTCACCTCCCTGAATGCACCAGATGCCTCACATGCTGAAAAGGCCACGGGGACCATGCTGGCCCCTTTGCTTAAAACACCCCCATCCCACCCCAACCCAGGCAGCAAACACTGATCTGTGTGTTAGATATTGTCATATATCATCTCATTTTAGTCTAGCTATGACTATTTCCTTTTTTACAGTTGAGAAAACAGATTCAGAGGGACTAACTTGCCCAAGGTGACCAAGCTGGTTATCACCACATCTATTTTTAGACCTTGTCCCACAGCTCAGTACGGCTGCTCTATGGCCTTTGTCCCTCTAGCTATTGGACCATTAGGACTGAGCCTGAACTTCAGTGACCTTTAGAGGGATAGTCTCAAGGGAGCGATCTGAGCATTGCCCACTGCCCCGTTCTGATCTTTCCCTAAACAAGTGTGGATTCTAGAGGGATCCAGTCTGCATGCAACAGGGGCAAATGTATTACAAACAAGGAGTTAGCAATGTGTACTGCTTTCGTTGAACTAGAAGTGGACTTCAGCTTGAACTGTCTAGGGCTGGGTCCCACATGGGCAGAAGCTCTGAGTGCGGTTTACAGAGAGCTGAGACTGACAGGAAGAACTACAAACACTACACAGAAAGGTCGAGACTCTGACAGCTGAGAAACTAAAGACTGGTTTGATGTGGGGTTTCTGGAGCTGCTGGGAGGGAACTCATTAACGGATGAAACAGGAAAGCCTTGGAATCTACCTGGAGAACGTGGAGGCATCGGGGCTTTGCTCAAGCAGATGTTAAGAGATGGACGGCGCTGGGTAGAATCTAGGAAGGAGAAAATTCACTGCCTTGGGGTTCGGGTGAGAAATCACAATTGCAAACACTTACATAGCGCTTATTCTGGGCCAGGTTCTAAGCATTAATTCGTTAAGCGGCAACATTTCAAATTTAGAACCAGGGAGTGGGCCAGACAGGTCAGTGAGGGCCGAGGAGTGTAGGATTGTGGCTAATGCTATGAGTTAAAGCATTCCACAAAATCGGCTATAAAGGTGCTGGTAAAACTGGGCACCTGCAACTCGGCTACCTGCAGGGGTTTGTGCTTGAGGCTGGAGAGAGCCAACTGTGTGCATCTCTTCCCACCTCTGTTCAGCAGCACACTGGTAGCTTAAAACGGGCCATGGTGGATGCAGTTACACCACGGAAACCGACAGATGCTACGTGAGGGCTCTCCCCTCCCCTCTCCCCCCAGAGCCAGTTAGCCAGCACACCAGCCTGGAACCATGGAATATGGACGGGTCCTGCCTCGCCTATTTAAGGAATCCGCTCAACAGGCCCTGATTTAGTACATGCTCGTCCAAGCTGCTGGGTCTAAGGTATTGTGTAAGGCGCTGGGGATAAATCAATGAAAACACACAGACCCTGACTTCATGGAGGTAACGATCTAGTGGTGGAAACAGAACTAATATTAACACAATCCGTTCAATTGTGAGTTAAGGCCACAAAGGAGAAACACAGGGTCCTGCAGCCACCTCACCCTCCCCACCTGATTCGCAGCTCAATTCTCCGGCATTTTTCCTGGAGAAGCAAAGCACAGCTGTCCGCACCCTTCTCTCGCTGTTCCTGCCTCCAGGCCAGCACTTCCCGTCACTAACAGGTAACTTCTGCAGCGCCCGGCCGGCCATTTCCTGGGTCCCCAGACAGTATTTCAGCCTCAGGGGCGGAACCCAGCGTTCGCAGAGCCGTCTCAGCAGAGCCCCCTCCTCCCCCACGGCACCTGGCCAGGCCCCGCTCCTGCCACTCTTCTGCTCCCCAGGACATCACGGTTTCCATGGGAACCCACTCACTTCAAAGGGGAACGAAGGAGACTGGAGGGGAGGAGGGATAGTGAAAGCTGGATCAACCTCACCCTCTTGGCCCCGTCTCTGTGCTGCTGGCAACCTAACCTCCAAGCTCCCGGCCACCTAACACCATCCAGCCCCCAGCCCACCGGTGGAGAGGTGGGGAGGTGTGGTCCAAGCTACATTTTAAGTTCTCGGGGGGGGGGTGGGGGGAAACCCCAGGGGTGAGGTGGACCTGGGGAAGGAGAGATCTGAGCTGGGTCCAAGCCTGCGGTCCCCGCTCCAGGGGGCCTCCCCCTGGCAGACCCCTCTCAGCATTGCTCCTGGGCCACAAACACAATTACCCGCGACGTGCATCCAATCATGGGGTCTGCTCGCATTAGACTGCAATCATTAATCTGAGCGGGAGCTCCCGGTTGCCTTGCTGATTAGCCCAGATGATGCTCTGGTATGATCCAATAGACAGACTCGGCCCCCCTTCCCCCCTCCCCCCACCCCACACGCAGAGTTTCCACATCAGAAGGAACCAATACATTTCATCAACACATCCTCCTACACAAATACAACCTCAGGGCACGGGGAGGCTCCCTCCCTCTTGTCGCACTGCCCGCTGCCGCCCTGCGGGCCTGGCCAGGGAGGGCCCTCCCCCACCTTCGTTCTTCTGTAGTTCAGGGAGGGGCCTCGGCGGGGACTCCCAAAAGTCAGCGCGGGCACTAATCCCCGTGGAGAGGAGCTGGTTACATTTACGGACATGAAATGCCGGCTCCCCGACGTGCTTTGAGCAGCCAGGCCGCCCCAGGCAGGCAGATCTAATTAGAATTACCCGACCCTGTGGGAGGTGGAGTGCCTCCCCTCCCCCCGCAAGGGCGGTGGAGAGGGCGGCGGGCACTAATGGGAGAGGGGTGGTCATGGGAGACACCCTGGGGGCCCTGGGGCAAGCAGGGCTGCCGGAGAAGGAGCTGGGCAAGGGTGCTGATGTCCCTCTGCCCCGTCGTCCTGAGATGCCGGGCAGCCTTGTTGGGCTGGACTGTTGGTGGCATCTAGCCTGGGATTTCTTCTTCATGGTCAGACAGCTGCAGAGATAATTTGCTCAAATGCCATGGGCTGTGAGGTGACAGCCCCATGGGAGAGGGTGAATCTCAGTTGTGGAGGTGGTTGGCTGAGGGAAGATCTGGGCCTTTGTACTGCAGGTGACATCATGGTGGACAGCCCCCTTGGGGAGGCGGCCCACCTCCTGGCTGGGCCTGGGTGGGGTCTGAGCCTGGGATCTTGGGAAGGGCTATGGAGCATGTGGAGCCCATTGGCCGGAACAAGGGAACCGTCTGCTTTGTGCCAGACATGGAGCCAGGTGCTGACATGGGCTGTCTCGTAATTCTTGCCGAACCGCTGATTAGGTTCTATCCTGAAACCAACGCTCAGAGAGACGAGTACAAGGAGGAGGTAGGGCTCAAGCCTAGGTTTCCAACAAACTTTATGTTAGGCCACTAATTTGGGGTCTTTCTAGACTAAGATCTGTGCTCACTACAGGTCCCTGCCCCTGGGGGTCCGAGAAGGTGTCAGGGATCCGCCTCCAGTGCGAATATGAATCACCTGGGATCTTGTCAAAGTGCAGATCGGGAATCCTCAGGTCGAGTGGGGACTGAGATTCTGCGTCTCCAATGAGCTCCCAGGGGACGCGATGCTTCTGGCCCATGGACCGCACTTGGAGCAGCCGTGATTTAAATGGGGTGTGATGACTGTACCCAAAGTCATCAGACCACGGGGCAGTTTTCAGAGGCCAGGCCACTCTCGCTCCCTGCTTATGTTCCCCCACCAGGCACAAGGTGAGACTACAGGCCCTGTGCAGTCTCATCTTCCCATGCCCAGCTGCTCTGGCCACTGGCCGTCCTGGGAACACACCAGGCTCTCCTCTGCCGGAAGCTCCCGCCCCTCCCATCAGCTCCCTGCTGAGCTCTCTTACTCAGCCTTGAAGATCAAACTCTACTGCCTCCCCCGTGAAGCCTTCTCTGTCAAAGCTCTGACCACTCTGTGTTGGTTTCTTGTTTGCATTATGTCTCTGTTCCTGGAGAGGCAGGGAAGAGCCCATGCATAACCTTTATGATTTACCTCTTTCCCCTGGAGCCCAGCGCAACATCTCCACGTAGTAATAGCAAGGGTTCAAGGCAAGTGTGAAGGGAGGACAGGAGTGCAGGTCCCATGCTGGGGGCAGGGGAGCTGGGGTCCTCCTCAGGGTCTCTGACAGGTCCTGTGACCAGATTCTGGCATTCTTTGGGGCCCAAGGCAGAGGTCTCTACCCGCAGGAGCAGGGCCTGGCCTGTGTGCTGGGCAGGCTGGGGCCCGGGAGCTGTGCTATCCAGGCCTGGGAAGGACCTTGTGTCAGGATCTAGGGATCAGGGCCCACTGCTTTGGACTCCCAGCTTTTGGCATTAGAGGCATACAGCTCATCTGAGTAACTAAAAATAATGCCAGTGACAATGATAATAACAGCAATAATTACCACCATTGCCATAAAGCCACTGTCATGGGCGGGGCTGGGTGGGCTGGTCCACATGTGACTGGAGTTAGCGCCCGCTGCAGTGCACGTTCAGCCAGGGGTCGGCCCCACTGCTGATGCACGCGAACATATGTGCTCACACGAGCGAATGTGAGCAAGGGTCCAACCTCAATACTGAGTGCTGACTTGGGCATCTTTTCTTAGTGATGTGGGCTCCCCATGGATAAAGGAGGACCGAAATCCCTGCTGGGACCTCGTTCAGGTCTGCCCTCAGAGGACCGCATCTTCACCCCAACAACGTACACAAGACAGACCGGAATTTCCCTGAGCCCTTCCCACCCTCTGCTACATTCAGGGCCCAGCCCTGGGTACAAGGGGCTGATGCAGAGTAAAACGAGACAAGCCGCCTGCTCTCAGCAAACTGCCCATCTCGGGGCGGGTGCCAGAACCTACACAGTCGTGTACAACCTCTATTGCTAAAAACCAAAGACTACCATGAATCACAGTGTGGTCCAAGCACCAGCTGCATTAGAGTCGCCTGGAATGCTTGTTAAAAATTCATATCCTGGGCTTCCCTGGTGGCGCAGTGGTTGAGAATCTGCCTGCCAATGCAGGGGACACGGGTTCGAGCCCTGGTCTGGGAAGATCCCACATGCCGCGGAGCAACTAAGCCCGTGAGCCACAACTACTGAGCCTGCGCGTCTGGAGCCTGTGCTCCGCAACGAGAGAGGCCGCGATAGTGAGAGGCCCGCGCACCGCGATGAGGAGTGGCCCCCGCTTACCGCAACTAGAGGAAGCCCTCGCACAGAAACAAAGACCCAACACAGCCAAAAATAAATAAATAAAAGAAAAAGCTCTCCTTTCATTGTCTGTAAATGCTGCATATTTATCAGAAACCTAGATGCCATCAGATAAGAACTACTTCACCTTCTCATTGCCGATTCGATCAAGCCCTCTTCCTCTGTTCCGACAGAGCGTCCCGCTGCCCTTAGAATAGAAGTGTTTGTTCTTCCTGCTAAGACCAAGCAAGCCTCTCCACAGCCCCTCTCCTCTTCTCAAAAAAAAAAAAAAAAATTCATATCCTCCTCCTACAGCTTGACCTACTGATTCAGCACTTCTGAGCACGGAGTCCAGATATATGTGTTCTAACGAGCGCTCCCAGTGGTTTCCAGGCGTACTAAAGTTTTGCTCACAACCGAGTCCTGGATGGCGAGTGCTGGAATGAAGGCGACAATGGGGCACGTGGGCCAGGACAGTCCTGAGGCAGCTGCCCGTTTGCTGAGTGAAGGGCTCTGATGCTCGTCAGGGCTCATCTCCCCAGCTGGGCTGAGGAAGAGGCCCTCCTGGAGGACACAGCCCAGGCCCCATCTCCCTCCCTGGACAATTCCAGGAAGCTGGAGCCAACCCCTGCATGGCCAGCTGAGGGCTCTCTGGAGTGATTTCAGACAGAAGGGACCTGGCCCTGGCTACTGGCTTCCATGAGCCCACCTGCTGGCCTGCACTCACATCTCTCATGGCTGAGCTGGGCCTGAGGCCGCTTGGGGGCTCCTGCGTGCGGCCCGGCTGAAGTGTCTCCTACCTGTACACAGCTCGCTTGTCAGCCTCCAGCTGGGCCTGGGGGTCGATGGGGGCACTGGGCACAGGTGTGCTGGCAGCAGCCGAGGGTGCGGAGATGTGGACAGCCTGGGCCTTAGAGGGGGCCTGAGCGGTCGCCGTCATCTGCAGAGACAGAGAGGAGGCGTGGGTTAGTAAGGCCAGGACCGCTGGCCCCCCGGCTGGAACTGTGAGGTCCACCTCGTCCCGTGGGGTGTGTGTGTGGATAAGAGAACGTGTACGAGAGAAGTGTGAGTGTATAACGAGCATCCATTCGTACATATGCTGCTGTGGGAAGAAAGCTGGTGTTTCCTCAAATGAGAAAATTCTGGGGAACGATTTAGGACCATCCAAAATCAGGTGGTGCGGAAGTGAGCTCACTTTAAAAGCGACCTAGAGGGGCTAGGGGCCTAGATGGGGAGGGTGGGAGGGAGGCTCGAGAGAGAGGGGATATGGGGATATATGTATACATTCAGCTGGTTCACTTTGTTGTACAGCAGAAACTAACACAACATTGTAAAGCAATTATACTCCAATAAAGATGTAGAAAAATAAAATAAAAGTGATGGTTCTTAATGCAAATTAAGGTGGTGGCCTCTGGCCAGAAGCAGAGAAAAACAGAATGATGAGCCCTTTAAATTGTGCTTGTGAGTCACTTGGGCTGTACTGGGCAGTGTTGGGTTTGATTTGATGACTTTGGAGAGCAGGAAAAAAATAGCTGAGTCAGTTCTCAACTGGGCAGAGGTTTATCCCATTTAACACAAGCCAGAGGTAACTTTTAATGGTTTGACTGACAATTGAGTGTTCTGCAAATTTGGTTTACCTGGGCACTTGAAGATAAGCAGGTTGTAGTGGACAAAGAACAGATTTCTGTTCTTAGCCGTAACAAATATTTAGGGTAGTAGCTCTCCTATGTTACATGTTTCTGAAGGTGCCCCTGGGGCCCCAAGTTTGTGCCAATCAGAGCACCTCTTAAAAATATATTGTATATTGGACTTTCCATATAAGATTTCATTTAAAGAAATGGTTAAATGGCTTTAAAATTTTGGGTAACCATCATAACAGAACTTAATGCTTTTATATTTTATTTTCCTTAGTTAAATCGATCCCTGAAATGTCACGTGTGGTGACATGCCTCAACTATTGCTTTCCCCCAACCGGCCCACAGAGCCTGACAGCTCTCACCCACTGTGTTCTTGGACTTGACACCCTTGTCTGCCTCCCGAGCTAATACCTTGTTCACACCTTCATCCCCAGCACCCAAACTGGATGCCTAGTGTTTGCTTAGGAAATGAATGAGGGAATAAACGAGTGAACACACCTTGAAAGAATCGTATATTTTACAGCTGGAAAGTTCATCATATGATCTAGGTCCCTGCTTTCTGGAAGAAAGAGTACTGTATTTCCATGAATACAAGCACAAAACACTTGCTGTCTCATTTTCTTCATTAGCTCTCTGTTCACGTGCCACATCTTCACAGTAAAATAGCGTCCCTCTGCCCCTGCTATCCCCTTACCCTGCCTTATTTCACAGCCCTTATTATGGCTATATATTTCATAGCCCTTATCATGACCAGACACTATATATCTACTTGCTAAGTTATTTTCTCTCCCACCTCCAACTCAAATGTAAGCTCAAAGAGGGCTGGTTAACAGTTGTGTTCCTAGGGTCTAGAATAGCCTGGCACTAGTCAATGCTCAACAAATATTTGTTAAATGAATGAATTAATGAGTGATGGATGGTAAATAAAATTGAGACTATAAAAGAAATATACTGTATCCCCATCATTTTTTGTTAGGAAGAAATATCCTTGTCACTGTTGGCTGAGCTGGGGGAACTTTCCCAAACTCAGCACTAGCCGGAGCATCATGGTACCTTGAGGCCAGCAAGGTACCATGCTTGACTCTTACTGTCTCCTGTTAATAGCTTTTTGACTTTGAGCAAATCCCTCAACTTTCCTAAGCTCCTCCTTTTCATCAGTAAGCAAACTGGTGTCCTTTTTAGGATTCATGAGTATTAAAGAGGTGCTATAAGGAAGAAAATAGAAACAAATGCTGTTCTAATTTTCAAAATACAGAAATAAGGTGGAATCAGACAAACATCAGACATTCTAATCTTCACATTGATCTGGGCTAGTTTCTTTCATTCACCAATGCAACTGATTATTTTTCCCAGTACTTCTCAAGTCGCCGCCACGTACTAGGCACCGGGGTGACTAGGGTGAATGGCTGCTATAATGGAGCCCAGTTCTGGGTTTAACATGATTACTGAGCTGGCAGATCAGGAAAATGGTAGACATTTTCATTTACATGGTGTAAATGACCTCAGCAAGGTACCTCCCATGATATCCTCGTGGAAAACATGGAGCGACGTGGTCTGGTGGACCATTGTGTGTATTAGGATGCTACACCGAAAGGATGACAATTAAAGGAGAGATGTCAGAGGGAGGAGGGCTTCTAGGAGATGCCACATGCTTTCTCCTCAACTCTCTTCTTCAATATTTTTATCAGTGATTTAGAGGATGTCTGAAGAAACGCTCAACAAACTTATGGGTGACATGAAACCGGGATCCAAACGATCTTTACAGATTTTGGCAACGTGCTAAGTCTAATAAGATTAATTCTTGTCTAATAAGTTGGAATTTAACACTTCCAACACTTTGGCCAAAAAAAAAAAAAATCGATAACATAAATGTAGAAGAGGAGAGACATCGTTTAGCAGCACGTTTTAGTTGACAGAAGGCTCAGTATGTCCACAGTGTACTGTGTCTGTCAAACAAACAAACAAACAAACAAAAACCCCAAACTGATGCTCTGTGAGGACCCATCAGCAGAGGGACAGCTCACACAAAGCTTCCAGCCCCACCTACTAAGCTGAGACAGGTGCAGGAAAGTACACTCAGGGGAGAGTGGACCAGGCTGCTGAAGGGATTCTGAGGAATATTTGCAGGAATCTGCAATGTTAAGGAAGATGTGGGGGATGGGAAGGATATGGAGGGACGTGAGAGCCCCCTTTGAATATCTGAATGAGGGATTAGATTGTGTCAGTTCTGTTCTGTATGCCCTAAAGCGTCAAACTACAACCCATGCATTAAATCTGTAAAATGCAGAGACAGATTTGGGCTCAACCCAAATAGTAAGTTTCCAAGCCTCTGAGCTCTCCAAGGCTGGGATGGGCTGCCTCCCGGAAGTGGTGAGTTTTCACTGGTGCAGGGGCCAAGCAGAGACTCCCGCGGAGGCGATGGACGCTCTCTAGCTGGGTGGGCTGACGTAGGTGACATCTGAAATTCCTTCTAACAGTGACAGGCTTGGACGCTGTGAGGGTGCTTTCATGACCACTGCCCACCCCCAGGGTTGGCGTGGGGCTCAGATTAGATGACGTACGGTGTGTAAAAGTGCTTTGGAAACTCTATAAAGTTTTCCCCATACGGAGGGGTGGCTGTAGTTCTTCAACATGAGATTTCCAGCACGTGCATCTTTCATCAAGCGATGCACAGCTACGTGCACGGCTCGTTTAAGGGTAAAACACAGGGTAGGCTGGTGTGCTCTACTCTGCTCAGTCCAGTAAGGGTGAATTTCCTCGTGTCCTTGAAGGAATCCACAAGGGGTTTCTATGCAGATGAGCTTCTAGGAGTGGGAGGACTGAGGGGAGGGGTTCCTTTTCCTCTCACCTCCCCTTTCTAGGCAGGACTTTGGGGGAACGTGTGGCCAAGAGCCCAGCCGGGGCCCAGAGGAAAGCGTAAATCAAAAGCGGTCACTTGTCAGCATCCCAAGAGGCCCCCGCTGAGAGGCTGTTACTGGGGCTAGAGAGCCGGGGACGGGGGAGAAGTGAGCAGAGCTGGCCTGAGGAGGATGATTTAAATTTATTTAGCTCCTGGGGGCCAATTCAGCAAACTCTGCATTTCCTCCAGGTTTGGAGAATGCTTATCTTCAAATAGATTTCTTTTTCTAGCCAGAGACACCCATTTCTCAAGAACTGAAGCTCGGAGGGAGAGGCCCGCAGCTGTCCCAGGGCCCGGGGGCAGGGGGATGAGGGTGTTGGGTGGTAAGGTTTTGGGGGAAGGTTCTAGGCCTAAAGAATAGAAGCGGCGGGAGAGGCTGGACAGATGGAGGGCAGAGATCCCTTGCTCTGGCCTATGAAAGCCAACTGATAAATTTTCAGGAATTTTGCAAGCCGGTTGATATCATATCGGTAGCCTGAAACTGACCATGGTGGGAGTAATTACACCACAGAAACTGGCAAATGCTGCAAATCAAGTCCTCTTTCTAACCCCCAACCAGAGAGCTGGTTGTTAAACATTTATCAGCACACCACTAGTGTCAGAGTTTCTCTCCAAGTAACTTCCTCCTATTCTCCTCGATCTGGCACATGAAGAAACTACACTCTATGAGGCCACTTGGTGTGCCCACAGCCGGTCCCAGACCCGGAGCCTTCCTCCAAGGACGGCACTGGACATCCTACCCAGGCAGGCTGTGAGGCCTGATTAAGAGAATAGGATAACGACCAGCGGGTGGGGAAGGGTGGCAGCATTCCCCGGGAGGGCCTGCCCGCTGGGAGCCGCGGTGCTGGGTCCAGAACCTACACAGGGTCCTTGCTGTCCTCCTGCCTCCCATAGATGCTCTAACCACTGGGCTCTTCTCTATCATCCAGCTGGAACCAGCCCTGCATTAAGCCGGGAGCAAAAGGGCCCTGTCCAGATTCTCAGTTTGTGACACCTTGAGATGAAAGTTCCTGTTGCCCTGAAGGGGCTGAGAGATCCAGCCTCTCCGACAGTCTAGTCTGGCCATGAAAATGAGCAGGGGATGCTGTGTGGTGTGGTTGACGAGGTGCTCCCCTGCCTACCTCAGTCGCCCTCGCTGACACCAGAACGCCCCACTGATGCTTTCCTTCCTGCTAAGGATCACCCTTTCCCAGTTGCAGGGGAGAGCGGCACATCGTGCTCCGACGAGCTAATGAAGTCTCTCCCCGGGGGTTCACGTCCAACAGGGATCCCGTGCAATGGGTTGGTGGCACTCCCATTTTACATATGAGACAACAGAAGCCACTGCAGCAAAGAAACTGCTGGAGACCACAGACAGTTTCTGCCGAGGTTGAGACAGGAACCAAGGGCTTTCTGACTAAATCACACTGCGGGAGTGATCGTATTTAATTACTTTTCTTTGAAGAGGAGAATAGGAAGACTTTTCCCGTGAGTGGAAAGGGGCAGAAGAGGAAGGGCGCTAGTGTCAGATGGAGTGTCACTCCCCAGCCTCAGGCTCTGGGTCTCCCTCCAGCCCACCCATCCCGTCGCCGGCCCCCATCTCCGGCCCCCGTCTCCCCAGCCCCCAACAGACCTCACAGATCAACTCCCCAAACCCTGGTCGTGCCAGAAACGGTGCTTCCGGTGGAACCCAAGTAGGAAGACCAGGGTGGTTTGTTAATTGACAGTGGCTCAGTACCCTGACTGCACAGGACTTCAAGCCTCAGGGTGCACGGACCTGCAGCGGCCGCCTCCCGCCAGCTGCCACGGAGAGCTCCCCCCTTCTGCTCCTGGGAGGTGGGAGCAGGTAGCTCAGATGTGGGACACTGCCAGGGTCTTCCTAGCACCCCAGGGAGGGAGCGTGCACGAGACATTGGCATCAGATAGAACGGATTTCCGCCTTTGCCACTCGCTGCTAGCTGACCTTGGACATGCAACCTTGCCTTTCGGGGCTTCAGTTTGCTCATCTGTGAAATGGCACTGCCGCTCCCGACCTCTCACCGCCGTCGTGAGGATGACTGTCTCCTTCAGTGGATGCGGCTGAGCACCAGCTAGGGGTCAGGGCCCTGTGCTCTGGGCTTCCGGGCCCTGAGGAAGCCGTTCAGCCGCGTCTGCCCACTTGCCTCTCCCCGACTAGACTGTGGGATCCTGGAGGGCAGGGACCACATCTGTTGTAGCCCCAGTTGCAGCCCCAGAGTCTGAGACAGGGTGTCCACAGCACCTACGGGATGCAGGGATGACTGGTGTGGAGTGGGTGGGCCTTGGCATCCATTGATACCTTTTCAGCTGCAGATTGACCTTCTGGACCCTGAATGCCTCAGGCCACAACAGAGAAGTCACAGTTCCCCACCACATGTTTATTGGGAGTGGTGGGCATCCAGCCCAGAGCTGGTCAACCTTTCTGATCCAGGGTCCTCATCTATACATTGGGAGCAGTCATACTTAGTTAGCATTAAATGAGATAATGTATGCAAAGCAACGGGCCTTCATAGGTACTCAGCGTATGGTGGTTATCCTTAACAAAATCCCTGCAGCCAGCAGCCTGCGGCCCACACTCCAGTCGGCCACTTTTGCTTCCACTACCTGCGCTGCCCTGGGAGTCCTGACCCTGCTGAAGGAACCCTCTCTCCCATAAGCACCCAGAGAAGTGGGCGAGGCGCGGGCCAGGCATAGGGAGAGGGGCCGTGGTATCGTGGAAGGAGACATTACCCATCGCTAGTGATGTCACCTTGGACAAATGGCTCAGTTCCCCTGAGCCTCAGTTTCCCTCTCAGGTAAAAATGGAGCTAATAATACCTCTTGCCAGGCCTACAGTGACCATATGTGAGGGTACATTATTGCGCACCCCAGAGGCTCAGTGAATCTTGGTTTCTAAGCATTTTTAATGCTTCTTTTTGCTAGCCCTCTCCTCTGAATCCAAACCCCACTGAGTGTCCACACCCGGCCCCAGACACCCCGGCACCTACACCTCCCGTGTTCCCCTGCGTACACCTGTACCCCCACAGCAGCCCTGCTCTGTACGACGCGTACACCCACGCACCTCCCATGGGTCCTTTCTGCAAACCCTGGGCAACCGAGGTCTGCACCTTGCCAGCATGACTCAGCACAGACACCCCTCCTAAGGGGACACCCCCTCTTCTGACCCGGCAGGGTGCGGGTTGCCCATCCCTAGAGCCGGCCCACCAGGCCAGGGAAGCCTTGTGTTCTGAGAACATGGGGGGCTGCACAGGCCCAGCCCACTAGAGGCCACTGAGGCTCCAACAGGGCTGGGCTGGGCTGGGCCTGCCGGGGGGCTGACGCTCCCTGCAGGGCCAGGACAAGCCAGTAGGGCCAGATCTGGTTTCCTCGCAATCAGGAGAGAGTCCAAGGACCTGGGATGAGGTCAGGGCTTGAAGCCATTTAGTAAATATCAGGTTTGGCCTGAACAGGTGGGGGGCACAATGGATGGTTTTTGGGGGAGGGCACAGCCCACAGGGCGCCCCAGGCCTGGACCTGCTCACGGACCCAGCCTTGTCTCCGGTACAGCACCCCACCCCTTGCCTGCACCCCAGCAGACCCTCCTGCATGCAGGTGCCTGAACCCGCCCGATGCTTTACATCTTTATGCCTTTGCATCTGGGGCTGCCTCAGCAGGACCTGTCCATGCCTCCCGACCCTGCCTCCCCGCCCCGACCCCCCATCACGTGCAAACCTATCCCTCTTTCAAGACTCAGCTGGAGGGAGCATCAGCTCTCCCAGGAAGCCTTTCCCAATCCTCCACACCCCCCGCCCAGGTAGCCTGGACCCCTGCCTTATCTGCCTGTGCATCAAACCTTAAACCCCGTAACACTTTGGGCCCTCATTTGTCTGTCTCCCTGAGTGGACTGGATTCCCAGCTCCCATCATCATGCCTGGCTCCCATGGGGTCCCAGCGTGTTTGTTAAGTGACTGAATGACCGACTGGATGAGGAAATGAGAGAGTGATGTGTTAAAAGGCTCAGGGATCCAGAATGGAGAGGAGTCAACCATGGCTCCTCCAAATACCCCCCCAACCCAGTCAGCCCAGGGAGAGGAAGGGCTGGAGGCAGAGAAGGGCAGCCCGATTTCACTCAAAGAGCCTCCTGGAACAGCAGGTCTGGGTCACCTGCATTCTCGTCCCAGGACCGACCAGATAGAACAAACCACAGGAAAGTTACTTTGTGGTGTAAAATGGGGGTCTTAAGCAATCCACTTAAAAGGGTTTGTAGGCAGTGGTTTACAAAATGAGGCTTGAAAATGTTTGCCGCCCTGCCTGCACTTCTGGGGGTTGCTGACCAGCGGCTAAAGGGACGAAGGCTGTAGACTGGGATCCAAGTCTTTCACCTCCCAGCTTCGTGCACTTTCCTGGGCACGGGCTGCTCTCCATCTTTCCCATCCATCTCTGGAGGACCCCTCGCTTGTATAATAGTCCCACACCAGTGAGTTCCAGTATGTTTGTGTATGTGTGTAAGGGAGTGTGTTTACAGCTAGAAACACATACTTGATATGCCTATTGTGTTCCCAGTACAAAGGAGAGTAATTAAAGTTCAATCCAATCTTGGCTACTGGAGACGTACAGAAGATAGAGTGAAAAAATCAATGTCAGGGTCATGGGTGAAAGAAAGCTGGAAAACACCATTGTACTTTTCATACCCACACTCTCAACAACCCCGTGAGGCTGGGAGGGCAGAAGTTATTCCCATTTTACCGATGCAGAATGGCCCCAAATCAGCTCCATTAGGGCGGGAACTATTAATTCTGTGTCCCCGGCACGTGGCACAGGTTCTGCAAGACCCACAGAAAGCACCTGATGTTTATGAAATGGCTGAGTGAATGAAAGAAATAGTGCTGTAATTACTTGTCCAAATTTGTATAATTCGTCAGCAGTGCAGTGGGACAGGCCTGGATTCCTGAATTTCTACCACGTTGAGTTGAGTCAGCCCACGCTTCCTCCTCCAGACCACAGACTCCAAAGGCAACACGCACCGAGGGCCGGCGTGCTCACCCATCCCCCTCCCGCCGGGCTACGCAGGCACCGGAGCTCCTAGGAGATCAACCGGAAAGGGGGGCAAAGCGGGTTCCAGCTCCTTAGGCCCGCTGCTGGTGGATCACCTGTTCCTGATTTATTTTAAGCTTTGTCTACTTGGGCCATTAACTATTTTTGTAGCTGTTTAAAGCACTCATCCTGCTTGGAGGCAAGAGGATAGACAATAAAATGTCTGTGTGTTTTTGGTAAATATAAGAATTCAGGTAGGACGTTCATCAAAGAAAAACCCTAAACAAGGCCATGAGAGCGAGCGTTTCTTCTAGCAAAGTCCTGTTGATAGTCCACTGTCTCCTAAATGAGGCATAAGGCCCCGCAGTCAGACCCAAAGGCTATTTTTGCCTTTGCCACGATGAAGAATCCAGGTCTGGAGTGAGCTGGAGTTGAGGGACACGTCCAGTTTAAAGACACGGGTGGCCCAAGCGGGCCAGAGAGAGAGGTCACTGTGCACAGAGAGAAGAAAGGCCCAGCAGAAAATAAAATAGAAAGAGAAGAGTCCGTTTTGATGAGTCAAAGTGAGGGAAGGCAGGTCACCCATAGGGTCCCTGTGCTGTTGGCCCCAGGGGCAGAGGGAGCCGTCAATCACAGCCACAGAAAAGGCTTAGGGGGACTCTCAAAGCTGTGGAATTAACTCTATTGCTGCAGAGCCAATGTGTCTCAGCAGCAGCTGAGCAGGAGGCCCTGCGAGGCAGGGGGCTCCAGCCCTTAAACGGATGAGAGGAATGTAAAGTGTGAAAACATCTGAACCCGCTTCTGCCCGTCCCAGCTGCATGGCCTGGAAAGGGGGGCCAGGATTCACAGCCGGGGGCCCCAGCCTCCTCCCCTCCCCCTCCGGTTAATGAAACCAGCATGGGGATCCTAATGACTGATCAAAGCCCATCCAGCTTCCCCAGATGTCTGCTCCCCTGGCCCCGCGCAGAGGGGGAATGATGCCGGGACAGGGAGGGAAAGAAGATACTCAGAGGGCAGAGAGACGGGTCTGACCTCCCCTGACACGGCTGGCCCAGCCTTAGCCTTCCTGGTACAAGATGGGTATCTCCAAGCACAGCATCCTGCGGTCCTGAACACCGTTCTCCTGGCTCTGAGGGTTGCAGGAGGATGCAGGGGGACAGAGGGTCCCAAGCAAGTGCTTGACTTCCTTCTGAAGTGAGCTTCCCATACTGGCCCTGGACTGAGAGTTTTGCCTTTCTTGCCTCCCTCTGGTCAATAACGAGGCTGCATCCTTGGTGAATTGCCAGAACCCTTTTAATATCACCCATTGTTAAGGCATGCTATGTAAGCACCCAGCTACTTGCGTAGCAATTGGTTCCTAATCCAAACTGCGAACTGAGTGCCCACATTCATAGGGGGCTGTGCCTAGTGGCTCAGACTGGATCCCACTAAGATTTCTGCTTTCTAGTCAAATGCTCACGCGGCCAACATGCGGGCGACACGCAGACAGAGGGATACTAAGCGCTGAATACATACACATATTGACCAGATAAAATGTTTGTCTTGCCTATAAGCCAAGGGCAAAGGTATCTGTGGAACAGCAGGTATGTGTCTGTGTTTGCGGAAGGGTGGGGGGAGGTTACTGACAGCAGGAGTTTGTGCGTGTGTGCGGAGGGGGGTGTTTAAGGTGAGGGTAGGCAAGCTGCTGCCTTCTCCAGTAAACCCAACAGTTTCCTAAAATTGCTGGTGGAGCTACAGAGGGAGAACTCTGCTTGGTGGGTGGTGCTGCCCATGGAGTGTTACAGGAAATGGGAGAACCTGAATGACATTTCAGAGGTGGAGAGAGTGCATGGACGACGTGAGAGGGTGGTGGTGTTACCACGAAAATTCTGGGCGGGAGACTGGAGTGGCACTTGCCGGGAGAGGGGAACAATAGCAGAGGATCCCATCAGGATCAGGGGAGGTGCTGGGGTGGTGAGAGGAGGGATTGGGAAAATTGAGGTGACAGATGGCCAGGCTGAGGAAGAGATGCAAAGGAACGGAAGAGTGATGTAGGCACTGAATGGAGGGACCACACGCCTAGCTCATATCCAGGTCTCCCTGGAGACAATGTTTTCATTAAACTATCATCGTAGAATTCCCACAGTCCCCGTGACTTGCCCTACCTCTTGGGGCATAAAGTGAGGGTCTAGATCAAGGACTCCGGTGCAA